>NC_090939.1:665943663-666246694 GCF_040938575.1 Ambystoma mexicanum | reverse complement strand
ATATATTGTGTAAACAAGGTCCTCTGGACCCAGACTAACGGACCAATAAAATTGAAACAGTGTCAACCATGTTTGTTTAAACGGCACATGCCACATGGTTGAACAAAAACCTGACCAAATAGAATTTCATTTCCAGAATAATCAAATCCCAGACGTGATGGTAATTGCAGTAGGACAACAAACGGGTAATGTGGAGTCCTCTCTATTTCTGAAAAGCAACCTTCCTTCCAGTCTAAGGTGGCATTCCACACTGGAAGGAAACACTCTGAAATTCTTTACAGATTCACAATCAGAAAATCCCACTCCTATAGTCCAGAAAGATGAGAAGTCAGCTCAAAGTCTGGCTGATATTCAGAAAATTGGAGAGCAGCTGTTCATCCCTATTCAGTTAAATGAAAGGAAGGACTCTGTCCTCACCCAAGTGTGTGTGAACACCGGTAAGAGCTTCATCAGCGAAGCCATGTTCTGCAAATTCCCAAAAGATCCAGCCATTCCCACATTTAAACTGATAGACAAATGGGAAATGGACCTGGAAACCCCCAATTCCAAACATCTCCTGCCTAGCAGGTGCATGCTCAGAATTTCCATAGGCAACAAGAGCATAGTCCATAATTGTTGGGTTGTGCGAGATGTCCATGCTGCATTTTATTTAGTCAGTGACATTCTCAATCGCTTTGCCATTAGTTTCGACCTAATAAACTTCAAAGCTTGGTCCCGACTTGTGGGTAATCCCATGGACTTTGATGACCCAGAGAAAGCATTTAAGTCAGCTCAACTGCTGCCTTATGCAATTGAAATATTCAGATTGTCAGAGAAAGTCACCATCCCAGAACAGACCCGACAATTCTCTCTAGAAGTAGAGATTAAAAGAGGACAGAAATTGAAAAACCCTGACGCATATATTCATCTTAATGCTCACTTCCAACAGCAAGGGTTGGGGGTAAACCCAACACCCCTAGTCAACATAGAACAATACCATTCCAATAGAGTTGGATAACAGCGACTTAAAGAGTATCACTTTAGCCGCGGGCACCATTATTGGAATGGTGGTTGATAGATTTAGGTAATTAACGATTAGGACCAGTCCCCAAGGGAAGTTTTGACAGTCCTAGTAATGACGACGCAACACCACACAGGATCTTCACCTGGCATGGGGGGGAATTTCCTGGTGTACACTTCCTGCCCTTATGGTAAGGAAGATGTGACCTGTGACTTCAGGAGGGATGAGGTGATCTTTTAAGTCCGCGAGGACTGCCTTCCCCACCTGAAGCCACCAGTCCAAATCAGCACTTTGACCAGGGACTTCTCCACCAAGCTGCAGGAGGCCACTGAGATAGCAAAATCAGAAGTCTTTCCAGGCTTCAGGCAGATGGTTGAGAGTCAACCTAGCTGTTGCATTTGAGACTCTGGAGCAAAAGCAAAAATTGAAACCAGTTTTCTTAGATTTTCAAGATCTCTTTGTGGTGGACTCGTACGACTGTTGTTGCACCGACATCCACACAACAACTCCCACGGACCCTGGCATGACTCCAGTGTTTGTGAAGCAATATTGCTTGCCTCTCACATCAATGGAGTCCCTTACTGAAATAATTAAGAACCTTGAGTCCCGTTGGATAATTCGTCCAGTCCACAGCACTTACAATAATCTGGTGCTGGGAGCGCAACAAACAGGTCCATACTTCCCGATGGCCTCTTCCCTACATTGACCAAGGGCTGGCCCAGATCCAAGGATCACAGGTATTCACTGCAATTGACCTGACCAATGGGTACTGGACTGTACCTGTCAGTAGGGAGGACCAATACAAGCTGGCATTCACCTTCGGGGGGCAGCAGTACACTTGGACCTGGACTCCCTTTGGATACATCAACTACGGCAATGAATTTAACATCTTTCTACACAAGGCCATGCCGACCTGGGTGAAAGGGCTAACCTGGCCTATGTAGATGATGTTTTAGTCAAAAGCTGAACTGTGGAGGAACACATAGCGGAGATCTGTTATGTTCTGACACAGTTGAGGGCTGCCAGAGAAAAACTTGCCCTTCATAAGGCACAGTGGTGTAGGACCCGCGTACATTTCTTGGGGCATGAGATAACTCCTCAGGGTCTCTGTCCCCAGGAAAAGAAAGTGGAAGCACTTCAGAAGATAAAAGATCCCACAACTCTGCGGGAACTAAGGAGCCTCCTTGGACTAACTAATTACAGTAGAAAGTTCATTGAGGACTACGCAGAAATCACAAGACCCCTGATCCATCTTTTGAAGGGGGGGTCAAGTGGGAGTGGGGTCCAGAACAAGCCGAGGCAGTAAGACAACGCAAAAGAAGCCTCTCACAAGCGCCTTGTCTACCTTTCCCTGTCAAGAACAAGGAGTTCTTCTTGGAGACTAGGTTCTCAAATACATGCTTGACTGCATTATTCTATCAAAAGCATGACCAGGTGAATAAAGTAATCTCCTATGTGAGTAAGACTTTATCCTCTGGAGGACAAATTCAACGATTGTGAGAAGGCACTCCTGGCAACGGTGTGGGCATTGAAGAATTACCGCCCATTTATCCAGGGGGAACACATCATAGTGGAGACTCCATACCAGCCTTTGCAATATCTCCAAAGTGACAGAATCCAGCCCGGAAATGTGAGTAATTCCTGAATTACTTCCTGGATTCTGTTGATGCAAGGCTTTCCTGTGGAGGTTTGATATGGCCAAAACAAGAAGAGTCCCCTCGTGCAAGGTCTGTCTGACTTGCATGATTGTGCCAGAGAAAACTGTCTCGAGGATGAAAGTCTTAAAATTAAGGACAACATGGAGGCATACCTTAATTCCCCACACAGTCTATGAAGAAGACCAGTGTGAAGAAATGCCTACTGTCTATGAAGATGGATGTTCCTACCATGTTGACAGCAACGTGGAAAAGGAACTTGTGGCCGGCGTAGGGAATGCATGGGTGAATGACGCCCCAGAACCCTCCGCTGGGTACAAAATCGGTCCCCGAAGTAGTCAAGTGGCAGAGTTGATGGCTGTGCATCAAGCCATCCTCACTGCTGTCCAACATCAACTCCACAAACTGGTCATAATCACAGATTCGGATTATGTACCGAACGGGTTTGTGGAGCACCTGGTTAACTGGAAAACCAAAGGCATGCTATGTGCTAATAACAAACCATTGAAACATGGAAAATTAATCCAAAATATTGATCTGGTCACCTCGAATGGAATGACCATCTACTGGAAAAAGATCAAGGGTCATTCTAAAGTAGAGGGACCAGACAAAACTGGAAATGACCTAGCTGATCAGCTGGCCAAAACCAGAGCCATCCAAGGGGATCTACTTGAGATCGAGTCCCTGTTGGGGGAAATCCAGGTCACTGCTATCACTAGGTCCCAGAAAAATGCTCACAATGAACTCTCAACTGCACAATGGAGTAAGGAAACCCCAGATGCTGATTTGATTACGGCTCAAAAAGGGGATCCAATAATTGGTAAGTTTTATCAACACATTGAGGACCCTGAGAACTTTCCCCTGATGGATACCGATTACATTGGGAAAGAGGACCTCAGAGTGTTGCTGAAATGTCCAAAAATGTTCTGAATCCAAGACGGTTTGTTGGTAAGGGGATCCATAGCTGGCCATGACCAGTGGGTGGTACCTACCTCATTCTGAATCCTGATGCAAAGTCACGCCCATGATGCGGCCACAGCCAGTCATCGTGGGTTTCATACGACACTAGAAATCTTGAGAGAGGTTGCATACTGGCCACACATGGGGCAGGACCTTGACCAATACTTGAAGGGGTGTCTTGTGTGTGCACAATTTCAGCCAACATCACTCACACACCATGCTCCCCTCCAAAAGAGGGGGGTGACACTGCCTTGGTCAGATTTACAAGTCTATTTTATCGGGACGTGATTCGCTCCTCTGGGGGAACAAGTACATGTTGACCGTAACATGCTTGTTCACTAAATGGGTGAAACAGCAGCTGCCCTGATGATCAACCATATCTTCTCATGTTTGGACTACCCCCAAAGGATTGAGTCAGACCGAGGTAGTCACTTCACTAGCGAAGTGATGACAAAGATACGTGGGGTCAAAAGGAAACTAAACATTGCCTACCGGCTAGCCTCTAGTGGTGGAGTTGAGAGATACAACAACAGTTGTGAGCATATTAAAAAAAGTTTGTGGCAGATTCTGGGCCAAGTTGGGACATTCAACTACCCCTTGTCCTGATGGCCATCAGATCTACCCCTTCTTCGGCAACTAAAATGTCACTGTTTCAGCTGATGACTGGACGAAGGATGGTGCTTCCCCAGCATCTGCTCTACAGAACCCAAGAGCAGACATTGATAAATGCCTCCACAACTCATGAGTGTGTTGAGAATCTGAGAAAACACCTTCAACATGCTTTTGCCTATGCTCAGCGGAATCTAGAGAGATCTGCAGACAGTATGAAGACCACTATGACCTTAAGACAACTAGAAAAGAATACCAAGTAGGAGACCGGGTCTACTTGTACAATTTCCAAAGGAACCAGGCCAAACAGCGCAAATTTCTTCCTAGCTGGCGGGGTCCTTTTGAAATTGTAAACAGAATCTCACCAGTCGCCTACAAAATCTGAATCCCCAAAGGAAGTTTGGTAGAGGGGGAAGATAAATGGGTCCACATTAACCAGCTGAAGTGTTGCCATCCTAGGCTTACTCTGCAGCAACATTAGGAGCTAGCTGGAAACCCAGAGGGGGACATTCAGGATCACTAGAAAATTACAACTATTAAAAACCATTCCACCTGTTAAAATTAGTAGCAATTACAGGAGGGAAAGATTGTCAAATGTATGCATCTGCCCCACTACATGAATAGTGGTGGGGAAGTGTCTATAACCATGCTCTGTTCTGTCATCATGGTACTGAAACTCTGGATTCCAAGCACCAAGGAGGACCTGGAGGAAAGACCCAAGGGGCCCGGAGTATCGCTCCATAATCTCATCCGGAACCGGCGAGGAGAACCTGTCGATCCAGCACTGATGGGAGAAGCAGACACATTTTTTCACTTGGACCAAAAAGAAAGAATGACATCCCAATCTCCCGACTTCCCCTTGACGGGCTGTCAAATTTCAAGTCATGAGGGGGGGCTTTGTGGGATGTATTAACCCACTTATGCTCTGCCCTGCGGTATCACTGTGTGCTGATGGTGCCAGAATTATCAAAATGGCAGCAAAACCCCTGGGCACACCAAAACCTATGAAAATTGCGCTCTACAAAGCACAAAAAGATGGCCGTCAAATCTACAATGCATGTTGTCAGTGGTGGAACAGAGATCTCACTCCTGAAACATGTCACTGGGCTTCACAACAAGTAAAAATGGAGACTGCATGAAAAGCAGTGTTTTGCTGAAAGGAATCCAGAGTCTTGTTTTCAAATCTTTTCCTTGGTTGCTGAAAATACAGAATGCCGGTCCAAAACCCCATCAAACATTCAATATTCTTGCTGGGTGTTACTAGTCACTTCATTCAAGAAATCATTATGAACATACAATGCATTGAAAAGCGGAATTTGTCATCAAAACATTCAAAGCAAATGTGCCTACGTGAAATCTGTCAAAATCGGGGCGCAGTACCAGCGGCCGCCTGTATGACAGCTGTCAGTAGCTTGAATCATAAGGATGTAAACTTGTACCATTTAAATCTAATGTCTGAAAACTAAGTGACCTGTTATTGAGAGTAACCTAGGTTGTAACTATTTAAATCCCATGGTTTAGAAGCTGGAATAAGTGTTCTAGCTGCTTGTTTGAAAATTGCAAGTTTGTTTTAAACCAAGAAAAAAACTGTAACAAAATTACATTGAATTTAAGCTGCCTCAAAGCCACCCAACCAGTATGATAGCCCCCCCCCATGAAGGCCAGGAAATCACACTTCTGTGATGATTAGATTAGGGGAGGAGAACGTGGGCTGCAGCAGAAGAGGACAATGGACTTCCTCTGGCTGAAAGGATATGCAGAGTTTGAAGCGTCACAAACGGCCTCTCCCAGAAGGAAGGGGGCAGAGATTGCTTCTGAGCTGCCAGAAGGAGAAGGAAGCGGGGACAGACAACCATTTGTTGATTCACAAGGACAAAAAGCACATTTTTAAAAAGACTGATAATTTATGGTGTAAAATTGTGAAAAATATGTACACCCCAGACTTATGAACCTAATTTTCGGCTGCACATTTTAAGAGGTGCTAGAACTCTGTGCTATGTTCTGGGAAGTAACAGTGGAAATTATGGTTTTGCAGTAAATGTATTTATGTCAAAAGCATGAAACTTCACACGCTTATGCCCCTATGCAATGCGCACATTTGTACACATTTTTGGATAAACTAGATATTGTGTTCTGGACAAAAAGGGCTGAATTCTGTCAAAAGCAGGCACAAGATCCTACAGCGACGAGGTTCGAAGGAGCATCTGCTGCACAAAATATGTGATTTATATGTTATTGTCATAAAGATTGCACACATGTAAACGTGTATTGTACCAACAGTAGATTTATGTTCAAAGGGTCAAGGGGAGGACTCTCTGACTCATAAACCCGCATCATCATGGTGACACCCTGTTTTCTTCTCCAACTAAGGGGGAGAAGATCTCCTAACCTATAGCCTGCCTAGGGGGCGTGCTTAGGCTAATCCAGCACACACACCCCTTTACCATATGCATAAATAGAGAAAGCTGAGGACATAGAAACACACACAGATTCACCCACTATCCTGATCCTGGCGAAGCACCCTGAAGCAGATCCATCCATATTCCTTGCTCTGCTCCTGACTCCAGAAACTTGGCAAACAGAAAGGCCCATTCCATTATTTGAACCATTTTCAACTAGGCCTTGAGTTTCCAGAACCAGAAAGAATCCCACAAAATCTAAGGGGAACAAAAGAAGCAGTTGAGCTGTGCTGTAACTGCTTTCCTGCTAAAATAATTATTACCAGAACCAAAAGATCCAATCCAGTTGTGCTGTGCTGTGCTGTGCTGTGACCAGATAGCCGTGACTAGAGCCATTGCAGACCCAGTCCAGTCCGGTGTGCCCAGCAGCCTGTCCAGAAATCTTGACAGACCAGAATTCCTGACGGTTCTGTTCAAAACATATATAGTGAGTATCCATAGTATAGGACTGTGTCAGTCGCATATGTACTATCCATAGTCCAATCCCTATCCAAATCCATCCTATCTTGTCTTCAGAATCTGCATTGTTAGAAATCTTTTTGAATTGCCTGAACTCTCTATCTTATCCCTACTATCTTCCTTCTGTACTAGTATTGTTAAAAATATCTTTGCGCTGATATATTTCATCTGAAGAAAGCAAGCTCCTCGGCAGGCAGTCGCCCTGATCCAATGGGGCCCTGGTTCAGTGGTTGTGCTTCCGTGTGGTATTTGCTTCTTCATAGTCATCCCCTAGTGTAAAGAAATCCTGTTTTGTCTTTTGAAAGCGTATCCCTGTTTTCTCGTTCTTGCGCCTATTTCAGAAAAACGACATCCACTAAAATGTCCATAACTTTCCCAATTTCTATGCTAGAAACACAATTGTGACTTCTGCTTGTAGCTAACATCCACAGCTTTCCATAGAACCATAATCCGCATCCCAAATCCATATAGATTACCGCACACAGAAAAGTTTGCAGCATATTTTGTTTTAGGAAATTTCTATAACGTGTAAAACAGCTTTTGATTGCACCCGACCTCAATTTTAAGTTTGCACATTGCTTATTAGTGTCAAATCATTACTAGTGTTTGTCTGCAACCATCCAAAGCGGCTCCCATTAGAATTTAAACAATTTCAGTCATTTAAACCATATTTAGGGTTTTACCCAATCCATTCTCAAATAACTTTAAAACCACTTTGACAGTTTGCCAATCAGTTAGGTTTCTCTCTTGTGTTTGCTGGGGGAAAATTGGGATTGACATTTTGTTGAATTTTGCATTCCGAAACTTGTTCTCTCTCCTCCTATCTCATTACATTGCTTGTTGAGGGGTGTGCAGGGGGAAATAGTAACCACATTGCTACTTGATTTGAACACTCAAAGTATAATTTATGTGCTAAATTGTTTTGCTCACTATTACTCCTTATGATTAAAGAGATTGCTTAGTGCGACATCACCTCATTGGTGATCATTGTATAACCATTAAACAAAGTGTGATTATATTGTAACTACATAAAAAATATTTTAACTTTGCGAACCAGCCTTCATGGTTCAGTGTGACCGGGGGGGGGGTTCCAGGAGAGGGGCGTGATATAAGGGGTACATCGTTCAGAATAAAAGAACTCTTAGACACACAATAAATAAGGATTTCAGTTGTGCATTACACGCAAGGCATTGACTTGGGTGAAGTGCCGGTTTTAAATCACTTACAAAAGCATGCCTAGACCAAAGGCATCTGGGTGCATTTCTTAGGAAGGTTAAAGTTACATATATGTACACGAATTTACACAGGCATAGTACTTACATATTTTGCAAGATGTTGCATACGTATTACATATTACATGATCATTACAAGTAACCAGGCAGTTAGATACAGATAATATTTACAGTATCATAACCTTTGTGCAGAGCAAAGGTTGAATTTGGCATGAGCATTGTGGCCCTAGGCTATCATCCAGAAGGAAGGTTCGGTTCTGAGGAGGCTTGGCAGGGAATTCCAGAGCCTTGCTGCGAGTACCGGGAAGCTGCAGCCCCCCGCCTTTTGGAGCTTAAATCTAGTTACTAGAAGGCCGTGTGCTTAGGCCGCTCTTTGGGGTTGATCAGAAGTGTTACGTCTGAACAGGTTAGATGGGTGTTTCGGTGCCTGCTTATCAATGCATTTGTGCATAAGTGATAGTGCTTTAAACGCAATACGTTGGGAGACAAAGCCAGTGTAGGTTGCGTCTTGTATCTGAGATATATGATGGTTTCTGGGGATGTTCAGAGTTGCCCTAATGGCATTATTTTTGGTAACTTGTAATTTGTTTAAGTTCTGTTGGCTAGTCCCTAGATAAAGCGTATTACAGTAGTCAAGTTTCGACAATACAAGGGTTCTAGCTATGGTGGTGTAGTTGTCGGTAGTGAGGAATGGTCGACAGCCGGTGATGAGCTTGCATGTGTGGGTTGAGGAGGATGTTAATGGCGTTAGTTTGTGTAGTGAGGGACATTGTGGAGTCTAGGTATATACCAAGAGTTTAGTGTCTTTGGACACCTTAATGGTGTTGCCATTGATGAATGAATGAGTCAAAAACGGAGTCTAGCTTATTGAGTCTAGGTTGAGACCCAAGGAGTAGTAGCTCTGTTTTATCGTCATTCAAACTAAGCTTGTGTTGGGCCATCCAAGCCTAGATGACCAGATAGATATCATTCAAGGCTTTGGAGTCTGCTTTGTGGTCTCCAGTGATGGAGATAAGTATTTGGGTGTCATCCGCATAATTAGTGTAGGTGACGCCCAAATAGTCAAGAATGTCAAAGAGGGGCTTCGTAAACACATTGTAAAGTGTTGATGATACGCATGATCCTTGAGGGACTCCACACTAAACTGGAGATGGTTCAGCCGAAGCTGATGGAGAAAAAACAAATGTATCCATCCTTATGTCATCTCTATTGAAAAGCATTACAGACCCTCTTTCTCATCTCCACTTTGAAGCTCTTCTTTTAATAACCATATTTTCAGCTTAAAGGTAGCGCTTTCAGCACCACCTAATAGCCAAAACAAAAAATGAAGGGGTTACGAACGCAGCTGCCCACTGTATTTAGCAACTTGAAGGAGCATTATGGGCATCTTTAGACTTCTCATTAGTCTATTAGTGCAGTTGTTTATTGGGTAAACACACCGCTTTCAAGGTGTCTGCCAAAGATTAGCTGCCATCTATGGTGCTAGTTCAAGGATTTTTGCTCATGCAACTATAACAGCCGTCCCTCTCGTTTTAACTTTCTGACCACTTAATTCTAACCTTTGTGGATGTTATGTCAGGTGGTGGTATAATGCGTGTACCTATTAATGAGGAATTGTGGGCCAACCTTTCATAAAATGGTGACCGTAATAATGCAGCACCCAGAACACATTGTGATGCACTTGAATTCTCCCCTCGCCATGGTGTCCGCGCTGTTCAGAATATTTGCATTTGAATGGCAATAACTGCCATTGATGTTAATGCTATGAGCATATCATGACAATGCCTACCATTTGATATGAGCGCATAGTATTCACATCACTTCATTTGATGGTAGTTCATGTATTGTGTACGTATATTGTGGCAACAGCTGCCATGAGTTCAGAGGTATCTGATGGCAGTGTCTGGCAAATGCTTATTTGGCCATCTTTTGTATCTGGCCTTTCGGCCAGCCTGCTTGCCACCCCCAATTATCCCTCTGGTGACATTCAACAAGTTCTGGTGAAGAAGCCTCCTCACTTTAGGCGCTCGCTCAAGCACACCTGAAGTCCATAACACAGCGAAGCGCTGACTGATTTGAGTATCACAAAATCACTGTACTAGAAAATTCCCTCAAAGGAAACTGTTAAGCACCATGGGTCAGTTGTACTACCTTTTATTTCCCCTACCAAGGATTAAACACACACACTACTTGCTACCACAGGATTACACCCATAACCCTTTACAAGAGGGGAAAACCCCTACTGCCAGGAACTGTGGTGATAACCAATGGTAACACAAAATTGCTCCTAACAAACTATCCAAATGTACATATGATTTTAACTTCAAGCTAAGGGGTGCCTTACATCAGAGACAGTCCACTGTTTATCTTTCACTGAAATTAATCAATTATATTTACTGACTGTAAACGTAGTAAAACGTCCCTACAGTGAACGGCGTTGCTCTCCTGTTTTGGACTGGGGGCTGCCACAGTACTGCATTAACAGGACTGGATTTTACTTCTGGTATGCAGGGCTGAGCGTAGCACAATGATTAATCCCCCTCACTAACGTGAGAGTTGGTTTAGATTCTATTGCAGAGAAGGAGGGGAGTATTATGCAATCAATCTTTACTTCTGAGACCACGGCAGCAAAGATTGTTTACACCAACAAGTTTCAACAAATTAACTAGGAAAAAAACACAGCATCTCAGTGGAAACAAAGGGAGGAATCCCCAATCCAAGATGGAGGCCAGGTCATGCCCTGCCAGTAATCAATGGGCAGGTAACCACCCCCATATAAGTCCATTACTCCAATAGCAACTCCTCTTCTGTAGCTGCAGCACAACAACGCCATCCTTAAGGTCAACAGTAACACAAACACGCCAATGGATGACCAGCTCTGTTTGTTTGTTTGTTTATATTGCGCACCAGAACCAAGGGTATTCGGGCGCAAAGGCAGAAAGAGGGTTGTTCAACTTAGGTTACATGTTACAAATAAACAGGGGTACAGCTACGGTTACAATGCTGTAGACATGTAGTGTCAAAAAAATCACAGAAGTATGTACAGTGAGTTAACAAGAATGCAGATGTGACAGATAAATAGAGCAGAGCAAATATACAAAATATACATGAGATCCCAAATGACAGTAGGGCGAAGTTAGGCATCATGATCTTTTAGCCATTGGATCAGATTGGATCTGATTTGCTGATACGGGAGATCTTCCCTTAGAGCAGTTGGAAGGGAGTTCCACAGTTTTGCCGCTTTAACAGCGAAGCTACTCCCGCCAGATTTAGTAAGTTTGAATCTGGGTCCTAACAAAAGATTAGAGTTAGCGTTTTGAAAGGGGCGAGAGGCTGTTTGTCTGGTGAATCTGTCTATAAGGTATTGTGGGGCTGCATGGTTGAGGCATTTGTGTGTAAGGGAGACTGTTTTGAGGAGGATTTTGTCTTTAGTGGAGAGCCAGTTGGTAGATCTCCTAAGGACTGATATGTGGGCATTTTTAGGGAAGTTTAGGGCGGCTCTCAGGGCATTATTTTGAAGTGTCTGAATTTTGGAGGTGATGTATTTGTTACTGCCTATGTAGAGGGCGTTGCAGTAATCTAGTTTCAACAGGATTAATGCCCTTGCTAGAATGACACAATTATTAGGTGAGAGGAAGGGCTTGGCTGCTCTAATTAGCTTGCAGGTGTAGGAGGTGGCTGAAGCCATGGAATTCACTCGTTTACCAAAGGTAAGCGTGGAGTCTATATAAAAACCGAGGGTTTTAACTACTTTGGCTACAGTAATGATGTTATTGTCAATTATGAAGGAGTCATAGTTGGGGCCCAGTTTTTTGATGTTGGAAGAAGTGCCTAGAATGAGGAGTTCAGTTTTGTCATCATTCAGGCATAGACTGTGGGCGGCCATCCATGCCTGGATGATGAGGTAGACTCTATTCACAAAGGCCAAATCCTTGTCATAATCTCCCGTCAACGGAATGAGGATCTGTGTATCGTCTGCATAGTTGGTGTAGGTGATACCAAGACCGTCTAGATCATTGAAAAGGGGCTTTGTGAAGATATTGTAGAGGGTGGGAGATACACAGGATCCTTGGGGTACGCCGCAAGTAATGGGTGCGGGGTCAGCAGCTGCTAGAGGAGAGAAGACTCACATTGTCCTGTTATCTAAGAAAGACTGGATCCATGCGATTGCTTCCTGGGAGAAGCAGGCTGCCGTGACCAGATGATTGCATAGTATTGCATGGTCTACCGCAACGAATGGGGAAGCGAGGCCAATGAGTAGTAAGAGTGAAGTTGTGCCTTTATCTCTTAGTGTGCCTATTTGTGCCTTAAGGTCTAGGAGTGCAGTCTCGGTGCCCTGCTGTGGTCTGAAGCTGGACTGTCGGACTCCTAGGAGGTGGTTTAGTTCCAGGTGGTGCTGAATTTGTTGGTAAGCTACTTTGTCTAGGATTTTCAGTAGGAATGGCACAGTGGTAATGGGGTGGTAATTGGTTGGGATGGAGGGGTCCAAGGTTTGCTTTTTGAGGAGGGGGAGGACCCAGGAATGTTTCAGGTTGCTGGCTATGGTACTTGATGTGAAAGAGGCATTTATAAGTTTAGTAATGAAGGGTGAGAGTTCACGGGCGGCGTCTTTTATGATTTGGGCTGGACATGGGTCGCCCTGGCAATTAGAGGGTTTGAGGGTGAGGATGACTTTCTCGACTTCTTTGGTGGAGACTTTGCGAAAGTAGAAGGGGGGGGAGGGTGTCCAGAAGTTTCAGAGTCGGTAATGGGTTAGTGGTAGCCTTGGAGGGGGGGCCTATGTTAATAGTGTTTGGGGCAGTTATGGACGCTGTTTTGTTGTTGATCTTCGCCTGAAGCATTGTTATTTTGTTGGCAAGGGCATTTTGTATGCCTGTGCACCAGTTCTTGGCATCCTCTTAGGTCGCACCGCCTGGGGGTCAGCAAGAAACCTCTTTGACTGGAACGCTTTACCCTGAAGCTGCATGTGAAACAAACAGAAAAGGGTGGGTGGGCTAATACTTGCCTCCCTTTTCTTTAATAGAATCCCCTCTCACGCTAGTGAGGGGGATTAGTCATTCTATGTCAAGACGGGAGGCTTCATATTATGCAAGTTCAAAGCCCTTGCATCACATTAAGTGCAACATGATCCATACGCTTATGATAAAATGTATTGAATGTGGACTCTCTGGACCAATCTATTACGTAAGGAGCAAAGACCGACTCAACTGAATATTGCAATTCATGCACTAACCTGGTTTGATTGGTGATCCTGAGGCAGCAACGGCAGAAGTAAGAGACCCCCTGAGGACTCTGCCCCCACACCGCAATGGAACAGCCCGCGGTGAAAGGAGCACGATCCCCAGGGAAACCCTCTGGGGAAGAAAACCCTGGACGATCTAGACGAGTGTCTCTCGGGTGGATGGAAGTCTTCTGTTGTGAATTCTCGGTAGTGCGGGAAGCCGGGACTCTAAAGGGTAAGAAGAATGATTGGTGAGTGTGTGATTGATAAGAGATGGAGTGTTCGAGATGGAAAGAAAGGAAAAAGGTCTTGCGGGAATTCCAGTACCGGGAAAGACTCTACATGGAGCGAAGAAACCCCTGGAAAGGGAACCCATCTGGAATAAATCTCCCAATTGCTCCAGGGGATCCTGTAATGGGAGGTGAGTAAGTGCAGGAAAAGGATTAAGGTAGGAATAAAGGAGGGGGAAGAGACCACTCACTGTGTTAGGCGGGAGGAGGATCAAGAGTTTGCCCGATCTGGGACTGAAAGAAGGAGAGGGGGCTGGATTCGGCAGACCCGGAAGTACGGGCAAACTTAGGCGAATTGCGGGGAAATGGCACTGAAAAGATGCTCTACGGTACAAAATAGAGTGGTTAGTCTAAGAAGAAAGAAAAAGGAGAAAGAAGGTAAGAGGAAACTGATTCTCCCTAGATGCGAACTTACGGAGCGTCTCTGAAAACAGTAGCGACGCTACGAAGAGAGCCCCGCTTCTGCTTTAAAGGGATCACATGACTTGCATCCGACGTTCGTTGAGGACGTGGAAAGACTAGACCGCTAATACATGTGCAGGCAGAATTGGCTGACTTCAGTGAGGCGGAGCGTTGTATTGAACCACAGAACCTTTTCTTGTAAAACAATGACCATCGCCTAAATGGTGTAACACAATCCTCTGCTTTCAAAATCTGTTCTAGACCTCCCCCCAAGAAGGTGGCCCATCTAATCCACCTGGCCAAGGTGGCGTGGGACACAGGTTTACAGGGTTTCCTGTAGGAAATAATGGGTAGAGAGATACCCGGGGGCCTAGGGCCCACTGTCTTTTCAACAAATGTTAAACATAGAACACACAGTTTAATGTTTACTGGAAATGCTGGGTATGAAATGGAAGAAATTATGCATTTAGTTCTTCAAGACGCAAAGAAAGTTACCCCCTGTGAGGAGAACACCTTATTATCAACTTCCAGAGCTCTGATATCTGACACTCTTTTAATGGAGATGAGACACAGTTAACTTAGAGAAAAGCTGTTGCAAAGATAAGTTGTCATTATGGGGCCAAGAGTGAAACAAATCCAAGACCATGTTGGCATCCCAAAGAACTGAATATTTAGCTTTAGGAGGGACCTTAATGTGAATAGCCTTAAGGGCCTTCCTCACCAAGAAGTGTCTGCCCACTGACCCCCCTTTAACAAGCATGTGACCAGCTGAAATGGCTGACCTGAACCCGTAAATAGTCCTATAAGCCTTACCTTCTTTGAACAATTCAACCAAAATATTTACAACCTCTACCAGAGGGGCAGAAATCGCATAGAGGTGCCGAGCCAAACACCAGCCCACCCAGCGGCTCCATGCTGTGGAGTAGCTTGACTTGGTGGAAGCTGCCCAGGCAGGACTCCTTGATGACAGAGTCCTGCGAAATTCCTCAGAAGCACCAGGAAGAGATGAAATCTTCCATGCCATAAGGGAGAGATGCCCCCGAAGGACCAGGTCGTGAGGGAGAACCGTCGGGTCAGTTAAGAGCTCGAGGGTGGAGAGGGAGAAGACGAGGGATAGCCACTGCCAGCTCCAGAAAACGGGAAACCACACCTGAGAGGGTCAAAAAGGAGTCACTATTATCAAATTCTCAGACTGTCTGCGCACCTGCACCAGGACTCTAGCAATAATGGTGAATTGGTGAAAAGTATAGGACAGGGGACCCAAACAAGCCTGGAGAAAGGCATCGGTTGCTAAGGCCAAGGGGTCGGGTCTCCAACTGAAAAAGAAAGGAACCTGGCAGATGAGACGAGGCAAAGAGATATATTTGAAAGAACCCCAGAGAAACAGGATCATGGCGAAGCTGGTCTTGTCCAGCATCCAATCACTCCTGTCCTGAAGATGCCTGGAATTCCAGTCTGCCACAGCCTTGTTGGCTCCTGGGAGCTCCTTTGCCTTTAAGAGGATGTTCCTATCTAAGCAAAAGAGCCAAAATTCCCTTGCTAGATCCGCCAGTGCTTTTGAGCGGGTTCCCCCAGGTGGTTTATATAGCGTACTGCGAGATATTATCCATCCAAGGACGACACAATTCCCCTGATCTTTTGACTGCAAAAGAGCCTGCCAGTAGTTCCAGACAATTTATATGAATTGAATTGATATTTTATTTCTATCGCGCTCATACACAAGTGAAGCAATTTTTCTTGAGCCGACCAATCCCTCCAGTGGAGACCTGTCCTATCCTGGCCTCCCAACCTGCCCTGCTCGCATCAGATTCTAGAACAACGTTGGGAGACAGACCAAAGATTGCCTTGCCATTCAAGGCGGGTCATATGCTTGAGCCATCATAGGAGCTCAAACCTGCCGTCGGGAGACAACACTATCTGCGAATAGGATGGATTCTTTCAAAGAGGTTTCCCCTTGAGACGCTGCAATGCTCTGTAATGTAAGGGGGCTGGAAAGATGGCTTAAATGGAGGCGGATAGCACCCCCACCACCCTTGCTAGCTGTCTTCGAATTTCCTTCCGAATCTTGACGAGCCTGCCATCTGGCAGTTGAAGGATGCATTGCCTGGAATCTATATTGAAGCCAAGAAACTAGATTCATTGTGTAGGCTGGAAGATGGACTTCTTCACATTCACGACAAATCCTAGGGCTTGCAACAGGACAATTGTCAAATGTAGGTGATTTAGGACATCCTGGAATTCCTGCGCCAAAAGGGAAGCCATTACCGGCTTCATTAGCTTGGTGAAGCACCACAGGGCTGACGAGAGGCCGAACGGGAGAGAGGCAAACTGCCAACGGTGCCCCCCACATTGGAACTTTAGAAACTCCTGATGAAGGGGAGAAACCGGGACTACCAGGTACGCATCCTTGAGGTCTATTTTGACCATCCAATCTGCCGGGAGAAGGGTGTCCCTGAGAAGGTGAATGCCCTCCCTCTTGTAATGTTGGTAAACTACAAAAGAGTTACGGGCTCGTAGATTTATGACTGGGAGAAACCCCTCCTCTGATTTTGGCACCAGGAAAATTGTGCTGAGAAACTGAGAGGCTCTGAAAGTGGCCGGGACCACAGCACCCTTGAAGATGAGATCCCGGACCTCTGCATCCACTAACCTCTGCTTGTTCTTGTCGAACAAGAGGGGAGGGAGAGAGTTGACAGGGAGGGGAGTAAAGCTTGATTTGAAAGCCCTGAATTGTCTAACACCCATGGGTCTGAGGTGAGCTCCTCACACTGATGAAAGAACCTTGCCAACCTGCCCCCCAAACTTTTGCGGGAAGAAGCATTTAAAAAATGTGTTAATACATAGAGCGGATCTTGCTCTACCCGCATCTCTGCTGGCATGTCCTCTCCACAGAAACCTCCTCTGGGTGTATAAGGCGGCTTGGGTTCCTATAGCAGAGGAGGAATGATGTGCACCTCTGGAAGCACATTGTTGTGAGCGGGTAGAATCCCGGAAGAAATAGCCAGAAGAGCGGGCTCTACCTCGTCCGGCCTTATCAAAAAACTTGGGGGGGGGGGGGAACAACCTTCCTGATGTTGGCCTGGGCCTTATCTAGGGCAGTGAAGGTGTGCACATAAGCAGATAGGTCCTTAATAAACCTGTCTCCAAACTGTTGCCTGGGGGCTTACGGCCTGCTTCCCCTTCTGCCATATCCTTCAACTTGGAGTCAATGTGCATAGGAAGGGTCTTGCGCCTCTCCCTGGAAATGGCTGCATTGGCATTGGCGAGCAGGCATACCGTTCTTTGTACCCATCCTCGGAGAGCCTGGACATCAACTGGGGTATTAGTGAGTGCAGCTTCTTTGACTATCTCGAAAATTGTGTCGAGGGACCCAGAATGTCTAGAAACTTGTCCTGACAACTGCGCAGGGCTTTGTCAACCATTTTCTTGGGGTCTTTTCCTTTTTGGGATAAGAAAGACACCATTGGTTGATCAATATCCAGGGTAAGGGCCACCTTATCCGGAATAACAGGCCCAGGACATTCGGAACGTAACTTGTTCCTGTCCTCCTTGGGCAAAGGTCTTCTAACCCAATGATGTATAAAAGAAGAAACGGCACCAGAAGGATGCCACTCCGCAGACCTTCAGTGTTGGATGAGGGAGGGATCAAAAAATGACACTTCCCCTATCATCCAACAACTGACCCTTAGCCCCTTGTGATAAATTCACAGGGGCTCCCTTATTCTTACGTCTCTTGGGCGGGGAGTCAGAATCCTCAGAACTATCCTGAGAGGACATGGGAGTTGAAGGGGCAATAACGATAGGAACTGGCGCTGGGGACTCCCCTCCCAACTTGTGCTTCAGGGTCCTATTGGGGGAATCAGCCTGACTTGGGGAACTGGACACAGGACTGAGTTGTCCCTTCAAATGCTTAGATTTAGTGGTACACTTCCTATGGACATGCACTGTCAAAGAGGGACCTGGGTGAAAATCAGAAATGTTATTAATCGTCCTATCAAAAGCTAAGGTTGGGGTTGAGTTAATGTTAAGCAGCACAGAATCCAGAGAATCTTGAATATCCCTAGCTACTGAAGGGGGGCCAGAGAGGGAGCCCTCTTCTGAACTTCTAACCCCAGAATCCTTCCCAGCTCTCACTTTTTTTTTTTTTTTAAGGCCTCGCTGGGTACTAGCATTCGCAGAAGGGGGACCCATCAGTCCTTTGGATGCAACCATAATTAGACCAATATGAAAAAGGACCCAAATCATATGTAAATGGGCAGCCTCCTTGGCACTGTACAATAGCTGTGAAATATGGAGGCAAAGGAATGGGTATCCACAGGGGAAACCAGGAAGCACCTGGAAAGCGAAACCGGTTGAGGGAAAAGATAAGGAAACCGCGTCAGAAAGCTGTGTAAGCGCTTGCAGGATATTCCTTATAATAAAGGCAATGACGAAAGAACCAGGCGTAGCCTGTAAGCTCAGCAGGCTGGCAAAGCGTTAAATATAACTCTTGTTTACACCAGCATGTCTGATAGAATGAGGCAACGGACCTACCTTCCACACAAATACGCTCGACGAGCAGGCGACCGTTTAACTTGAAGGCTGAATAAAATCGACTGACACACCCACAATCACTGTGCTGGCTTGTGCTGCTATGGGCATGAATAACCCAGTGCTGGGGGGCTGTTGACAGGTGTTGCGCGGATGGCGGATGCGTTTGGAAGTGGCGAGTAGTTGGCGGTGCTGGGGACGGGGTGTGAGTTGGTGGGGGCGTTTGTTTGTGGTAGGGTAGCTGTTGGTGTGGATTGGTGGGGAATGGTTGTTTGCGGTTGGGTGGCTGGTGGTGTGGAATTGGGGGTAGTGGTTTTTTGTGGTTTGGTGGCTGGGGGTTCGTGTGGAAGTGTGGGTGTCGCTCGGGTTGGTCGCAGTGGGTGGGCGGCAGCGCACGGTGCCTTCGCCTGAAGTGCATGTGTAGGCGTACGGGCTGTGGTCTTGCGGGTCTGCGCGCCGGTCTCCGGGCTCGCTGGGTGGTGCGAGTTTGGGGTGTTGTGACTGTTGGTGTGGATTGGTGGGGTGTGGTTGTTTGCGGTAGGGTGGCTGGTGGTGTTGAATTGGAGGTAGTGGTTGTTTGTGGTTTGGTGGCTGGAGGTTTGTGTGGAAGTGTGGGTGTCGCTCGGGTTGGTCGCGGTGGGTGGGCGGCGGCGCGCGGTGCCTCGCCTGAAGCGCATGTGTAGGCGTACGGGCCGGGGTCTCGCGAGTCTGCGCGCCGTTCTCTGGGGCTCGCTGGGTGGTGTTTTGAGTGGTGGGGGGTGTGTGTTTGCGGTGGGGTGGCTAGTGGTGTTGGATTGGGGGGGTGTGGTTGTTTGTGGTTGGGTAGCTGGTGGTTTGTGTGGAAGTGTGGCCTGTGTGTTGATTGGTGGGGTTGGTGCACATCATCATTTAGGATGGGGAAGCGCCTGCGTGGGTCCGCCCACGCGTTCGATAATTAAGAAGAAGAAACCCAGTGCTGAATTCTGGGAGGAACGGAGGCGGAGCTGCCTCAGAACTCTTGCCACTGGCGAGCGTGTAATCCTGAAGGACCCGTGTTCTGTCAGTGAATGCTTGGCCCTTCTGTAAATAGAACGCTCGGAAAGCGTTAGTTCGCACGCAACCGCTGAAGGGATAATAAATTAACTCCGCAGTCACGACGCACTTCCCAGAGCACACAGTTATTTCGAAAAAAAGAGGGATGGACCACGTGTGAATGTAAATGGCAACAAAGTTATTTACAAAAGAAACAAACGTTTTAATCCTTATAAAGACACGTGTGAAACAAATTTACTTATCTTGTGGCAACAACAGCAAAGAAAGAGGAGTTGCTATTAGAGTGGTGCACTATGGCGGTGGTTACCTGCCTATTGGTTACTGGCAGGGTATGACCTGGCCTCCATCTTGGACTGGGGATTCCTCCCTTTGTTTCCACTGAGATACGGTATTTATTTTCCAGTTAATTTGTTGAAACTTGTTTTAAAAAAAAGAAAAAAATCTTTGCTGCTGTGGTGTCTGAAGTAAAGGTTGATTGTATAATATGAAGCCTCCTGTCTTGATATAGAAGCAGACACGTTTTAGGTCTTTGGGGGCAGGCTAAAGAAAGAATCTATTGCGCAATCACAAGTCGCAGCTGTTTAGCGCTAGGAAGATTACAGTCGGGGTGAGTTTATTCATGATGGACCACGTTGGACTTAGATTCCGGCCTTTGTCATAATTTTCTTTCCAATGGCTAAGCTGTAGCCTGCTATTTTTGTTTACAGCCTCAGTAGTTTTATGTAATATTAACATGAGCAGCAATCATTAAGCCTGAGGTAAGGGATGACAGTTATTTATTGGCAGTAGCAGTGTGCTTTCATCATCACATGTGGTTTATATTATCCCGAGAAACATCGAGAGTTCCTTATTGCTAATATTTTTATCCCAAGATTTGGAGGAATGGGAAACATAAGAACAGCATAGAAAGCGCTGGAGTCGGATTTCCCCCCCCCCTCCAGACCCCCTTCACCCTAGCTGTGGGATGTTCCCCTGTCCCATGACTGAACAGTTTCATCTAAGCTTTGGAGGCTCTGAACTACCATCATCCGCCGAAGTGGCAATTTCTTGCAAGGCCAAATCAAGGTGTATCGCCGGTGGGTTCTTGGTTTATACCTTTAGCCCGCACATTTTAATTATTACTGTGCAATAGTAGCCCACATGAGATTTGGTGGCAAGGGCTTGGCTGCGGCTTGGCCGTTCCAAGCCATCGGCTGTGTTTCAGTATTGGAGCCCATATTGTGTATACCTGGCTTTGTTTAATTTTGACCGTGCGCTGACCTTCTGGCGGCTCTAATATTTGTCTCTGCCAGCCTTGCGCGGGAGCGAGGGGAGGGAGACGACTATGGGTGCCCTCTGAGCAGATTGTCTTGTGCCTTATTCTTGTGTTTTGTATTATGTTCTTTTTAATTGTATTTGTTATCTAGGAATTCGGTTGTGTTTTTAGATGCCATACCTGCCCAATTTTAAATTGGTTTTTATTTTTTATAATTTTTAATAACATTATAGTCAAGTTCGTACTTTGCACTGGTTTCTTTTAGATTGGCTTTCATCAACGTATGTTCTGCTCCCATGTGAATTCTTGTTAGTGTGACATTTACACCGCTATTCACACCAGCTGCAGCATTAGGTGTTATACTCAACACTTTTTCTGGGGTTATTATTGTCAAATAGTGCCATATTTCTGACAATTGGGCACATTATGGCAAAAAGGAAGGCAACAGAATCCCCAGTCAATGGGACAGTGGTGAAGAAGTCTATAAAATTCACTAAACACACTGATGAAGCTAACCAGCTGATACATGAGAGAGCCAGCGTGTTAAATCACATGGAAGATGGGGGGGAGGGGGAGGAATCTCACCAGGTGGCAAATGTCACTGGGAAACAAAAGGCATCAAACTGTGTTGTTAACCTTACCAATGACCTTTGAGATGGGGCCAGTTCCCTTCCTCCCAGGATGGGAAAGGGCATGGGGAGAAAAGTGGGAGGAATGGAAACCGATGTGCCCCATGCCATGAGTGAAGCTATGAGGGATCAAGTGGAAAAAAGCCAGACAAGGGGTAGGATCCCATTATTCTCCCAGTATCTGAGGTGCAAAAAGCGCCAGTGCAGACGGAGGGGAAGAGTTATAACATCTCAGTTGAGATGATTAGCTTCAATCATGAAGCCGACCCGGCAGAAGAAACGAGACAAGCATCGAAAACTACCGCAGAATGCCTATCTCTCTCTGGAGCATTAGGCTCAAAAGTATTTATCTATCCACCAGAGGTCACGATTAAGAATAGGTTTGATCCGCTTGTACTTGGTGACCAACTAGATGCCAGTGAGGTAACTAAAGTCGCGCAGCAACAGGGAAAAATACTCTCAGCCCAGGAGGAGTCAAGTAGCCCCTGGATCTGTCACCAGTGTGAAGACTGCAAACTGATGTATCCACTTTTGGCCCTATTGAAATCTACAAAATGAGATGCTACAGAGAGATGTGGATATACTCACGCAAAAGGTTAGGGATTTGAAAGCTTCGGGGTAGCTCGGTAGAGGCTCCAGCAGTAGTGCTTAGATAAGGGGTGGAGAGGGTAATTAACGGTTTTGTAGCTAGAAATTTGCCAGGGAAAGGAGAGAGGATTTTCCGACAATGAACAGGTGACTACCCAAAAAGGAAGGAGGGCCTCTGCTGCATGATTGAAAGTACAGGAAGGAACTGTGTTTTACTCATGAATGTTCATAAAGTGGCGAGTAAGTTTCACGAAACCAGGGAGGCAATGATCAATAAGGTGAGCCACTGGTTTAGGAATAAAAGAGGATGTCATTCCATCATACGCAGAGATATTCCTCATTGCGAGTGCTATGCCTATCCTAGCGACAGGCAGAGGGGCTTCATAAAGGTAGAGCTAGTGGTAAGGGATCTGATGGATGTACTTTTGTCAATGGAACAAAGATCACTTCCACGACAAGGGCTGGAAGTAGCAATTGGGTTTAGTGCTCCAACTGCAGAAGCTGGCTCAGCAGTCGGAGTCCGTAGAATTGGGGTAGACCATCTCCCCTGCAATTCAGAGGGGAGGCACCCTCTAGATTATTGTGCCCCCCCCCCCCCAAACCCCAAGGTTTGATCACAACTTTGGGGAGCCTGGTACCTGGGAAGGAGATAACTAGGCCTAGGCAACTGTTAATGGCAATCGCTAATAGGGAATGTGGCAGGCTCTGGAAATTGATGGGGGTGGGCAGTCCCATAGATTATGCACCATTAGTTGGTTGTATTCCAGAGCAAACCTGATTTGACCATTTCAGAAACCTATATTGTGAGTACAGATTCCTTTCTGATAACCAGCAGTGTTCAGGGGGAAAGTGAACATAAAGCTCCAGAGCTGGAGCCAGCACCTCTGACTCTCAGTAGTGAGGATGTGAGGTGATTAATGTCTGCTATGATTGGAAATGTCAGCGATTGGGGGTCTGTTTAGTACTTTTTAATGTTTTGCCATGCATTTCTTTATAACCTTTATTTGGCGCAGAGCAAGCATCACAAAGACTAGACCGTCAATAGGAAAATGTGGCAGGATACTAAACTGTTCCCTGTCCAGATTTCACCAAACCATTATGAAAACTCTACCTATTGGCCAATAGTGTTTTACTTGATACAGAATTAAATGTGAAATGTCCATAGGTGAAGAGGCATAATGAAGGCGCTAAACTACTTTATATGGAAACCAAAACTGTATGTTGCAAAACTACTATGTTCTTCATATTGGAATATATGGCATGAGCCAAGGAGTATTGAATGGCCATTCGGAACTGTTTGTTTAAACCAATAATATAGACTTGAAAGTCTAGTGGTCATTGTTGTGGAAATGCGAGCGTCTGCTGAGTCATGCAAACTTTAGACCTCTGCAGCTCAATTAACTACTATCTCTAAATGCGCTTTCTGATCCAGGGTACCATTGTAGTCCTGGTCCTGATGAAGGCAGTGTAATAGTTCCATCCCGAAAAAGTCTCTTGAGAGTAGGCTTTTTTTCTACTCCCATCCTTTCATCAAGACCGGGTTTATTCAACCTGTAGAGACTGGTTCCAATATTTGGAGATGTAGAGCCTGGTTCTAGACAACAAGACTTCCTACAGTAGGAGATGAAACATGTTGCGGCAGTTGCACATTGTAATTCTTAGAAGTGTTTCATATGCGTAATGTCGATTACAGTAGGAGATGTAATGTTTTGCATTTGCACATTGGAGATATTTGTCTGGAGAAAGTTTGGAATGGGTATTCTATGTTAGAATTAGGAAATTTGGAGGGGGCGTTCGAGATCCCGAGCTAGATGGATGTGGGTTGATGGAGCTCTGTGGGAGACGGAAAAGGAGACGGAAAAGTTATTCAAATATATCTTCCCTCAAAACGCACTGACTGATCACATGTGTGGCGGATAATGAAGCTGCGCAACACTTGGACGACAGCCCGACCCGACTTTCAATGAATATGGAGCAAGGGTGTCAGAGTTATTTGCCGACACGTGAGATGGGCCTCCAGTGATGACCGCCCACTTCTTCACATTTGAGGTGAAGCAGCTGGCGCAGAACCGACAAGAACCCAGCCGGCTGTTTATTAAATTGCCTGCCTGACACACATGTTGTTTCTGAAGTCTGTGACCAGCGAAGATACCGCCCCACTGTAACCAAGCAAGGAGCGGGAAGTACAGGACACCAACTAAAGGTATGACGCAGCAGAAAGACCGGCGACTCCACCCAGGCTCACCTCAAAAAAGTAATGAAGGGCGGTTGGCGGGGACCCTATTATTGTTATTGCAATACAAATCTCTGAGACGGAGAGGATCTTCTATGAACAATATAGAAACATGCAGCAACCCCGGGGAGGATGCAGAAAGTCGACTCATCCCCCTGCCACATTCAGATATGCGCCGGGGGGGTGGAACTACATGAAAAACACATGTCTAAAGATAAAGCCTTAATAAATAGTTATGAGATGCAAGGTGTACACACCATGTGTACCACCATGAGACCAGTGTGGTGCAGGAAAGTCTGACTACTGCTCTAAAATGGCAGAGACCAGATACTGCTCACAAGGCTCACCCACGGGGCCCGGCAATGTGGTCAGGAAGGGTGTTGCTGACTTTTCCTACATCCGTTCCATTTTGAAAAACACTACAACATACCACAGCACTAAATGTACCGTTTACCTCCCCGCTCACCCACTATAGTAAATATATAAGTGCTGAGGAGTAGAGACGCAACCCTGACTACGTGCATCTATAACCCGGGAGAAAAAAAGTTACAAAATATTCTGCATCAGAGGAAGCAGGTGGCCGTCTATACACCCAACACCCCATCCTGATACATAGGTGGGTACACTGCTACGAAAACAGCTCATACATGCCAGTACCTGCCACAGTGCAAACGTGAAATTCGTGGGGGACGGCACCCCTCTGGGAGTGACGAGACCCCAGTGATATGCTACAATCAGACTCTGAACTGGCCAGTGTTTGTATAGCAAAACTCAGAGATACAGGTGGTCCACTATGCCGATCTGCGAGACAAAAGTCTGGAATGGATTTCCCAACACAACTACAGGCTATTCTGGCCAAAATAAAAATCATTGGTCAGCGGACCCAAGAAACTAACACCACCGTAAAACACATTAAACAGGATTTACAGGATGTCCAGACAAGACTAAATGCTGAAGCGAAAAGAACCACGGACAATGAACAATGCATAAGTGCCCTGGAAGACAACCATGATACCGTGGCAACTGACCTGGATGGCATCATTAAAGAGGTGCAGAGACTAGGGGCAAAGCTCGAAGATTAAGAAAATAGATCTCAATGTAATAATCTTCGGCTAGTGGGTCTCCCCAAAAATGTTGAAGGACCCGACCTTGAGTCTTTTATATCCAAGTTCCTACGTGAAGCACTACCGTTGGACAATTCGAGGGAATATGTGGTTGAAAGGATTAACTGTAACCCCCCCCACCCCACCAATCTCAAAACCGGCAGCGGGAGAGCGTCCATGAGGGATCACAATGAGACTCTTGAACTTCCAACACAAAATGGCCATCTTAAAGGCCTACAGGGTGGTCAGCCAGGGGAAGGTAGACCACGTCACTGTAAGACTATTTAATGACTATTCATGGGAGGTCTCCCAACGCCAAAAAAGGTCAAATCCGATCTTTGACGCACTCAAAGGCACAGAACGCAGGCATTATCTGAAATGTCCTGCAGTGTGGTGCATCAAACTGGAATGACAATGGCTCTTTCAATGAACCAAAGGAGGCATGGTGCTTTTTGTAACAGAACTTGTTGTCATGATTCCTTCCCCTCATGTCCGCAGCCCTCCAAGATGTCAGGCTTGAGCCAGGCCACGATCACCTACATGGCCCTCAGGGCCTCTCCATCCCTCCAAAGTCCCACTTGGAGTCAGACTTGGCGCTTGTGGCACCAGACTCACTCACTCCCATAGGATAACATTGGGGATTGGACTTGTAGTGCATTGATGGGGACAATATGGATGCCGCCACATATTTTGGTTCCCAGAACTGCATGTGCAGTCTAGTCTTTTGGGTGTGGTTCAGCCCAGAGACACCTGGGATATCCAGAGACCATTTAAGCCACGCCCAGGCTGGGAAACATGCTTTGTGGTTTCTGCAGCTTGACGCTCACCGTGTTTCGATCGGTCTCCAGTAGGCCTGCATCTTTCTTCTGCGCTCAGCTCCTGCAAGAACAAGAACACCGTTAGGAACAGCCTTACCTTGCGGCACTTCTGCCCATCATTCATCACGCCTTCTGTTCTCTGGGCATCTTCGGCGGTGTCATTCCCATCCCGGTCCGCCGCTTCCTAAGGAAAAGGAAAAAGAACAGAAAAAAGGCATTAGTAAGCATTCTGCAAATCTTCGCTTATTTTTAAATACTGTACGAGCTTCAAACGCTTACCTGAATCCCAGCCGCTCTGGGGGAACTCTGTCTCCGGAACTTCTCATCCATCTGCAAGATGGAAAAGACACTCCAGGATAGTGTGGAAACATCTGGAGGCGCCGCATACCGCGCTTACTCACCGCATTTGTTCTTCATAACCGGCATCCACGCTGAAAACGTCGCGGCATCTAAAAGACCCAGGAAAAGAACTCAGTTCAATACAAATACGAAAGGGGTGCATCGCGCATTGCTCTCACTTACCTTCAGCGCTACTCATCTCAGCAGCACACCGCCATCCCCGGACGCTGGCCATCATCTAAGGAAGGAAAGGATCGAAGTTAGAGAACTCATTCTTACCTGTCGGACTCTTGCCAGGGAAGTAACTAGGCAGTAACGAGCCTGCATCAATCAACGCACCTCGGTGCTGAAAGCAGGATGGAGAGCACACTATCCAAGAAAACAAGGTGAGCTGTGGATCAAAGGGAAGGGTTGGACCCCGGGGAAGAAGGGGTTCAAGCACACAGAGACAATAGGGATTTAAACTCTACCAATCCTGTGTTTCAGGCCGAGTCTCCAGTCGAGTAGCCTCCAGGGAAGGGTTTGAGGTCATAAGAGGTCAGAACAGGCTGAGTGACGTCCCTGTGGATACCAGGTGAGCGTTACACTTGTTGAATACAGTCTTCGCCCAAGCTGAGACAGCAGGAGCACAGACATTGCCTCTCTTTCCCAGTGCTGCCTCTGAGGCAGGGGGAAGTGGCAGAAATCAGGCATGGGTCTTCGAGGCCCGGACTCGGGGCAAAAAGGTACAGCAAAATGACCACCTAATGAGGAGAAGTGATCACTCAGGACCCGAGACTCCACACAAACACCACAGGTGCCTTATTTAGACATAAATGACATGCAAGCCCGATCTGATCTGACATCAGTCATATGAGGGGCGACATTTATGTTCATTTAAGTTCAGGAGGCTCATCTCCTGCAGCCTAAAGTGATCCCCCTATAACAAAAACATTAACTATGGCTAATTTTCAGGACAAACCTACCATAGAGAAAGGGTGCTGGCATGACGGTCCGCCCCCATCACTTCCATGCAAGGGCTTTCATGCCACGTATTGGGGAAAGGAAAGGCCTATGCCAATGCTTTTCTTGGTTTTGTTATGGTTATGTTTGAGGTTCAAGTTGAAGGTTGGGTTAAAACTGATAGTCTACACATGCTCAAATGACACAAATTGACTTGAATGCTATAAGCGCTAAACCTTTGACCCAGTGGGACATCTTCCCACATTAACTACGAATGGGTACACTTAGGGTGTCACAAGCCCTGGCAGTTTAATCTATCAAGAGAAAAACGCGTGGTGAACCACATGAGAGACCTTCAAGGAGATATTGTATTTTTTACAAGAAACCCACTTAAAAAAAAGTAGAATCAAGGGAACTTGAGCGTGGCTGGGTGCGGTTAGCTGGACACTCCCCATACCACGGGAAGAGGGGTGTCTCCATACTGTTTCACAAGCGGGTGCCTATTCAAATCCAAGATACCATCACCGATAAGGATGGCAGGTACGCTCCCCTGTAGGGACTCATCTGTCAATGCCCCATCACCTTTATTGAACCTATACGTCCCCACGATTGACACCCCGACGTTCTTCACTCATACCTTTACAGTTTGGGCGCACACCTCCTGGGGTGTCTGTCAGTAGTGGGAGGTGATTTCAATTTGGCCTTTAATCAAACCCAAGACTGGCAGAGCGCCAGTACAATCAATCCAGTGAACCTGAGGAAACTGGACATCCTGCAGACGCTAATGACCAATCTGGGCTTCAGAGATGTATGGAGATACAAACACAGTGACCAGGGGGACTATTATTTTTTCTCCCAGTCATGGTAGCTACTCTCGAATTGACTATTGGTTACTCCCATCTAACGCTTTATATATGGCAGAAGACTGCACTATACTTCCTACCACTTTGTTGGATCATGTGCCAATACGGCGACGGTTAGCTCTTCCAGACACAATACGCAACACCCTGACATGGCGCTTCAACGTGAGAGCACCAGGCTATCCGGATTTTCTAGAAAGCATAACGGAAGATATAGACACATTCTGGTTAACTAACCTAAATCCTGAATACAACTCATATACATGCTGGGACGCCTTTTAAAGCCTATAAGGCCAGTGTATTTCGAGATGGTCACACAAACTAAAGTTATGGGGGTGAAAAGGAGGCACAGTTTAACAAAGATCTCTGAGTGTCATGGCTCACTCCTGGAAGTTATGGGACAGAGTAAGGAGGTACTAGGCGTCCCATCACGTTCAGTAGTGAATGTGTGATAATGCTCTAGCCTTTCCAGAGTTCCCTGCAGCACTAAAATTGGACACCAGGTGTTCAAGCCGTTGCGTTGCAACGCCACCTTGCAGTTATGCTCGGTGAGATGGCGCTCCTGTTTTGTGTGGTGTTAATTCTTCCTGTGCCTTCCTTGCTGTTGGGGGCGGGTCGGAGCCCCCACGCGGTCCCGTAAGCCCCCACCACATGAAGGATTCACTCCGGCACCAGTCCTTCGTGTTCGGGCTTCCCGGTCGCTCTCTCGCGGCCGGGAACGCCCCCTTTATTTATACACAGCGCGGCGGCGTGACACGTCACGCCGCCGCGTAAGCCCGTCATCGGGCAGCGCCACACTCCTCCTTTTCCGGGAGGAACAACAACACAGATTAACAGTAACTTTATTAACCAGAAAACCACACATCTATCATAACCACTACTGCACACCCAAAAACCCCTTTAATGTCATCCACCCAGATCTTATCACCCCAGTTCACTAACCAAGCGTCCCACAACATATTCGCTGAGGTAGGCAGATTTCCCTCGCCCAGCCCTCTGGGGGTACCTCCGGCCTACCTCCGGCACGTGACGTCCTTCCGCCGCGTCTCCCCGGACTGGGGATTCGGGTACTTCGTCCCAGAGACCTCCGTCAGCAGGCAAGTCTGATGGATCAGGTTCGGGTGGGGTTTCAGTTCGGGAATCACCCAGCTTCTTAAAGAAACTCACATTTCGGGTGACAGCAGATCGTCCATCCGAGGCCGTCACCATGGACCCTTTCACTGCCACCACATCCAAAGGCTCCGGTTCATAGGGGAGCGAGAGCTTGCCGTGGGGGTGTCGGTTGCGGATGAGGACCTCATCTCCTGGTTCAAGTCTTTGAGGTCGAAGACCCCTGCGCAGGTTTTCTTGTTCTGTTCGGACTCGCCTTTCAGCCTCCACCCGCTGACTATCGATGACCCCTGGTTCTTTCTCCCCAACTTCCGGCAGCAGTCCTCTGGGGCACCTCTTGAATAACGCTTCTGCCGGCGCCACTCCCGTGGCGGCATGTGGGGTGGTGCGGTACACCCGCAGAAACTGATACAGGGCGCGTTGTAAGGATTGCCCCTGAGCAATTCGGAAGGTTTTGTTCAGAGTCCGCATCAGTCTCTCAGCGTCCCCGTTTGCTCGGGGCCACAGTGGGGAGATCTTCCGGTGCTGTATTCCGCAGCTCTCCATCAACTCGGAGAACCGCTCACTTTGGAAGGGCGATCCGTTGTCAGAGCATAGAGTGTGGGGAAAGCCATGGGCCGCAAATATTTTCTCCATCGCCACCACCACATGCTCAAAGGCCACAGATTCGACAAACTCAACCTCCGGGTATCTCGAGTGTTCATCGACTATTACCAGGAAGTGAGTGCCCACTGATGTTGATCCAAAGTCGGCGTGGACGATCTCCCAGGGCCTCGTGCCTCGGGGCATTGCCTCAATTGCAGGTTCTCGTTGCAGAGGAGAGGCCGCCTGACACCAAACGCATGCCGCCACAAAGTCGTCCACCATTTTCTCCAACTCCGGAAACCCGACTTTCGAGCGGAGCCGCGCCTTGGTCTTGACAGCACCCTGATGTCCATGGTGGGCGAGACTGATCACATCGCTCACCTTTGACCGTGGAATAACGATCCGGTCACCCCGGAGTAGCAGCCCTGATTCGGAGAACGACAACTCCTCCTTCACCTTCCACAGCTGTTCCAGAGCTGTTTTGGCATCCTGCGTGCGCCCGGACACAGTTCCGAGGATGGACTTCCAAGACCCATTATGCATTGCGTCCTTCACGATTCGAAAACACTCGTCCTCAGCCGCAGCAGCCTCCAACTCCTCTAGGGACATCGCATTAGGCGTTGCCGCCTCCACCACCATTCGTACAGAACTGTCCGCTTCTTCTCCGCAGGTGTCATGTCCATCTCCCCCACCTCGTCCCGGATGACGAGACAGGTAGTCTGCAGCATTGTTGGCCCCTGGCCTATACACCAGGGTGACGGAATACTCGAGGAGGGCGAGCATCCACCTCTCAATTCTAGCCGGTGGTTTTGACGAGGAACCCACCAGTATCGGAAGCAGTGGTTTGTGGTCAGTTACCACCGTCACTGGACGTCCCAAGACATAGAGCCGGAAATGTTTGCAGCCCCACAGCACTGCCAAGGCCTCCCGCTCGATCTGGGAGTACCTCTGTTCCGTTTCGGTGAGCGCTTTGCTCGCATATGCCACAGGTCGAACAGTCCCGTTGTGATCTACTTGAGTCAGCACTGCTCCCAGCCCGACCACAATCTCCGATTCCAAGGCTGGGTCGAAAAACGCCATGGTGTCCCCCGTTGTGAGGGCACCCTTAATGTCCTCAAAGGCGGCCTGTTCGAGAGGGCCCCAGTGCCAAGGTGACTCCTTCTTGGTCAGCGCCCGGAGTGGTTCAGATCTCGAGGCTAAGTTCGGGATGAACCGCCCACAATAGGTTACCATCCCCAGGAAGCTCCTCACGTCCGTCACAGACTCGGGGGCCTTCGCCGCTTTGATGTCCTGAACCTTTTTCGGGTCTGGCGACACCCCCCCCCTCCTTGAAAATGAAGCCAAAGAATTCAATAGAGGGGCGCATGAACTCTCACTTCTCCCTGTGAAGGGTGAGGCCCAACAATTGAAGTAGTTTCAGAGTATTATCGAGCCTCTTCATGTGATCCACTTCGGTTTTGGCGAACACCAGAATATCATTGCTGATATTAAGGACGCCCTCCAGATCTGCTAGGGCGCCCCTGATGATGTTTTGGAACACTTCAGCAGCAGACGATACTCCAAAACTCAACCGCTTGTATCGATACAGTCCCCGATGGGTGGTAAACGTTGTTATGTACTGGGACTCTGGATGAAGGACGACCTGGTGATACCCGGCTCGGAGGTCCAGTTTCGAGAACACTCAAGCCCCCTGCACATCAGCAATGATATCATCGATCGTTGGTGTAAGATGGCGCTCCCTTTTGATCGTCTTGTTGGGGAGCCTCATGTCCACGCAAATGCGTACCGAGTCAGGTTGCTTGGGCTTTCTGGCCACCACGATCGGAGACACCCAGGGGGTTGGGTACTCAACCTTTTCGATGATATCCAGGCTCACCAAGTTGTCCAGCTCCTTATCGACCTGCTCCCTTAAATGGAATGGTACTCGGCGGTGTTTCAATGCGATGGGCTGCACTGACTCATCGATGTGTAATCGAACTGGTTCCCCCGTCATCTTTCCGATCCCACTGAAGAGTGCAGCATATCTGTCAAGGAGATCATTAATGTCCTCCAGGTGGACGGAGTATGCAAAGCTGACGATACCTAAGGCCTCCGCAGCTGTGCAACTGAGCAAGGTATTACTGCTCACTGGGGTCACGTAGAATCGAGTCTTGATTTGTGAGCCATCATGCTCCACATCTGCCACGAAGGCACCGTCTAGCGGTAGCGGTTCCTGACCCCCAAAAGCAAACATGCGGGCCTTCAGTGCAACCAGACCTGGGAGTGGTTTGTGAGAGTCATAATGCCCTCTGGCCATCACATTGACAGAGGCGCCTGTGTCAACGAGCACTGGGACTGGGGAGTGGTTGATCTCGACCACACATCTCGGCTGTCTCCTGCTTTTTTCTTTGAGTATTCCCACGCTTGAGATGAAAAAGATGTTCTCCTCGTCTTCCTCTTCGGCTCCTTCCGGATGGGACTCAACTTCACCCTGTTCTACCTGGGCAATACTGGGCTGTTGGCTCTGGCGCGGAGTCCACATCCGTGCCTGACCTCTCGGCACCATCACCGGCATGGCTGCACGACATACTCTCGAGAAGTGATCAGCCAGTCCACACCTCCCACAGATTTTTCCAACCGCCGGGCATTCTGCCATGTGAGGGAGGTCATACCCGCACTTCTGGCACGACTCCCCGGCTCTTCCTGCCCTGTCTCGGGGTCCTCCTCCCGGGCGTCTCACTCCTCGGCCACCCCGCCACACGACACACACCTCCTCCGACCTCACTGACCGCGACCCTGCTTCCATCTTGTTGGCTCGTGCTTCTGCTACCTCGTGGCACCTGCCCAGCTCCAGTATGCAGGGCAGCGTGATGCCCGGCTCTCTCAGGACTTGCCTCCTGAGCTTGCCGGAGGAGCATGCCTGGATTAGCATCGTGCGTATCATGTCGTCTGCATCCCCCCATGCACATCCGAGGGAGAGGCGGCGTAGGCGACCATAAAAAGTGTCCAGTGTCTCCTCTTCCTTCTACTTAGCCGAGAGCATGACGAACCTCTCATAGTCCACGTTTGCAAGGGGAAGGAAATGTGCAAGGAGTGCCGCCTTGGCCGCATCATAAGAGTTGTTGATTGGTGTAAGCGATTCAAATATCTCCTGGACTGCCGGCCCTGCCGAGTACAGCATGGTGGCAATTCTGCTGTCATCATCCGTCACCTGAGCAGCCCTGAAATACATGTCGAGGCGACTCACCCATCTTCTCCATCGGGGCCCCATGCTCGAGGGTGGGCCCGACGCATCGAACTCCGGAATGGGCTGCAAGGCGGCATGGGCCGCGGGTGCTCGTACTTGAGCCATGATGGGAAATCCTGGTTGTGCAGGTGGCAGTCCTGCAGGGGCTTGAATCACCGGAGGTAGGATGGCCTGTTGTTGAGCCGCTGCCTGGCCACGATCGCGGGGGAGCGACGCTGCTGCACCACCACTGTCTGAATCCTCAGAGTCACCCATGGGCTTGAGCGCACAGGCACCCCCACCTACTGTCCTGAGGGCCGCAACTCAAACTCCCACCATCATAGTGCGACTCACCCCTCCTTTCTGGGCACACAAACAGTTCAAACAAGGGGAGGCTTCCGGACAAGTGGATGCACAAAAGACTCAGATACCCAGAGCAGCCAAGCTTGATGATGAAGAAGACAAAGAAAAAGGAAGAAAAAAACCCACGGCACTCTGATGATGAAGAGGACAAAGAGAACACCGTGGATCCACCTTGCCGCAATCCAAATGGACCTGGGAGTTCCAAAAATTGAGCCGAGGCGATGGATTGGCCTAGACAGGCCCTGTCATAAAAGTCCTTCTCCTGGCTTTCACACGACGTAAGAGTCCCAAAATTGGGTAAAAACCCACAAATCAGACATGGGCGTGCAGGGTAGACTTCCTGCTATAAATGTGTCCAAAAATTAGGCCCGTGTTGACTTCACGCTCCAGACCGGAGCCTCGTGAAGTTTCACGGCCTCCAAGACAAAATGGCCGCCGGCCGCGTGTGCGTCCCGCAACCCGGCATGAAACGAAACGAAGGTCCGTTCCGCTTCGTTCAAAAATTATCTTCCAAAGATTACACCGCCGGGCCCGGGTCTCCCTCACCACTCGTCGCCACTGTTGGGGGCGGGTCAGAGCCCCCACGCGGTCCCGTAAGCCCCCACCACATGAAGGATTCACTCCGGCACCAGTCCTTCGTGTTCGGGCTTCCCGGTCGCTCTCTCGCGGCCGGGAACGCCCCCTTTATTTATACACAGCGCGGCAGCGTGACACGTCACGCCGCCGCGTAAGCCCATCATCGGGCAGCGCCACACTTGCCTACGTGTGTTTTCCCTGCTGCTTTCTCTCCCTCCTTGCCTTTCCACCGCACTGTGTACGGCGCCTTATCTTGGACTTTCCGTTCTTTCTGACTCGACACGCCTCAGCTGCTGATATTTACCTTTGCAGCTTTTTTATGGCTCGCTCCGAGTTGTGAAGAAATGCCTTTGGTTTGGATTAAAAATTTCACACAGCTTTCTTTTCATTATTGCTGCTGCATATGCAGAAACGCTTTTGTCTGGAGTAAGACTTCTCGCGGCTGCCCTTTCATTGCTTCCGCCACGTTACAAAGAAACACATCTGTTTGGATTAATCTTCGCACAGCTGCCCCGTTTTACCCATTTCAGCTTTCTCTTCTTACACTCCCTGTTCCTCCTGAACACTCCACATCTCCTGGATGTTCGTGGGTTTCCTTGGATATTCTATTCATGCCATTGCATGCTGGAACCTGTAGTCAAATAAGGAAATCTACTACGACTTTGCACTACCTTCAAGCCTACAACATAATCAAGCTACAGCCACCTCGGCAACATCATTCCAGGTTTTTTTTTAAGCCAAAGCTTTTTTTTCCCTGGTTGGGGTGGGCTCCCCGGAGTCCCCTCTGTCGGGCAGATAGTCTTATTGGCAAAATGCCCTCCGGGGAGCCCGTCCCTATCTCTTCAAGAAGAAAGGCAAGACAGTAAAGAAGAAGACTATGAGCGCCTAGAGAGAAAAGAGCGAGGAGACCAGCTCTGACAACTCCAAATTCAGCACAGAAACCTCAGGTGAGGGGTGAGCTAGTAACCAGGGTACAAAACCAAGTATAAAACATACTGAATAGTAACAGGGGATTGCACTGACCTGGGCTGATACAGCAGTGGACAATAGGAGAATCCTCCTGGTCACCCTGCCCCCTCTGCCAATAATGCACAGAACGGACAGGATTTCCAGGGAAACCCTCTGGGGAATAAACCCCTGTGCTGTCTCTGATGTATCCGCGGTCTGGTCTGCGGCAAGCAGGATGTACGTCTATCCAGAAGTGTTCTCTAGTAGGCGTATGGAGTTAGGTACTACAACAGAGAAGAGGATTAGTAATGATAACCTAAACCCCTTCCAGGTATGTGAATTGTAGAGTATGTGATAACCCATGCTTTCTTCCTGTGTAATGTGAAAGATTGGGCGTTCCAAGGTTCCACGTGTCTGGGATGTATAGAGTGATTAGCTCGGGAGAACAAGAGTCTGGCTTCTGAGAAGCTATGGAGAAGCAAGGTATTAGAAATGTCGAGACTCTGGGGCACGGGGGTCCGGGGGAATTGGCGGGGGAGCTGTATGCGATAGAAGGAGTAATGCTTAATGCCTACGGGTTGCCAGGGAGACTGATCGGACATGTACGCTTGACGGGTGTTGACAGTGCGAATGGAGACTCTGGGGGGAGGCTTTGAGTTTCAAGGGATTGCCGGGCACAAATTCCGACTTCACTGAAGAATGTCCTTGTGTGTGCGAGCGGGTAGCTATTAGGGGGAAACTGAGAGAAGAGTGAATCCTGGAAGCCGGAGCTGAGAACCAAAATGCAGACACATACCCGGAACTAAGGCTTCTCTGGAAATCGGCAGGGAGGACAGGAGCAGTATCGTAATAGCGAATGTGATCTGAGGGGAGAAAGCTCAGGTTAGAATGTAGCGAGAGAGTTTATAGAGTCAGAAAGACAGCTGCAAACTTATGGTGCCGGCTCTCAGGAGGCAGCTCTATATGTAATCCTGCAGTGCTAGGTGGCGGAGCCCAGTGGATGCAAGGCAGCCGGTCGACTGGAATGCTGCATACAATTCTTGCCGTCATTTTAGGGTGGAACACTGATGCAATGTGCCTCCAATGTTGCCATAGCGACCATCGATGCCCCTGATTCATGACGGACCCTGGTCAAAATATGCACACTTAAGGCAGAAATCAAGCAAATTTCGGTGGCACGTGCCCAAATCTTATATAAGCTGGACTCCAGCATACTACCTAGAAAGCGACCGATCACTACACCTGATGGCTGGGGCGCTGAAACAGCAATACGCCTCTCAAACGATTGCTTCAGTACGCGATACCCACATAACTCTCCTAACGGGAGATGAACGAATTAATGCTTTGTTCGTGGACTACTACAAGAAGCTATACACAGCTTCTGAGTGGACTACAGATCAGAACATGCGCAACTTCTTGGTCCATAGTTCTACCCACAATTTCGGGCACTCAATGGGATGATCACATCCCCCCCCCCATCACAGCGGCAGAAATTGACTGCGCAATTCAATTGCTTTCTTCGGGCAAGGCCTCTGGGCCAGACAGAATCCCCATTTGCTTTTTACAAAATCACAGCAAACAAGCTGGCGCTTAAACTAGAAACTGTGTTTGCCGAAGTTATACTTCGGTGACGACTACCACAGATGATGCTGGTAGCAAATATAGTGGTATTTTAAAAAAAAAAGGGTGGGATCCGGACGAATGCAGCTCCTATCACCTAATATCATTAATGAACTCTGATGCCAAGATTTTGGTGAATGTTTGGCGCAAAGGATGAGGCTGCCCTCTTTGATCCATAATCAGACAGGCTTCATCCGAAATAGGCATTCAGGAGACCACATCTGTAGGCTACTACACATTCTTGCTGACGATTCAGACCCAGGAAACGCCTTCCTAGCCGTGGACGCTGAACAGGATTTCGATAAAGTCCAGTGGGAATTTATGTTCATGGTCCTGGCAGAATATGGCTTCCTGGCCTCATTTATCAATCTAATTCAATTGTTGTCTACCCAACCTAGGGCATCTGTGGTCACAAATGGCACAACATCTCCTCTGTTTAATCTCCAATCGGGTACGAGACAAGGGTGCTCACTCTCACCCCTTTTATACGCTCTGTCCAAAGAAGTTTCCGGATTGGTCGGGCATTAAGCGGGAACGAAAGAACACAGGGCCTCCTCATATGCTAATGACCTTTTGTTCTACATCAGTCAATGTCTGGACTCTCTTCCAAGGGTCCGATATCTGTTGCAAGAATGTGGCCCAATGGTAGGGTACAAGATTAACTGGGGCAAGTCAAAGATCCTCCCATTACGACGTGATCTCCCCTGCGATTCGGGTGGAGCGCTCCCTTTCAGTTCCAACTGCACCATATAAAATATCTAGGGGGGTCAATATCCGTGCCTCTATTCATGAGCCTCGGGACCAACTATCCAAATATTTTGGATTGCATCCGACTAGAATTGTCGAGATGGGGTAATATGACTCCCTCCCTGGCGGCCAGAATAAACACCCTTAAAATGAACTCGATGCTGAAACTACTGTACTTTGCTCTATTACCATCCAGTCCCACCCCTAAAATGTTTAAAGATCTGAATGTCCTATGTAAGTTCATTTGGCGGGGGAAAAAAACCATGCCTACAACTAACAGTTCTTCAAGCGGCTAAATCTGATGGGGGTTTGGCGCTACCTTCATGGAAGATCTGTTGGGCAAAATGGTGGCTGGATCCCAGTGCTGCAGCTAGCTGGAGGGATGTAGAACTGGCTATAATGTCCCCCTTGACCCATCTAGAAATGATGGCTATTTCTCCGACTAAGCTAGCACAGCAAATCAAATCACATCCTATAATAGGACAAAAATCACACTATGGCACAGGCTGCGATTCCCAACAGGGTGTAATCACCATATTGCCTGCATGGAGCAGCGTGCATGCGCTGCTATCATTTGGGATTAAGTATAAACTACATCCTTGACGAGACACAATGTGGTCACATGTCCGATTGATGGACCTTTGTGAAGGGAATTAAATACTGCCTTTCCAGACTGTGTGCCACACCCACGAGCCTTTCTGCAAGGAACTGGCTTAAATATGGGACGCTCTGCACTGTGATCGCAAAAAACGCTCCTGACACCAGTCGGCAAGCTACCCCTGCGCCTTGTGAATTAAAGATGGAACAACATCTAGACACATTCACACGTCTTTGCACGTTTTATGCTATGTGCATCCCAAACAATGTAGACAGAAATTGCGCACTGGCGACTGCATGGTCTAGCGAGCTCAGCGTCCCTATCGACACCATAGACATATGACAACTCCACAGCCATACCAGAGACCTCCTTAAACATCAAAAACGGGGAGATACAATTCAAGATTATCCAACAATTCTACTATACCCCGGGTAGACTATTTAGGATGGGTCTGACTCAAACCCCGGCATGTCGGCGTGAACGTACGGAGATGGGCTCTTTGGATCTCGTCCTATGGTCCTGGTCACATTTGACGACCTATTGGCACATGATTCATCACCAAATATGCGTAGGGGGTGCCCACCTCGCACTGACCCCTGAAACCATATTTGAGTCCGGCAGCACCGACTGGCATGAGAATGTGCTCACTCGCAGACTGATGGGTATTATGCCCAGTCTTACAATAGAAAACGAGTTACCCATCCACTAAAGCACTTTGGGCCTGACAGCTGTCCAGGATCTGTGCATTGGAACGTGCTGCTTTCAAGTGGCAATGCGGGACCAATCTAACACACGTGGGCAGATTCTGGGAACAACTAGACCCAGATATCTGACAGGGCGGCTAATATCCCCACGCTGGGGGACACTATAACTAACGAAGTGTCGCAGCATTGTCACACAGGCCAGGGGATCTAGGGGGCAGGGAAAGGAATGTGCAAACCCTGGGGGATGTGGGGGAGGCAAATATACCAGGCATCCAAGGAGAACATGAGGATCTTCCTTCCACTAGTACAGTGGGAGGGCAAGGTCAATAAGTTAATGTGGTGATATCTTTATATATCAGAGGAGGGAGGTACGCTGAATGACATCACAGTGTCACTGGACGCATCTAACGACACCCCACCAATCTATTCTGTACAGCCATCATGTGATCTAAGCTTACACACATTGACATTGTATTGTCACAAATACTGAGCATGCATCTAAGGGGGGGGCATGTTCGCCAAGTTAATAGAAGGTTTCATGTATGATTGTGATGGGAATTAATTTAAATGTTGATTTGCAAGATCACAAGGCACAAGCCCTTCCATCATCACTATTCTTAAATTTTCATGTTCAATGTATTGATAAAAATACAATAAACAGATTAAACAAAAAAGACGTAGGAAATGTGAATTTTGTGTATTGCCACAGTATATGGTTTTCTTGATGGCACAATCTGCACCGTCTTGTAATGTTTGCACTGGATGATGACTTAGTTACATCATATTTACGTATATAGTGTCCTATTAAATGCGGATTAAAATGACTACAATACATGGAAAATGATTGAGACTAAAATGATCATTTACAGCCAGTTAGTATAATTGATTAATTTCAGTAAAAGGAAAAAAAGTGGACTGTCTCAGAATTTATGCACTCTGTAGCTTGAAGTTTAAAACAATACGTACATTTGGATAGTCATTGTTGGGAGCAATTTTGTGTTACCATCACATTCATAACCTAACGTGACAAAAGCCCAAACTGTTGCTTTTGACAATATTTGTTTTTGCCTTCCATTTTTAGATTTAGCTAGATACTGCTTGACTTCGAGTAGAGCGCTTACAGAAACATATCCGAGGGGGGATCCGATTGTAGTCTGCTGCACTGTGATGCAGAACGTGTGCATCCTGGCGAAAGCTGCCATTTTATAGAAGTCAGTGGAACCGTATAAGCTAACGAGCTTTGGAAAGTGCTTGTTTTTTTGCAAAAGGGAAAACGACAGCAGTCCTTAAGTGTTTGTAAAACTTTGATTTAATGTGTATATATTTTTAAACAACAATGATTATATTAAAAGTAAAGTGCTTTCCAACAATGCACAAAGATCAAAGTGACATGTACATGTGCAAAATATAGTACATCCAATTTGAAAACTATGCACTGTGAAATATTGCAGAGGTGTGACCTACTTCCAGCTCGGGGATAACCAAAATATTAGGTCCACTATTATTACAAATGGTACTATTTAATCCAAGGTTCCTTCAATTTTTTTGTGAAAAGTAGACAAAACACAGCACGTATTAGACCACAGCACTTTATCCAGTAGCGAGCCAGGAACATTCATTTTGTGTAAGGGTCATCCTGAGTTTTCAGGAAGCGGGAAGAGAGGACCTATTTCAAGTGTGGAAATGGTAAAAGAATGCAATGTAGCTTCTAATTGATAGGGAAGCACTTTGGCCTGCCATTCTGGGTGGTGTAAACATCAGTTGGTAATGGCTGATCAAACTCATGGCAGTAAAACTCCAGTTGAAAAATACATTATTCAGATGTTCGCTTTTCCATATTTTAATCTTACTCTAGAAAAGTAGCATAAAATGTACATTAAAACACTTGGACTTGGATGAGCACTTTGAGCATTGGTGGTTCAACCAAAATAACCAAACCCTCATTTACATAGGATCCCGTACTCTACACAATTAGAGAATTGATCAAATCCCCTTCCTTGGAATTTTCAGATCCCAAATATGTTTTTCGTTAATTCGCAAATTCAGATGGAACATCAACCACATATGTGAAAGCCCACGAAATTATGTTAACAAAGAACTTCCCTGTCTAGTGTATTTGTAACTTTTCGCAGATATACTATGGGTAACAATATTACATATTGTTGTTAATTTCCGACAGGTAATTGCTGGTTTAGGTGATGGAACTGTTTCAAGATATGGATATAGCCCAAACCATTGCTTGGAGAGTATTTTAGAAAGTTCAAAATGTTGATTGTTAAATGAAGGAATAAACATTGCGTTATGACAAGGGGATTCATTGACTCTGTTTTCACAGTTAGTGATGATGCACAGTACATGGTGTCAACTTTAGAGAGCTCTTGTGAAAAATTGTGCTTGTTTTGTGTCTTCACTGCTTAGTATATTAATGTGTTTTTCCACTTCTGTGGTGCCCTACATATTTTGGTTGTGTGGTTATTGTCATTATTATAAATATTAATATTACTACACTACACGCGTCTATTGCTGCCACTGTTGATGAGGTCAAAGCATGCATCTCTGATGGTTTAGGATCCTTGTGTATAAACCATTCCTTTATGGCAGGCAGGAACATTTTTAGTCCCTCTTCCATCTCAATTATTACACCTGTACTAGGTCCCTACTGCAGCCTCCCCAACATGAATACTCCACAGTCATCGGCTTAAACAATATTTATTCTATAAAGCATTGTCCATGACTGTAATAGACGACATGGTAGTCATGAATATTAACATAGAAGCCCCTGTCAGGCTATACGGTAATTGGAGCTCCAGCATAGACCAGGCATCTATTAGAGCCTGACCATCTGATTGAAATTCAGCGCACTGGCATGTGGGAATAATTCTGGCCCAGCAGCATCAGGATCTTCCTGAATTAAGAGCAGTTGTTAGTCAGCATCTGACTTGCGTACATTAATTTTTCATTTTTTTTGTGCTTTGTTTATTTACAAACATTTCACGAAGCATGACATTGACATTTACAAAAGATCATATTAAAAATAGAACATATACATCAACAAATTCATATTAAACATGACAATACATATTTTAAAAGACACAAAGTATCAAATTCATAGATTCCATAAAAGCACGCTATTAATCCAAATTAGCCAATAAAATTAAAGCTAGTAGTTTCATTCATTTTACCCAGTGTAGTTTGACCTCCATAAGGGACTCTTGCCAAAATGTCAAACAATGTATCTAAAATTCAGAGCATAGCATTAGTGCAGTATGTTCACCATTCATCAACCTATTCTGCAGGGCTTCTAAGGAGACTTCTAACTCATAAACATATTTAAAGAAGTGAATAGATCAATTCACTTAAAGTGGGCCAAGAGGCGATCAAGTGTTTCAGATTCTCTCGACAATTTGAGGACTTGGAGAGTCTACAATTTTTCTGGAAATTAGCCAGGCCAACACGGGGGTCTGTGACTTCCAAAGTAGGCACAATGTTAAATAGAAATCGGATTTACGGTAATCTTTGCAGCAGAACAGGAAATTTGATCAGATATTTGGGATAGCAGTTCCCTCGCCGATCTAAAGTGGCATATTCTTCGTATAATGTCAAATTTGAAAGCAAGTCCCTGGTACAACACCAGTCTCACTCAAATAGTTTAGTTCTGATAAGTGATGGGTTTGTAACCAGGGTCTCCTTATCATAACCCATCTCTTCTAATATGCACGTATTATCCACAAATGTTGTCAAGGCTGGAATCGATTCTTCATTTAAACTAGTACACAAATCCTCAAACTGAGAATTTGAAGGGGGAGCCAATATTTTAGCAAGAATGCTCAATTTCTTCCAGCGGACTAAGGTTACCAGAGAAGTAAAACAAAGCTCATGACTTGGAACACAATTAGGCAAAGAGTAAGGTAAAGCATAGACTTGCGTAAATTCAGTGCCTTTGCTAGGGCCACCGTAAGCTAATCTTTTAACAATGGAAGCTGATAGCTTTTTAATTGCAGAGGCCTAAACATTTCCTGTGAATATGCAAGACTAACCAAGCATAGTGATGGCGCCTGAACTAACCTGTAAGGATCCAGGGGTAGGGGGTTCCCCCCCACCCCAGAAGATGCAAATATTTTTAAATAAAGGGTTAAAATGTTGCATTTTACAGAAGACATTCGGTGAAAAAATTGGTAAAAAGCAGATTGCAGTAATATTTTGGGTTAAAAAATTAAAAATTATGAAAAGATGCCAAGGCACCAGAGCACTTTCCAATGCATTTTCATGATGTTTATTGACCCCAATATAAACCAGTTTAAAAAAGAATCATGCCGGCTGAGTGATGTTGATGAACTCCGGTAGAGAAGCTTGCCGGGGCTGCCCAGGGCACCTGGCCATTCGAACTCCCTCTGTGGAGGGAGGAGACAAATGGTAATGTCTGTTTGTGAGTAGCAGTAGTAGCGATTAGTTTGTAGGTGAAAGGCAGGTTAGCGGGTCAGGCCATTGGCCCTATCAGGCCTGAACAAGCACAGGCAGGTGAGGTCCATTGCAAATATAAATACCATTTCAATGATACTGGAAAAAAAAATTGCTTTTGAGACCAAATTATGCATCCATCCCAATTTTGTGCAGAATGCTCCTCTAAGGCTTGGGCAAGGTATGTTGAGTGAGCGGCTATGTGCCATATAGATTTAACTCCTCAATCATCCCACGTTCGCTCTAAGAATGGCAGGGAATTCTTAATAAACATGAAGAAAAGAACATTTAAAATACTAATGGCAATCAATAATTGTAGCACCATTAACTATTATTCCAAATACTGATGTTATTGTAACTAGTAGAAAATGGTAGCCAGGAATTTCCTTGCCATAGTGCAATTTTACAAAAAATGCGTATCTGCAAACAACTCAACAATTAATACCAAAAAGTATTTAAAGACTCAAATAATGCCTTACTAAGAGCTAACACCATATCATAGATGGATGTTTTTGATATTCTCCCTACAAGGAGAGAGTGAGGAAAGTGCAGAGACTCATCATTAAAGGTGAACTTGTGCTAGGAATAAAATCCTAACATGCGACACAACCATACAAGATGCCTGTAAGGAAAACAATAGCTAAAATAAAAATTGAAACAGTCCTTAATATAAACAGCAGAAAAACAACAGAAGGGTAACAAGAATAGATATTAAGTTCCCAAGAAATTCTATAATTCTTCATCCATATTATGGCTCACAGGAATTTTAGTTTCAAAGTCCAAGATACACTTAGTTTCCAACTGACTCAGATGCAATTCACGATGACCTCTCCTTGGCGATTTTCTGATGGTGTGTAGGCCAAGAATGCTAATGCCTTGCAGTTGGCCTCCATGTGTATCCTGGAAGTGTTTGCCCATGGAATATGATGGATCAGCATTTTGTATGGCTCTCGTGTGTTGCAGAATGCACAGTCTTTTAATTTTCAAATTGTGCTGCCAATATGCCAATTGGTACACATACAAGATAATACATAAACAACAAAAAACATATTCAGATTTGCAGGTAATTCTGGAATTCAAATGTATTTCATGACCAAGAATTGGATGTACATAGCAGGAACAAATGGCATATTGAAAAGCTTTGGACCTGGTACTTAAATATTGTCTCATTGACACTATTCCTGGCATTTACATCTCTTGAGTCCACTCTATCTGTATGCATGTAGCTGGATACCAAAGAATCTTTCAATGAGGCCGACTTGCAAAGAATGATGTTAACTCTTTCACCCAAAGTTGATGTTGGGTTGTCGTCAAGTCTTAAGACATGCCAGTGGCAATGCAGAATCTGTTTTATGAACTTTGAGTGGGTACCATAGGTTGGAATTAGTAATACTTTGTTATCAGTTTCTGACTCATTTATGACCTTGAATGATGTTAACAAAGAGTCTCTGCTTTGATGGGGAACTTTTAAAAATGCTTGATTGATGACCTTCTTCGGATATTTTTGATGCCTGAAAGTCATGGCAGTTATCTTGTTTTATTGGTCAAAGGACTCGATAGTGGAGCAGTTGTGTCGGATTATGATGAATTCCGCATAGGGAATGCTCCCTTTATGGCTCATAGGATGATTGCCTTTAACATATAAAGGATTGGAACGTGTTGGATTCCTATCTAGCTCTGTGATAAGTTCTCTGCTGTCCTGTTTAACTATAACGTCCAGGAAAACAATAGAATCATGACTACGTTTGTGTGAATCTCAAATTTTGTTTTAGCGCTTCCACAAATGGTTTCCAATCCGTCTCGGCCATTTCCAAAGGACACATAGGTTGTCAATGAACCATAGCCACATAATAATATTCTAGTATACTTGGTATTTTCACCCAACCAAACAAACCTCCCATTGTTAAATTTGCATTGGATGGGCGGAGGTATATAATTGAGATGCAGAAATTATGTATTGGAATTCACTGATAGTCGTAGTACACTGATATGCATAGAATGCATATTGAAATGCATGCAGTGCAGGTGGCAATCCGTGAATTCAAATAAATCACATCTTTAACATGCCAGGAAAAACTGTCCAATCCATGTGGGCCATTGTCGAAGAGAGGCCAAACATTGTTGACTGTGGTACATTGGGTTCAACCACTCAACAAGCTAATTGCAGGACTGTGCCCTATGCCTGAGGATTTCCTTCTTTCCCCCACTAACCCAAGCCAAAGCCCTGCATACTCCTGCAAACCAACTATGCCATGCACACACACCATTTATATTGCTGTTAACCCAGTGCTTAATTTGGAAACAAATAAGTGGCAGGGCCCATCCGTCTTCTTAGGAGGCCCCTTATGCTGCACCGCCCCCACTCCTCTGCCAAAGGTCCAGAAGTGGTCATGATTTTTTTTGGCATGGAATTTTGTGAATACATGACATGTTAAATATCTGTTTGGTGGTCCCGAGAATTTAGCAAAACTGCATACTTGGGCAGCAATTTAGTGCATGAGTCTTTGAAAAGAACAGGTAAAATGCCATGACGGACGACACATGAGCTACTCCAAAAATATCAATTTCGACATATTTAAATGTCTCAAGCGAGAAAATCTTTCTGTATATAGTTTTCTTGGCTATTTGTGGAAATGGGCGAGTAGTGAGCGTCCGGAAATGTGGGATTTTGTAAATTGTGCATTGCAAAAGCATATTTTTAAACTGATATTGGCTGAACAAGTGTAAACATTCATTAGACAACCCAATACTGTGGTACATTCGTCAGCAGCCTAGGACTGTTACATGACACCAGGACGTACTTGGAGTTAGATCATGATCCCACTAATTGCATCATGATCCTTATTGAGAGACCATCACTAAGGCCAAAGACCAGGACTGCATTACATCACACACTAGAGACCATCTGATTCAGAAACGTCCAATAAAACCAGTACTTCATGCACGTCCAATGGTGTGCAAGAACCCCACAAATCCTCCATTTAGACCCATAGTGGCAGGCACAGACAGTGCCTTCAATCCACTGGTTGTCAACTTGGACATTGCTGTACAGCCGTTAGTACAACTTACATCTACTTATCTCAAGGACACCTCATACAGTTACTAGGCGAGTTTCAATTTACACACCCTGAACGCAATCTGTTATCGCTTGATGTCAACAGTTCTAGACTTCAATTCTCAATGGGGAAGGCATAGAAACATGGAGTGGTTCCTGTTAAAACATGACATTGTCCAGATAGACTAAGTCTTGCCATTGAACCTATCAACATCATCCTCTATAACAACTTTTTTAGATACAAGGGTAAATCATTTCTGCAACTCTCTCGCACCTCTATGGGGTCAGCAGTAGGGCCTACTTACGCAAACATATTTGTTTCATTTCGAATCTACTCACGTACTGAACATGGAACCTTTTGTCTTCAAAAAATGTATTTTCGAAAAGATGTATCAAAGATGTGTTTGCGAATTGTAAGGGTACCAGAGCAAATTTTCACAATTTCCCGAATACCTAAACCAATGTCAGGACCATATTAAATTCACACTACAGGTGGGCGAACCCCATCTACATTTTTGGGATGTGATGATCACTGTTGAAAACACTGAGCTCTCAGAATATGTACCAAAAACCAACCGATGTTAATAATACTTTACATTTTGATCGTTTTCATCCCACACATCTTGAGGAAAGTCTCCCCTATTGCCCATTTTTTAGGCTTAAGAGAATGCTTTCCAACACAGCAACACTCCAGAACGAATACAACCGTATGTCTGAGAGATTAAAAAAACAAGGTTATTAATCTGTGATCTTGGAGAAAGCCATCACGAGGGTAGAGACGCTTAGGACAGAAGACCTCCTAAAACCCACCCAGAAAAGGGACCACACCAGGCTGACCCATACTCTTAGATTTCCTGCACAGTCATCGGGTAGCTGGAACGCTCAAGAACTGGAATTTCATTTGATTCAATCCATTTGTAAATAAACTGTTCCCAGAACCCCTTATGATGGTGTTCAAAAGAGGCAAGCACTTTAGGGACACCTTGATTAAAGCAGAAGCGATCAGAGAGAGTGTTACACAAACCTAAAATGGGGACATTCCCCTGCCTTAACTGCCAACATTGTTCCAACGTGATCAAGGGGATCACACATCAGACATCCAAACGCAGGCAAGAAAATCATGCTATGTAACTTTGCCACCTGTGACATACGTAGTGTCATGTATGCATTGAAATGCCCCTGTGGGAAATATATGTGGGCCAGACAGCGAGGAGGGTGAAAGAACGGCGGACAGAGCATAGGTCCAGCATTAGGACAGCTCACGACAAATCCACGGTTTGCAGACACTTCAAGGAGGCAAGACACACTGCTGCACAGATGAGCTGTGTCATACTTGGGGTGGTTCACCTGTCCTAGAGAGATTTATACTGTATATACCATCTGGATGCCATAAACCACTTGGGTATGAATGAAGAATTATGCATAGGACCCTACCTATAGACCAGTACTGAACCCCTGTCACTATGTATGAACAATACAGTAATGTTGCTCAGACCCGGGTGATATAAGCATTCATTCTAATGGGATACATCATGTAATGACATAATACTGATGGGATGGAACATCAATGATGGAGGTATTGATCATCTGAGTCTGTGTATAGTACATATACATTAGGTTGACACATCAACCCATGATTCTGTGAAGTTGCGAGATACACAAATACTCTTGGCTACATTATAACAGCTGGTAGGCTAATAATACTATAGGGACTAGTCCCCTTATACTCTTTTAAAAAAATATATATACATTTATTTTGTCAGGGTAATTTTCCAAGGGTTGGCAGGGCCATCCGTGGACCTCCGGGGGTTGGGGAGGCCCAAACTCCTCCCGCGTCCCAAGGAGTATGAGGTACACACAAGAGCAAAGAGTTACTGCTGTTTATGGCACAAAATTGACGGGGACAGATTCTCGGAGTATAGGTACCCAAGGAACATCTCTCAGTGGTGATGGGCTTGCAGGCCCTTTTTCTAACTGGATGACGCAACTACGTGCGTCACCTGGGAAAACTAGCCCCTAAACCTAATGCCATCTCGGTTTGGCTCCCAGAGTGGTAGGGTCAGTATAGACCCGTATAGAACGAAATGTTATTGATGGAGAAGGGGTCAGGTGGTACGCTTGGGTCGTCCCTAAGAGTTGCTACATGAAAATAGTTACGTGGGGAAAGTAGTGATTGGTTGAATTATAGTGTTGCCAGTGGTTAGCCCCTCGTATTCTGATTGGTTCATCTGCAAGCCCCCAAGCCTGGGACTATCGCTGTTCCCTGCTCGCGATGTACCTGGTGCTGGCAACAATGTATGACTGTGTCAGTGGTGGACAATGGACAGGTCCTACTACTGGCTGTTGAGTGTCCCTTTCCCATCGCTGCCGGTGTCCAACTTGTAACTTCGTTGTTGCAGTCTGGGTCCCAACGTGATACCCCAGAACTTATCTGGTCCTTGGAGCTTGGCATCGTATCAGGTCAGCCTGGTCACGTGTTGAGAGACCGTGGCTGAAGCAGAATTATGGGGATTTGATTTGTATTTCTGCTCCGAGGAGTGTTTAGCAGTGGCAGGTGTAACCTTGGCGCTGGGAGCGCAGTGTGTAAATTGCAACTTCGTGGCCTTGGCTGTGAGGCTCTCGTCAGGGTTTATTCTGCAGGCTCAGCACCTTGCAGCTCTGTCTGAGCTGCTCCGGGCCTGGGGACTCTGCTTTGCGGCCTACCTTGGCCTAGTCGATTGGTGGCAGCATACAGTCCTAATACTGGGGTCTCGAGGGGCGACTTGGGTCCTTATACATTATTCCATCTACAGGGTGACATCTTCATGGTTTTAGTAGCAAAGGTGCATCTGCAAGGATATACACAAGCTCTTCTGGCGTCTTGCGTTTCTGCTGTGCAATAGTTAGCCTATGTGAAAAATAACAATGATGCATGTCTGTGAGCAGTCCTCTACGTCATAGCACTGAGTATGTTCTTCGTGTGGGCTGGTGTGTGTCTGATCCAGGTGCTTGGTGGCATGTGTGTTCTTATCCGTTGGCTATGTCGTCATGTCATCTCTAACAATGGCGATATTGGTGGGTGACGTCTGATCGAGATGGTCCATATGGCCAGTCTCAGCTGCACCCGAGGACCCACCATGTGCTTTGGATGACGCACAGCTGCCTGGGTGTGCAGGGCGTGGCCACGGTGGATCTTGACGTCCGGGGCAGCAGCCAAAGGGCTGAACTCATCCCCCGGTGGGTGCTTAGGTCGTGACGCCATAGGCCATGGTCTGGATGGGAATCGGTGGAAGGGATCGTCCCATTTCCCCTCTTCAATCCCCCCTCTGGTCGACTTGTCAACCACAAAATTATCCACTCTTTTACCTCCTCTTACTCGCCATGCCTTTGTTGTTCCTGCCAGGTGTCCATATCGGTCCACGTGATCTTCAAAGGACCAGTACATGTAGACGCATCCGCCACCGGGCTTGCAATAAACCCATTTTCCAACATAGCTTCGGGTTTTGTGGATTTTCAACTTCCACTATCTGTTGCTGCAGCCTCTTGCGTTACTTTATTATTATATCTGCGTGTTTGTCGTCTTCAGCGGGCATTAGTACGTGCATGCCTATCATTTCCTTGGCATTACGCTTTGACCTGGTCATCCATAATTTTATCCCCATTAGTGAAGCCATTCCCAGGATCATGCATCCTTCCACAACCTTGAGGCCGTCCGACAGCCATGATGGCATCCATGACCAGAGGTATGAAAACCAGCTACCAACCTTCTTCACCCCCTTTGCTTCCTCTTCCATCTTGGCCAGCTGGGATGCTGCTGCGGATAACGTGCTGTTGCCCTCGTCATTTGCAGGAATGAACGTGCAACAGGAACTTCCAATTTTTGTGCAAACACCTCCTTCCATTGCTGTCAGAAGGTCTAGCACATATCTGTTCTGTAGGGCCACCATCCTTGGTGTTCTGTTCTTCTTTAATCTCGTTGAATCCGTTAACGGTGGAGTTAATCGCCATCATTAGCTCCCATCTGGTTATCTGTAGCCATTTTGCATTTGCATACGCCTGCACTCCTGGATGTATGACGGAGGAAAATAACATCTCTGCTCTGCTAAATAGTCTGTGTGCTGGTGGAATCTCACTCAGTGCTGTTTCCGACCTTCCCCACAGGTAATTTCCAGTCAGTGGTTCTCCTTGTCTTTTTACTTTATTCTCTGTACACTCCTTGAGGCGCTTTCTTCTTTTTCCAGGGACCTTCTCTTCCTTTTGTTTCCTTTGTCCATCTTGGGGAACTTCTCCAGGTTGATGTGTTTTTACGGTACTACCAGGGATGGTACGTTGATGTGTACCATGGTACATACCCCATTCCATGACAGTGGTAAGCTGTTATAAGCTTTTGTTCCACAGGCCCAATAGTGATCCATCAGTACTGCTGTTCCTGCTCCCCCTCAGGAATCTTTATTTTTCTTTTACATCCTTCATTTACTCCAACATCAACCTCGCCATTGTACTGGTAACATAGTGTAGGTGCTGCAATGGGTATTATCGTTATTGGTTCCTCTTCTTTCTCTAATCAAGTTAGGAGTGTGGCACTCTTCATCCACTCCTTGTAGCATTTGTCATTTTCCTCTTGTAATGTCATCATTGATGATTTTGCCGATGTCACTATCTTGCTTCCTACTACTCCATCCACCCACCCGTTCTTTGTATAACTTGCCATATGCTAGTAGTAGTGGTCTTTCCCAGCACCCTGGTTCACCACCAACCTCTCTTGCATTCCATTTGCATGGCAGGTAGTTCAATGTCACTTCTTTTGTGTTTCCCTTGTCAGGTCCGTCGGTTATGTATTGAAGTCCTTCAGTCAGCTGCCAGGAATTGTCATACATCAGTAGTGTCTTGATGAAGTTGTCGTCATAGAGGTGTGTTGATCTTGACTTCCACCTTAGTATTGCCTGTTTACCTTGAAATCGCCCTCGTGTTTGAAATAATGCTAAATCTAGAAGGCATTCTGCTGTTGCTCCTGATACTTCAGTAGCCACGAATGTTCTTGAGGTGCTCATGGCGTATGGGATCAACGAGCACACATAGCAGTTGTCCTTTGTCGTGTCCTTACCAATTTTGAACATGTGCTTATACCACATGTTGTTGGAGACGTGTGCTGATGCTGTAAGATGTGTCCACCCCATGTACATCTACAGAAACACTACGTTTACCTCTTTTTACATTGTGTCCCGTGTTACTTGTACCACCTGACATAGTTCTCCTTGCAGCCGTGGTAGGGGAAATGTTAGGATTGGGAGTTGCAGTGACATGAAAAGCGTAGTAAGTCTGCCAGACAGCGGCAGTTAGCAGACCAGTGGTGAAAAATATCCCCAACATCTTTATTACAGTTCCTACTACCACTTACCTTTGCTGCCGTCCTGCAGCTACTTTACTTTAGATGATATAGGTGCCCGCCTGAAAATCTCTAAAAATATGCGTTATTTCTGTTAGTGTTTGGTATTCAAGCCCTGCGTATCAAGTGGTTGTTCAATACCCAGGCGAAAAGCTCCTCCCACGCCTTCCTTACCGTCCTATCTCCTAAGGCAGGTAATGCTGCGTGGAGGTGTGGAAACGAACGTACTATTAGCATGAGAAACGCGCTATAATAGATGCCTATTCTCCTTGATCTTAAGTATTGTGGCCTTTTTATAATGTATACAAATTGGTGTGACAGTGCTTCTGGGATATCGTCTGTGGGAAGCATTTGCCCCTAGGCAGTGGCGTATATTCTTTGTCAGATACTTACATACACAATAACAATGCGCAATACCTGCATGTGTGAGAAAAAAAAGAGAAGAGAGCATGCACGTGTTAAACAGTGTGGTGTATATTACAAATCTCTTTGACAAAGTTTTTCTTTTGCTGTTGGTGGGTGTAATTTAGTTAAACTTATTTTTCCAGTTTTTTATTGGCAGGTTCTTAACGATGATCATTTTATTGTTCTGGTGTGGGGGCATACTTGGTCTGTGACCTCGTAACCATGGGGTGGGCCATGGGTGGTTGGTCGTTTGTGTCTTTTGGGTTATCTGGTGCTTGTGCTGTGTCGTTAGTTGTCGTTGCTGAAGCGTTGGCCATGTCGCTGTAGAAATGGTGGCAGGTCTGTGCTTTGTAGGGCTTGATGTCGTGTGTGTGTATGTGTCCAAATGTCTTTATCGGACAATTTGACGGCAATAGGGGCCACTTTCTGGACTGTGTGGGGCCCCTTAAACCTAGGTGTTTTCCACTTTCTCCGATAGTTTTTGAGGAGAACCTCGTCTCCTTCTTTCACTGTCCAGTCAGCTCCTGTTCCTCGTTGGGTGCTGTTTCCTTTTGGTTGTTCTTTGACCCTCCCTGCGTCCGTTGAATCTGTTGAGAGATAAAAGCAGCACTAGTAACCAGGGAAGAGACCTACTCGTGCATTTCTTCACCAAAACAGTACTTGTTCCATGACAGTCACTCATTGCCCTTGATGGTGGTATGAGGGGAAGGCACATCTGGCGTCCGGTCACCACCTCATGTGGTGTGAGGTGGTGGTCCGAACCTGGTTTATTCTTCAATTCGAACAAAGCCAGAGGAAGGCAATAGAGCCAGCTCTTTTTGGTTGTTTGTTGGTTTTTTGATATTGCTTCTTTCAGGTGGCCGTTGAGGCGTTCAGACGCCATTAGCTTGTGGGTGATATGCACAGGCAAATTTATGCTTGATCCCCAGAAGGGCAGTTACGTGCTGAAATAATTCACTGGCAAAGTGGGGGCCGTTGTCTGACCTCAATACTTCGCAAACTCCACACCTCGGGAAGACCTCCCTTACTAAATATTTAGCTGCTCTAAATGCATCTGCATGAGAGTACGGCCGGCCTCAATCCACCTTGAAAATGGGCACACTACTACAATCATGTGTCTGTATCCTTGACATACGTTGATCGGGTCAATGTGTAAGTGCAAAAAGGGTCCTTCAGGCCGGGGTATTGTACCTTTGATTACTTGCAGCGTGTGACTGGCTGTGAATTGTTGACATGTGAGGCAATTGCTAATGAAATTTGCAACGTGTGAGTTTAGCTCGGGCAGAACCATGATTCTTTTATTCGTACTGCAATGACTTCTTTCCCTGTATAAGTGGGGTGGTGTAGTTGGGCCAGAGCTGTTTTCAGTAGGGCCAGGGGCATCACATCTTTCCCTGGATTATTCTGTCACCATAGTGTGTCTGTGGGGGACATGGTGCATCCTCTTTTAACCCACAGTTCCTTTTCTGCCATTTGGCTGCCACCTGCAGTTCCATAATCTGTGTCTCTGGGATGTGTGTGTACCCATCCTTCATTATCATCTGTCTTACCCTCCCCTTATCTTTTTGATTTTCTTGGAAGTCCCATGTCTCGCCAAGTACGCAGCATATTTTGCATGTGCGTCTGCTGTTTCATTACCTCTTGATATTGGATCTTCTCCATTTGTATGTGCCTGACACTTCACCAGGGCTACCTCTGCTGGGTATGTCATTACTTCTATTAGTTCACCCAGGAGGAGAGCATGTTGCACTGGAGTACCATATGCTCTCCTGAATCCTCTCCTTTGCTACTTTATTAATCCTGAATGTACTGTTGAGGTGACATGTGCTATCAGAGTATATGGTAACTCTTTTCTCTTTGCTTTCTTCTAAAGCTATGATCAGTGCCACCAACTCTGCTGCTTGTGCTGAGTATTGTTGGAGTAAGCTAACACATTTGACCGTAATGTATGTCCAATCCTCCCTCAATCATACTACAGCAGCTCCAGTTCTCCTCACACCATCACTTTGATCAATTGTTGATGACCCATCAATGTATAAAACCTCACCCCCCCTCTAGCGCATTTACTTCTACCTTTTTTTAGTGGATGAGAAAAATTCAATTTCATGTGTACAGTCGTGTACATATTCTCCTTCAGCCACTTCCTCTGCTATGAACTGCGCTGGGTTGATATTGCTACACCTTACTATTTTCAATTCAGCTCTAGAGAGAATAATCTCATACCCTGTTGCTCTCTGAGCGGTCAGTGTGGATTTTGTTTTTTTTTAATATCGCGAAGAGGGCATGTTCCACAAATAGTGTGGTGGAGCACCCCATAGTAATGGATGATGATTTTTCTACTGCAAAAGCTGCTGCAGCCAAGTGTTGTTCGCACGGAAAGTGTCCCATCATTACTGGATCCAAATGGTCGCTGTAAAATGCTATTGGTTTGTGTCCCATGCAGGTCTTCTGTTAGCACTTCTTTCATTACTGCACCATCGCAATGTGAGAATATGTAGAACTCATTATCATAGTTGGGGGTACCCAGAACTGGTGCCGTTGAAATGGCCTCTTTTAGTTCATTAAATGCATCAGTCATCTCTCTTGTCCATCCCAACTTTCTCGCCCCCCTCTGTGCCTCTTTTAGAGCCTCTAATAGGGGTCCTATGTATGTGCTGTAGTCGAAAACCCATGCTCTACAATAGTTGCATAGGCCAAAAAATTGTTGCAGTTCCCTTATCGTTTGTGGCTGTGGTGTGTTCTTTATTGCTTTTCCCCTTTGTGGTGCAATGTTCCTTCCCTTTTGTGAAATGATCTGCCCGATGTATAGTACTTGCTCCTGACAGTACTGCAGTTTCTCCTTGTCAACCTTGTATCCTTTCTCAGCCAGCACTGTGAGCATGAGTCCCTCCTGCACTTTTTCTCAGTGGTGCTGCAGATGATCTCATCCACGTACTGTAGCACTGTGCTTTCTAAGTCAATGTTCCCTAGGTCCATTTGTATTACCCTGTTAAAGATGGATGTTGACTCGCACTACCCTTGGAGTAGTCTAGTGTGTTTCCACTTTGTGTTGTGGTATGTGAAACTTGTTTAATCTTGTGAGTCAGGGTGCAGTGGTATTGAGAAAAATGCATTTTTGAGGTCGATCACGGTGAACCGTGACGCCTCTGCTGGTATTCCGCACAGTATTGTGGCTGGGTTAGCTGCTATCGGGTACTCTGCCTCCACAATCTGGTTAAGAAGTCTCAAATCTTGTATGAAACGCCAAGACCCTCCCTTTGCCTTGCGCACAGGGTATACCGCAGTGTTGCACAGGGATTCTGATGGTGCCAATATTCCTCTTTCCTCTAGGGCACTTATTGTTTCATAAATCCCTTCATCAGCGTTTTTGAACAGTGGGTATTGCTTCACCCTGGGTAGCATTGCTCTCTTTTTTCTTTTTTAACTTTATTTTTACTCCTCCAATGTTTTTTATGCATCGCACATCATAGGGACTAGTAGTCCATAGTGAGGCGGGTACAGCTGCTAAGTCTTCCTTGTACAAGTCTGCTTGTGTGGGGACGGGTGCTTCTAGTGCCATTGCCATTTTCTGTGCTACCTCCTTGTAGGTCACTCTCAACCAAACCTAGACGTTCATCTGGAACACCATCTCCCCATCTCCTACTTCGTCTGAGAATAGTTCCTCGTCTGACACCTGCGTCAGCCTGCATCCTTCAGCCAATGCTATTACTGACCTCCAGGCTTTCCCTTTCCCATCCTGAGCGTTAACTGCAATGTAGTCTTTGGTTGCCACAATACTCTCGATGTCCACTGATATTATTGCCCCTTCTTTCTCACTAGTGGGCGTTTCCGGTCTGAAAAGGTATGCTGCCGGCCTCCTCCACACCTTGCCCTCAATCCCCGGTAGCCATGCTATTGCCATGTCTGTTCCGTATTGGAAGATGTCCCCGTCCACTGGTTCTGCCCTCGCCACTGTCTTGCCACAGTAAGCCTGAAGTATGTGTTGTGTGTTGAGCATGTGTATGCCTGGTGTTGAGCATCACTATTTCCTTATCAGTGGAGGATATAGTCCTGTTCAATCTGCTCATGATTTATCTCCCCAGTATATTTACTGGTGATTTCTTTTTTGAGTATAGCAGTGGCAGAGATAGGTTGTGATCTCCAACAGATAAGGAGATGTTATCAGTAAAAGGAACCAGCCCTCGTGCCCCAGAGAATCCTTGAGTGCGCATGGCATCGCCTGACAAGTTGAACTTCCCTTCCCTAATACAGGATCTAGTGGCCCCTGTGTCAACTAGGAAAGAATATGTCACCTATTGCCACCTTTATGCGTGGTTCCTCCGCAGGGTTAGGTGTTACTGTCAGGATAGGACACAACAAGGACGTCTGTGGGCTGTCCAATTGGGGGTATAGTGATTGTCCGTTCCCTGTGTATGGGTTGTGACACAGTATCGTCAGGTATTGGCGTGTCCGTAGGTAGTTGTGTATTGTCCTGTATTTGTGTGAGCTGTTGTACCGTTTGGATGTGTTGTTGGGCTGGTTGGTGCTATATTTGTTGTGCGGTGGGCGTCACGTATGTTTGCTGCTATGGTTGTTGTCAGTCCCTCTTGCTGTTGCATGTGTGGTTTGCCCGTTTGTTGCAGCTGTAGTTGTTGGTAGTAATTTTGTCCCCTGTTGTAACCCTGTTGCCCTTGCTCTCCCCATCCCGCTTGTGTCAGCCTTGCCCTGCATGTGCGTGATACATGTCCTACTAGTCCACAAGTCCATAACGTTGGCAGCTCTCGTGCTTGCCATGGGTATCCTCCTGTGTTGTCTAAATACCCCTGCTGTCCATATTGGTTATACCCTTGGAACCCTCCTCCTGGCATGTGTCCCATTGGACCTAATCCCCTCCCTCTTTCTAACCCACCCCTCCCTCTGTAGTTGGTGGTGTAGCCGTTGCCGTGTATCCACCGCCCCATTTATGGTGTGTATATGTGTTGTGCTTTGTATGGGGGTGGTGGTGGCAATTGCTGTGTTGTAATTGGTACTTGCTGTGACAGTGTTGCTGGTGGTTAAGACTGCTGTGCAGTGGCTGGTGTTGGTGGGGCTGGTGTCGGTGGGGCGGGGCTTGTTATCAGTGCACCTTCCATGGCATATTTTGACAGTTTCTTCTGGATCAGTTTTGACTCATCTGCCTTTCTATCTTCCTCTTTCTGTTTCATCTTTTCTTGCCATAACCTACAATGGTCTACTATTGTTAACTGCATTTCTGGCCATGATTTTGCATCCCTACCAATTTTTTTAACTGCCTCTGTACTGGTTCTGGGAGCCCCTGTATCAGTATGTGGTAAAAGATTGCTAATGTTTTGTCCCATGGCTCCCGCGTTTCCAGGCGCCACTTCTCCTGAATTTCTTGGATGTAATTAACAGGGTCCTCGTTCTCACGCATTTTGCGTGACGTTATTGCCCCTATGTCTGAGGTGTCCGGATATTGTACCCTCCGCGCTTGCCATAGTGCGTGCCTGCAATTTGCAAATGGTGCCCCGTCATGTGAAGTGTCACTGATTGTCACCCCTGGGAATCCCGCTCTCTTCCAAATGTCACCTGTTGCGTCACCCAATATGGAAATTAATAACCCCTTGAGGTCTCCATCTGCTATCTTGTATATTGCAGTTAGCTTCTCCATTGCATATATCCATTGTCCTGCCCCTCTGCTTAAACATGGTAGCCTGCATTTAATATTCTCCTTGCCTGCATGCTTCCATGTGGTCTTGCCCCTCCTCTCTCCAATAATGGGCATCTGTGTGTATTCAGTTATTTCGTGTGTGTGTGTGTGTGTGTGTGTGTGTGTTTTTTCACTCTCTTCTTCCATGTCAGAAAATTCTTCGATACATTCAGTAAGGTGTTGTGCAAGCCATGTGATCCCTACGCCCTTATGGCCTCTCTGTTGACCCGCTTGGTCCTTGTGTGTGGTTGCTGATCCCTCCATTCTGCATCCTGGGAGGTCTCTAAGCTTGTTGACATATGGCGTGTGCTGTGCTGGTGTCGTCATTGTTCGTAGTGTCCCCTCCCTTTGCGTTTTTGGCCTCCCGTCCTGTTGTTTCTCCTTCTTGTGTCCTACATTCCCATGACGAACCGCAGCCTGTGCGTGTAATATATAGTTTACTCAGCCCTTCTCCACTCCCGTCACTCTGACCTGCGCAGGATCCCTCCTCCTCCTCACTACAAAAGCCATCTGAGAATGTACATTTTGTGCGTGGGCGTGCCCCTCCCACTGTTAGTTTCCAAATCTATATCTGTTACCTGTTTACTACTACATGCATTGATCTTACTTCTGGGTGCTTGGCTTGTTCCTCTTAGCCCTTGATTGCTTTGTTGGTCTCCTTCATTCTCTAACACCGTTCTCGGTGTTAGGGAGAATTCTCACTTATGGCTAATTTCCCTTACCTATAGAGTCCCCCAGCAGCTTTGCTGGATTTGAAGGGTTTATTTCTTTTTACCTGCTAAGAGTGAGACTCTTTTTCCCACTCTTAGGCATCTTTGCTATGTGCGTTCTAGGCTATTTTTGTGTTTAATGCCTATGGGATCTTTTCTCTCACCCATAGGAACCATCTTTATGTACATGTGTTACACAGCACCCTCGTGCAGTGACACAGGGGTGTCGTAGCGACCCCCAAAACGTAGACTCCATTTCCCGGGACTGATTACTGTCTCCCAGGGCATGTAAAGTCCCCATTGACTTTACTAGTCAATCTCTATGAACTAACCCAATACACCCCATCTTAATATGGAAGTACTGGAAGGGGTTAATAGTTTTTCCCCTATGTTCATTTTCGAGAGGGTACCTTAAAGTCCCCCTCTACAAAGTTTCTGGCTGGTGGCAGTGGTTACTACCTTTTTTATATTCGACCGCAAATATTTTCCTATGGGATTTTCCCATTGTTCGAGGCTAATACTTTTACTGACAGTCTCTAACATGCCGCCGGTTTATTTTATTATTAACTTTACTCCGGTAGGTTTTATTTGCCAGAACTTTGATATAACTTTTCTCGAGTCTTACTCTATATTCCTAACCCAGGTCGGGGATCCTTTGTTCGCTCTTTTGGCGGGCTTCTGCCCAGAAGCCCTCCTTTCGGCGCCTCTGAGTCTGGGGTGGGACTGTTGTTTGGGAGGGGGAGTAGAACCCCTGGACAGAGTTGCCACAGCAACTAAGGTCGCACTCTAACCTGATAGGCTGGAGGGTCTCCCGCCAAGATGACCACTCCACTGTGTGAGTGACAGCTAGGCTGTATGAATGGGTCTCTTTCTGCATAAAAGCAGGGTCCTGAGGACTGGAAGAGCAAGACGTCGCCACTGGAACTACGGAACCGAAGGGGAGAGAAGCCAGAGACATCTTCAGCATCTACACCACCGGTGAAGCCCTGCCGGATTGTCTCACCACTTTTTCTTCCACATGACGAGAGGAGATCTTCAGCAAAAGAGCCTCCTTCCCTGGAACTGGTGGGGTCAACCAGTTCACCTATCGCTTCCTCGGACCTGCCTTGGTCGAATCGACAGTGCCCCGCACTTGGAGACCGGATAGCCAGGCAGCTATCGACCCGGACCTCGATTAAAAGGAACGTACCTTTTTAAACTTCGTTTTGCAGCACCGTGGCTGGTTTCATCCCTGGGTAGTGCAGTGACTCGAACCTTCCTCCACGACGAGAGCCTCTCTTCCTCTGTTGGATCCCTCGACCTGCAGGAACTACCAGGAACAACCACCACCACAGGAGCCACTTCTTCACGTTCAAGGTACATTGTTCCGCCAGGCTGCCCTTTTTTCGTGGTAGCCCTAAAGGTGTTTTAAATCCTTTAACTACTTGTGGGTCGGCCACCCTCTCTCTTAACATTGTCTTTCGCCTCGCATCTAACTCTTCAATATTTTTCTACTAAAGACTTGACTGCAGCTACAAGAACATTTTTGCTCCTAAGCCCTTGGCTCTGTACCACTAACTCTGGCTCAGGCCTATTGACTCTGGCTGATTTTGTTAGAGCTGCTCTCACTAGATTTTCAATGAGAAATGTGTGGATGCCCCTAAATCTTCTAAACCCCTCTTCCTTCCTACTGCTTTAACCTGTGGAGTGCCATTTTGCTCAGTTTTCATTCACTTATCCTTGGCTAAAGTGTTACTGTGCATTACTTGTTCACAAAACTTCAGGGAAGTGTTGCTAAGGGGTGTCTGAAGATATTTCGGTTTAACTTGTGCTTTCCCTCCCTTTCGTTAAATTGTTAGAGTGCCATTTGTAGTTGGCTTCACTGTGCCATTTTGCTCAGTTTTCACTCTACCGCAAACTTGTCTACAATTGAATAGGGAGTTGTATATGCTTTTCTTTTGACTAAACTTAACTAACTTTAGTAACTGTGTTCTATGTGTTGACTTAGAAGTGTATAAAATAAATATAAAATCTATTTTTAATACAAAGCTTTGGTCAGTGTTTCCTTGCTCCATAGTACTGTACTACCAAAGGGGATTTATTGCTCCCACCTGTAGTCCTTATCTGGGTTAGTGCTCCCTAACGGAACTGCCCTGGATTCTGCCTAATACTCGCCCTATGAAGTTCGTTAATTATCGCGTCACTTACCTGTCCTAGCACCCTTGCGTCTCTGTCCTTGTCGTTCCACGTCCCACCCTCTTTTGTCAGTATACTATCTATTATTCTCCCTTCCTCGTACTTCTGTGCGCTCTGATATAATCATCTTCTTCCATAGTCTCATCTCCTTGTCGTTCTTTTCCCGTTCTCTTCTTTCCTCCTGATCTCCCGTTGATCCATACGTGCTGCTCTTTCTGCAGTTCCCCCTTATGTGGTCCTCTACCCTTTTCCTTCTCTCTTCCTCTTGCTGGTTTAATCCCGCTCGCACCCCCTTTCCTTCTTGCGTCTTCACCTTCCACTCCCGCTCTTTTTGCTCAAGCTGTCTAATCAATACGCTTCGCACCTCCCTCAGCTCTGCTAGTTTCGCCTCCAACACTGCCTCCTCTTCCTTCGTCATGTTTCCCTCTTCCCTGGTACTTACCTCGCTCCCTTTCTGAGTGTGTCCTCCTGCCTCTTCGTTATCTATCTTTTTTTTTTGTAATTTTTTTTTATCACCTCCTCCTCTTCTCCTGTTACCATCCCTAAAGCTTCAATAACACCTGTGCTGCTATCCATTCGTCTGGTCATATACTAGCCAAATCTATTTGGGTCTTTTTTATGCTACCAGAGCTTACCTGTGTCTGTTTGGTGTCTACTGTAATCCCCATGCCCAGTCCCTTTTGGTAGTGGTCTTCTGGCGTGCATGGTGGTGGGCTGTATGCTGGATTGGAGTATCCCTTAGCAGCTGTTAACTGCGGTCGTGTTGCTGCTCTCAATTCCCTCAGTGGATACAGACCTTCTGTTTCTTTCTTCACTTCTTCAATTGGGGGTGTCTCGCCTTCACTTTCCTTTTTTATTTGTGCAACGGGGTATGATCCTTCTGCCTCTTCCTTGCTCTCCTCAGCACTGGGAGGAGCTTGGGGTGCGCTGCACCCGTCCCCCTCGCTCACCTCCCCCTTCTTTACCTCCTGCATGCTCAACATCCCCGGTTTATACCCCTGAAACATTCTCCAGAGGTCAAACTTCTAGGTGGCCTGCTAACTTCTTCCCCTTATAGGTGTTATGTAGGTATGCTAGCAGTGAATGTTGAGTGGTCATGTCAAAGCTGCCGTTGTGCGGCCACGGTATCCTAATCCTGTCATCTGTCCCTTGAGTCCATTCAATACTGTACTTTACTATTTTATCTCTGTGCGGTATTAGTGTTGCGCAGATGTGCTGGAGTGGTGTTGTTAATGTGCTGGCCCTATATCCTGCTCCTATCCTGTAATACACAGACATTTTAATATTTGCACATTTTTTTTACCGCCGTTACCTGGCCCTGTAATTTGGGGACTGCCGACTTTCTGCTGTAAGGAAAAACAATGTTATTACAATACTTTCATACCGGTCACCACTGCTCTTATTCTTCACAACGCTATCGCCTCCTTGACACCCTACCTTTCAGAGCGAGGGCCCCCTTCGACCCGGAGTGCGCGAGGCCCCCTGCGTCCTCACGCCCTGTGCGGCATGCTTTTGGGCCGCCCCACCTTCTCAGCGCGGCCGCTACTCTGTGCGCCTGTGATATTTTTCTAACCCCTCCTCCTTTCTCTCTGTCCTCAAGACTGCGCAGTGAATGCCTGTCTCTTCCCCCTCCCACTGATCGCACCGCTGCTCAGCACGACCCCTTTGGTCGAAGATGTGCTGGCGTTCTCTGTGTGCGGCCGCCTGTCCCTCCTTCACCCCTCCTTAACCGCGTGCCACTGCTCCAATTACGCTGAAGACCGCAGAGTCCTATGCAAGCCCATGGGTGACGTCAAAATCTAGTACAATGTGTTACCGGTACGTGCAGTTGCAACATAAAATGCGTGCCAATTTTGACAATGTTTTTTCCCACAATCCCCACAGCTGTCTTCCCACCGCACCCGGAGTGGAGTATTCATTAATCACTTTCGTTATTATAATTCTGCTGCACCCGCTGTGTCGCCTCGCGTGTGATACGCCCCCTCCCTGGGGGAAGGGCTTAACCAGCCAACTATCTTCCGCAATGAAAAACAATCTAGTTACCTCTTGCAGGAATACGTCATCTATTCACCGAGCTAAAACACTCAATTAATAGGAATCCTCATCTATTCATCGACCTACAACGCCAACTCATAGGAATGCCACACCCCCTGTACAGGTGTCAGCAATCTAGACCAATCAGCGCGATCCGCCAGTCAACACATAAGAGCTCAATGCCCCACCCAGCACTCTCCGTAACACCAGAAGGGACGGTTCGCTCCGTTCCCCCCCCCTTGCACATCGATCGCCCCTCAATGATCAAAACCTTTTCTTAACACACTGTAAAACCACCCGCCACACTGTTCACAATTCCTCCCGGCACCTGCACAACATTACACCCTCCCAATCAGCTCGCTGCCTCCCCTCGTCTGGACCACGTCTGGACACTCGCCAACCGCGGGCGGGAAATTTCTGAAGTCTGCTTCCGACGGCCAATCTCCAGATTGTGCTGTCCGATTGTCTCGCAGTTCCACGATGGTCCTGCAGTCCTGGGCAATGGCAGAGGGGGCTGTGTTGCCGGGCCACCTTGACACAAACGGTCTCGCTGTGGTCTATCTCACCATCTCAGCAGTGCCTCCAACTTGTTGGCGTAATTTCCCGGGGGTCGGCAGGGCCATCTGCGGACTTCCGGGGTTGGGGAGGCCCCAACTCCTCCCGCGTCCCAAAGGAGTATGAGGCATACACAAGAGCAAAGAGTTACTGCTGTTTATTGCACAAAACAGACAGGGGCAGGTCCTCGGAGCATAGGTACCCAAGGAACATCTCTCAGTGGTGATTGGCTCGCAGGCCTTTTTTCTAACCGGATGACGCAACTATGTGCATCACCTGGGAAAACTAGCCCCTAAACCTAACGCAATCTCGGGTTGGCTCCCCGAGTGGTAGGATCAGTATAGACCTGTATAGAAGGAAATGTTATTAGTAGAGAAGGGGTCAGGTGGTACGCTTGGGTCGTCCCTAAGAGTTGCTACATGAAAATAGTTACATGGGGAAAGTTAGTGATTGGTTGAATTATAGTGCCGTCAGTGGTTAGCCCCTCGTATTCTGATTGGTTCATCCGCGAGCCCCCAAGCCTGGGACCATCGCTGTTCCCAGCTCGCGATGTACCTGGTGCTGGCAACAATGTATGACTCTGCGTCAGTGGTAGACAATGGACAGGTCTTACTCCTGGCTGTTGAGTGTCCTTTTCCCATCGCTGCCGGTGTCGAACTTGTAACTTCGTTGTTGCAGTCTGGGTCCCAGACGTGAGACCCCATAGCTTCTCTGGTCCTTGGAGCTTGGCATCGTATCAGGTTGGCCTGCTCACGTGTTGCGAGACCGTGGCTGAAGCAGAATTACGGGGATTTGATTTGTATTACTGCTCCGAGGAATGTTTAGCAGTGCCAGGTGTAACCTTGGCGCTTGGAGCGCGGCATGTAGATTGCAACCTCGTGACCTTGGCTGTGAGGCTCTCGCCAGGGTTTGTTCTGCATGCTCAGCACCTTCCAGCTCTGTCTGAGCTGCTCCGGGCCTGGGAACTCTGGGTTGCGGCCTACCTTGGCCTAGTCTATGGGTGGCGGCATATAGTCCATAACACTGGGGTCGCGAGGGGCGACTTGGGTCCTTACACATTAGTTCATCTAAAGGGTGATATCTTCATGGTTTTAGTAGCAAAGAAGCGTCTGCAAGCATATACACAAGCTCTTCTGGCGTTTTGCGTTTCTGTGGTGTAATAGTTAGCCTATGTGAAAAATAACAACGATGCATGTCTGTGAGCTGTCCTCTACGTCATAGCACTGAGTATGTTCTTCGTGTGGGCTGGTGTGTGTCTGATCCAGGTGCTTGGTGGCACGTATGTTTTTATCCGTTGGCTATGTCGTCATGTCATCTCCAACGATGGTGTTACTGGTGGGTGACGTCTGATCGAGTTGGTCCATATGGTCAGTCTCAGCTCCACCCGAGGTCCCACCATGTGCTTTGGATGATGCGCAGCTGGCTTGCGTGTGTGGGGCATGGCCATGGTGGATCTTGACGTCCTGGGCAGCAGTCAAAGGGCTGAACTCATCCCGCAGTGGGTGCTTAGGTGGTGACGTAAAAGCCATGGTCTGGACGGGAATCGGGGGAAGGGATCGTCCCATTCTCCCTCTTCACTTTAAATAACTTGGACTTTGGAGAGGTGGAGGAATGATCCATACACGTTATTACATGTTGTTCCAGGAGCTTGAAGCAGATGCAACATATCTTTTTAGAAGCACCAGAGATTAACCGTATCATCTATTGACTGCGCTTCACTGTGCCATCTCATTGGTGAGTGGTTAGATCTAGCATCATGCAGAACTCCTTTGTAATATTCACCACCAGTAGAATTTGACATCAATCTAGAACTTAATTCTAACTTTTTTTAGAAATCTCCTGCCATTAGAGGAGGAGTTCTTCACACTATGTGACATCTTTTGATCTGCTCTATTTTGCACATTTATAGTAGTGGAAAGGATTTTTCTTCTCCCATTGTAATTTCACACTCCGTTCCAGGTTTAACAGGACCCTTTGCATAATGTTGCTGCTGTCATTCATATTAAATACTAGCCTGCTTTGTTTTGTCTTTCCATTACTGATCCTAATAATGATGTGACATCACTGATATTAGATCCCATGCAAATTATGGTAAGAGCATATTTAGCTCTCTGGACACATTCTTCTATTTAAAACTATAGTTTATTTTGTGTATTTCACACAGACTTTACTAAAACTATTTATGAGTTCTATTTCTGCATTTCATCCCTAGAATTTTGGCCTATAGGCCAGGCACTCCAGGATTTGCTATTGAAAATGCACACACTACCAGATGACGGAGAAGCCTCTCTGGTGCCTCTGATTTGGCGCGAGGAACGTGGTTTACACTCCAGCCTAATCTAAACGCCCTCATGTCAAATACAAAAGGATTGCTTTTCGCAAATGCGCACGTTGACAGCTACTGTGCCTGTTAATTTGTTTAATATTGACGAGAAGTAATCCAGTTTGAACATTGGGTACACTGTGTTACAGCCCAGTGCAGTTGTAAGTCTGCCAGTGGGATTGCAAATAAAGCATGCAGCTGTGAGCGGCTCCGGCCTGGGATCTAGCAGGGCACGAGTCCAAAGCATTAGAAAACGTGGCCTTAACCCCTGAGGGCCCACGTCCCGGCTGTTTCTCTTCCAAAGAAACGGGCAAGGCTGCACTCGCCCTGCAAATCCGGGGTTCCCTTCACATCCAAATACATATGTAGGCCATGTTTTATGAATGTTTTTATACAAGGGGTAAACATTTGTGTTAGAAGCCTAGAGCATATGCGTCCCCTTTCCTCTTCCGACATCAACATCTGCCTTTGGGAGATTAGGTTTGATTTATTAATTTTTACTCCGTTGTTTGAATTATAAAATATTTCAAATACAATAAACTCTGGGTGCGTTTAAAACATTTATGCCTTTGCACTTCCAGAGCTAAACATGTCACCTGGGTAAGCTGGTGATTTATCACGTGATTGCATTTACTTTATTGGATAATAGCAGGCGATTCCTTTCTTAGAATTGTTTTTTTTTTCTGTGCGTATGGGTAGCCTGTGGGCATATGTTTGAAAGGGAAAGCAGGTTAGTGTAATGTTGCTTATTAGATTCTACAAACACTTTATTCCATTTGGTCGCTAAAAGGATGGTGATGCGTTTAAGCCTGTGAGGAGCAGATAGCAGTTTAGACAGTAGACGTGTCATCAAACACCATTGGTTTGAATTCACAACTATCACCATAGATGAAACCATAAAGGGCTTAAAACCTTTGAGATGCCAAGGCGACGTCTGTCCAGCCACAGAATGCGCAGACGACCTTTCCCCGTTTATCACAAGAGCAATTAATAACTCCTTCAACTCTAACAAAGTACTGGTAAATATGAAGGAAGCATGGGCACTCCCTTTGCTTAAGAAACCAATATTAGATCCTAATGTGCTGACTAATTACTGGTTTATTACAACAGTTTCCCCTCTTATCAAAAATATTAGACAGAGTAACCTATGTACAAATTCAGAACTACCTTAAAAAGCATAACTTTCTTGGACTCCGCCAATCAGGCTTCCGCCCAGGCCATGGCACCGAAACGGCCCTGTTGGATCTTAAAATCCAAATGGATCAAATCACAGAGGTGACCTTGACGTCCTTCTCCTACTGGACCTCTCTGCGGCATCTTGTGCCATCACCTTGCCAGCAAAGCCCACTTTTCCAATAACAACATAAGCTGGATTGCATCATTCCTATAGAGCCGTTCTATGAGAGTGTTCTCCCCTACGCCTGCAGCTCTTCCTACTCCAGTCACCTGCGGAGTCCCACAAGGTTCTTGTGTCTCTCCAACATTGTGCAATTGATTTACAAAACCTCTCTTTGACCAACTAGGCAAAATGGGTGTCACATACACAAATTATGTGGACGACAACCAAATCCTACTGTCAATCACGGGGGACTACGACACACTCCAAATCTCTAAACTCAATCTACCTCGCCGCCAAAGGTTGGATGGCTCAACACGAATTCTGTCTTAATGACGATAAAACAGAGATTCTGATTGTAGTTAGTCCTTCAAGGCTCAAGAACCTCCCACCATCATACAAATCCTTTGACATTGATGGCAACAGTATAATGGTAGCCAAAGAAGTCAAACACTAGGGGTATATCTAGACTCATCACTCACCCTTACCTGACAAGTTAATGCTATCACATCTGCCTCAGCATATAATGCCAAACTCCTCACCGCATGCAGACCTTTCTTAACTATGGAGAACTGTGTCGCATTGGCCAGAGCACTGATCCTGTCTAGGATTGACTATTGTAGTGCCATCTTCACAGGCTCTTCAGCAACAAACATTAAGAAACTTCAGACTGTTCAAAATAACGCAATCAGAGCGCCACTCAGTATCCCTAAATCAGACCATATAACTACAACTAGAAGAAACCTTCATTGACTCCCAGTAAGAGACCGTATTAAATTAAAAGTACTATCGCTCACACACAAATGCCTGTCCAACACCGCCCCGTGCTACCTCTCCAACCAAATCTCCAAAGTACATTCAGCTAGACCAACCCGATCGGCCTACGTGGGACAACTGACCACGCGAAGATACAAAAGACAAAAAGCAGGAGGCTCTAGCGTCTGTGTTATCTCAGCTAACTACCGGAATGCCATGCCTTCGGAGTTAAGGACAGACCTCTCACTATGGTCCTTCCGTTGAAAACCTGTCTCTTCAACCAAGATATTAAGAATCAACCCAACTCCACCAATGGGCACTAGGTGCCCCCCCCCCCCTTGTCCATTCTCAGTAGACATTGTTTGTATAGTGGAACCAGAAAAATGTACTGCGTAAATGCAAGAATGTAATGAAATGGACTAAGTTTGAAATGTAACTGTAATCACTTGTAGCAATGAAACTGAACAAGCATGTATTCACTCTATAATTGTAATCAGCAATGTAACTGTATAATCAAGTTTTTGTAATGTAACCATATTCTTAAGCGCAAGTGCCCAGGTGCCTAAGGGTTAGGTGCGCTATATAAATGTAATAAATAAACATGCCTGTAATGCAAATCTTTAAAAACCTGTCACTCTACCAACATTTGTTTCCTAAAAGAAAGTGACTCTCTAAATCTTCTATCACAGATGAAAGTACAGCCGTTGATGTAGCCTACAGCCACCACAGCTGTGGCCTCATGGCGCTGTAGGCTGCAGTGTGGGTGCATGGTTGCACAGCTTCCTGTGTGGATCATGTTGGGTGCTGCGTGTGTGTGGGGGCCAGAGATGTGCTTTGACTGGTGGTAAGTATGTCTACCCAACCACATCTAAGTTGATAGATATCAGGCACCTGGTGGTAGTACCCCAACCACCCTAAAATCTGGAGGTCTAAACAGAGGGTTAATACTTTAGCTCTGCGCACTGCCCAAATAAGTTTAAATAGAAAAAGTCGCAGGTGTTCTTAAGTAATTTGCTCGCTGGTTTATTGATCTGTTCACCCGACACGTGTTTCGATGCTAGGTTGTTCTCAAGGCTGAATACAATAACATACCAAAGTGGGCCGTTGGTCAGGGCAGGGCATAGGAGAAAGTGCAAGACAAACTTCTGATCAGTTTTTTGCTCATTAGATAGTAAATTCATAGTAAGTTCATAGCATTAAGCACATAGTGCGCATTTAGAGTTCTAAATACTCCTTGTTGCTATGTTATTATTAGCGTGGTCACATATAATTATCCTTGTGCTTATGGTGCAGTAGTGAGTGGCACACTATAATCTGTGGCAGGTCTATAGTGGACTTTGTTACAGCTAATGCTGTGATGGACTCTTAACATGCCAAAACAACTTGCATCCACCTCAATGGTGTCAGATTATTGTAATCCAATCATTTATAAATGGCTTTCCTTACCAACACGTTCCCGTTACAGGTGCACTTTCTTTAACTACATCTGTAACATGTTACAGGTGCAGTTTCATGTCCATTGTTGTGCCAAAACATCACTGTGCCCATAGGTCCCGTGCCGCACTGGCTGCGGTGAACTGGGTGCGCTGAAACAGGACGTGCAGCGAAACGGCTGTGCCATAACGACATGGGCCGAACTGGCCGTGCCAAAATGTCCTGCTCCGATCATTTCAACATGTGGATGCAATTTATCAGTGTCAGGTTGCCCTCTGCTGTCCAAATGACAAAGTGCACCCACTTCAACAGTAGCTACCATTTCAGCAAACAAAATGAGCATGGTCCTATGCGGTCACGTTCACCTTCCACTATTGCATTCGGAAGTTACTTGTTTCCACCCCCACTTCTCTTCACACAGTGCATGGCGGTTCCAGTGACAATGAACAGTTAATTACCCGCTCAACGTTTTAGTCAATAAAAAGAGTGGAACTATGTAGGATGAATGTATCCTCACAAGCTAAAACGTAGGTGCTGTAATTATGCTACTACGCAATTCTATGTCATCGCGGGGCCTCTGCAATGGAACATTTCAGTCCCTAAAGCGCAAAATGCTGTAGGACGAATGCCTCCTCATGAGCTAAAACAGAAAGAGGGTGCTGTAATTATGCTACTATGCAATCTTATGCCATCATGCGGACTCTGCCATGGTACAAGGTTGACAATTGCACATCTACAAAGGCACATCATAGAGGCCCGTGTGATTGATGGAACTTAGATACTGTTCTTATACCGCACATACCTCTCATTCCATCTGATACATTTAGCCTTTTCAGTGTCCATTAATAAGCCATATGGACCTACGCCGCCTTCCTGGAAGCGATCAGTGGTAATCCTGATATTTAAGAAGGGGGATAGAAGTGACCCTATGAATTACTGACCGATATTGACCATTAAGATATGCTGAAATGGTGTATGTTATGCCGGGAACAGCTAGTATCTAGTATGTATATCATTGTGAAAGTACAGTTGGATGAACATTGACATTAGCCCCTTCTTATTGCATTGCAGCATGTCACAAATACCTGTACCCCTGAAGAAAAGATCATAATCTCGAAGCGCGTCGGGTTGAGTTTTGTTTTATATGAATCATATTTTGTGACTTCAAGAGTGTATTTACAATTTGTAAAGAAATATATTCAATATTACATTTACTTTGTATGTACATAAATATTACTTCTCCTTATTACACATTTGTAACATTATAGGTTTCTTTTGGCTAATTGGTCCATGATAGTGTGCAGGGGACGGGAGTTCCCACATCTGTGGGAACGTATTCTTTTTTTCTTCACATTAATCGGCAACATTATTTCACTGCTGTAAACATTGCCACCAAATCAGAAGCATTTGTGCTCAGTGTTTACACTGAGTTTGGCTGTTAATTCTTAACTGCAAGTCAAAAAAAAAAGTCACAAGCAAACATTTTGGAAGTCCTTCTAAAAAGAAAGGGGCAGCTCTGGTCCGGGAGATGCTATGAGGTGGACCACACATCCTACAGAACTCTCCCTAAGCCTGGGATGTTCTACGTACAATGTACAAGAAACCCCTTCTCTTACTCGGCAAACAGCTTCAAACTAGAAGAGCTGTCCGAATTGTCTGATCTACCAGTACACCATAAATATTCGAAACGAAATATATATACAATACCTCATTCTACACCCAGTGTGGCCTAAATGAACTGCCACATTTTGACATATCCGGCAGAGACATTATAATATTGTTCATTAGCCAAATGCCTGCTAATGCTCGAGTTTGCCCCCTCTCCGCGGCCTGTAGATCATCGACTGTGGTGAATAAGAACTATTCTGTGCCACTTTGCCACTGAGATCAAGTGAATATCTCTAATTTGCCAACTAGCTAGCAGCTATCAAAAGCTAGCAAGGCTGGAGCAGTGACAATTGCATTTTACACTCAAATATGTTGCTAAACACGACCTGCACCAGCACAATCACCCCACAACCAAAACCAGCACACCACCCAACACTATCCATAATTCACCTTCACCATCCACACCAATACCACTCCCATCAGTGCGCTGCCACCATCGCCAACAAGCAGTGCCATCACACAACTAGTGCCACCACTAGCCACCAGGACAACAATCGGCCCACACCACATGAATCACCCACCACCGCTTTCCTTGCTAGGACAAACAGATGACTCTTATCACAAAGAACACACATATCCAGTCCTAAGCTTCTATTAAACAGATCATTGGCATCAGGTGCTTAACTTGAATGCAGTATGCCGAGAAAATGAACCAACATTGCCACTTTAATAATGAATTACTTGGTTTAATGAAAGCCAAGGACTAAACAAAGTGTTGCTTCAGTGACAGAAGTGCTCTTGCCGCGCAAACCCCACCATTATAGGGAACCCTGTTTCTTGGCCCGGGTCGAGGCGAGCAGCGGCCCGGGCCGCAATGGCCCCGGGGGGCGCAATTGCCCCAGTCCCTGGAGCCTCTGGAGGGGATGAAATTCCCCAGTTTGTGGTGCGGCGCATTGCCGTGGGGAAAGTTCTGCGGGTCAGGTGCTGGCGCTGCCCCTTCCACGTCATAGACTCCCTCTGACCACTTCCGTGCCACGTGCGGTGGGGGCATAAGCACAACAATTAAAACACTTCATGTTCCCCTGCAACTAAGACAAGCCCCTCCCATCACAATGCCGGCAGAAAACTGCTAATGGTGGGCCATCAGTCACTGAATGGTTTCGTGCTGGTATTGTGATGGGAGGGGAGGCGGCGTGGGTAGTGGTCGTGCACTGGAGGCAGCTTTGCCTCACCCAAAATAATAGTTTAAAGCGGCGCTATTTCTTTCATGCTGCTTCTTTTCCAAACTGAATATCAATTCCACTTCCATGGCACTGGTGATGAGTTACTTAATTATTCTGATAATAGTTTTTTCCAGTGTTGCTGAGTAAATATTCTTTAACCCATGACACGGATTATTTATACAGGTACCCGACAAACATTGCTTGAATAAATAAATAATCTGGGTCCATGTATCCTTATAACCAGTCAACAGTGAGATTTTACTGTATCAAAGCATACACTTGATTCCCATTCAAAGAATTTTAAAGTGATTCTTTATTGGGTTCAGGTGTCTCCTTGTCATTGCCCTTTTGGCTTAGGTTGCCTCAAACCCCCTTCAGCATCTTGTGTTCTTTGTTGGTTGGATATACTGCATCCAATGCCATATCCATGGTCTCTTGGTGTGCCCAGTCCTCATTATCTGCAGCCTAAGTGGGACTGGGGAATACAATTTGTTTTGGGCACCAATGAAAAAGTGTCCCACCGTTGCAAATGGTAATTCATTCCTTGTGTGACAGACTGTTTGACTTTGGGTAGGAGTCCCTTAACGGTGCGGTGGGGGTTGGCGCGTGGGGTGCGTTGGGGGTTGGCGCGTGGGGTGCGGTGGGCATTGGCATGTGGGGTGCGGTGGGGGTTGGCACACGGAGTGCAGTGGGATGGGGTGTAGGAGGCGCGCATTCCTAGTGTTTCGCCCTGGGCACCAACTGGACTAGAAACTGCCCTGCCGAGTGTCTCAAGTAAAGGTTAGTCTGTTGATGGGACCTCCAATATGTACTTTGGGAGTGGCGACCAGAAGTATTTTAGTATTGACAGTTTTGTCCATGCGTAGGAGTCAGACTCATTCTGTTCTATGCTCTCTTCACTGTGGTATACTGCAGGGTTAAAGTAACCCTATTGTTGTGCTGCTCAAACTTTCATTTTTGCTGCATCGTTGAGATGCAGATCAAAAGAGAGGCGGCCTATTATTCTGGCCTGAGGGATGCCTTCAGTGCCCCTGAGGATGTCACTGCCTCCTTAATTGTAGCATGCTCTGCTCTCAAGGACAGATGACACCTTATCCTTCGTATGCGGAAGAATTAAGCACACGCAAATTGGGGTGCAGGTCAGGGGTCAGAAGATGGAACATGAGGGACTACAAGTCTGATTGTCGGTCTACCTGCCTGAATGTATTTCAATGTCTCACTGCCCAAAGGAGAGACGAGAGAGACGTGTGCCATCAGAATCAATCAACAGGGTGGGAGACCTAAACCATTCTAATTAGTAACAGTGACACCAAGAGGGTCGGCTGAAGATGTGTCCGGGCTGGTGGGGCCTCATTTTAACATGCTATTAAGGGCCCCCCTTCCCTTACAGCTGGGAAAAAAAAGTCTGAACCACCCGTGGGGTGCTTACATTAAAATGAATTTGAAGGAATGCAGCCAGTTGATTTATAGCTGCAGACTATCAAGGAACAGGAAGCCTTCAGGAAGCTAAAACTCTAAATGGCAGCTGCAAAGCTACTAATCGCACAGTAAGGTGCGAATATCAAGGAAAGTAGAGTAAACAGGAAACAAGGTGATAAGACCGTTGCTGCATACTGCATTAGGGAGCTGACAGACCTCATGATGTCAGCAAAGGCAGCCTGTAATGCGCATAGCTCTCAACCATTTCTGTTGCAAAGGCGGGTGAAATCACCCGATTTTGTTTTTGGCGGGTGAGACGCCCATTGGAATTAATGGGCGCGCAGGAGGCTTGGCGGGTGAGTCAGCCCTTTACAGGGCGGGTGACACCCGTCAAAAGCGTGTGAGTTGAGAGCTATGAATGCGTAGACCAACATGGGGTAACTGCTTGGAGGCCCATTTCTACTGAAACAGCTCAAATGACCCAATGCCGTCTCTGGGGGCCAGACAAATGTTCACACATATGGAGTCGGAGGCAGAAAATGAGAAAGCGTTTGAAATGGGAGAAAGACAGGGAAGACGCAAGAGATTTAGAAAAAGAGGAAAAACCAACTTGGAACAGGACAACTTCCCAAAAAGAAAGCACATTGTTTAGGGCACAGCCTGCATGATTTTCTGAGCATAAATTGAGTTGCAAAAATACTTTTCTTTTATGTTGAAGTGGAGAACTAGGAGTCTCGTGACCCACCTTCTCTCATAAGGAAAATGCTTTGAAGTGCACCCGACTCAGACCCCACACATGATCAAGTTGCTGGCCGTCAGAGCCAGGGTACGTTTTTTGAGGAAAAAAAGGAAAGGAAAATGCATCCCTGCACGTGCAGGCTGCAACTACTACTGCTAGGCCTCATTGCGCTGCTTCATTGTTCTTTGCATATTCGGTGATCAGATTTCCAAGATAAACCTTGACAGTCGAAAAGAAAAATAACCCCTCCACCCCACCGTACATAACTCTCGGCCCCACACCTACTTTCCACACTGCTCCTGTGCATACACTGTGCCGTTTTGACTGTGAATGTAAGCATGCCAGTAAAACAGGAACACTTAGTTATGATTGATATTGCAGGCCTTGTGCCTGTTTCCTAACCTGTCTCTGTGGCATAGTTAGTTAATACGTGTGTCTGGTACTTGAAAGCTTGGGGGGGTCGAGCCTATACCACGGAGTGATACGGCACAATTCTGCAACTTCAGATGTTGTTTTGGTTGCTAATTGTTACCCATTGTGAATCTTTAAGCAGTCATGCTGGGACTGTCAGTGGTCCCCAATAGCCCTGCTAGAAGTGCAAGTGGTCAGACTGCATACAAAAAAAGTGCCAGAGCTGGGCCCCCGGAAAACACCGGCACAAATGAAGCAGCGCCCCGACACCCTCTCGCACCAAACAGCAGCACTCCACGCTGCTTCCAATAACTTGCAAAAAAACAAAACCACTCGCCAGTTCTTCGGAACTTCTACAGCAAAAGCACTCTCCCGCTGCTCCGCTCCTCCGAACTAAATAAAACTCGCCCGTATCTTATTTTCAGCTGTGCCAGGGTGCTTGGAGACCATAGAAATGCTGTATACCTCCATGTAACGTAAGAGAACAGCACGTGAACGTGCATTTATGATGTGATGAGAAATGACGTTTGGTATATACTGAGAAGGGCTTATTGGTATAATGAAATGCATTTTATTATATGGAAAAAGGCAACTGAAAAGTCGTGTGTGTATATACACCGCAGTCACAAACACAAGCATTGTAGTATAGGTATGTCATTTCATAGTATGCGCATTTTAATATACACTTTGAAAAGCACTTTTATTGATAATCTTTACATTCTCAGTACTATGGGGCTTGCATATCGAGTGGTGACCATGATTACACACACTCACTGATTATTATACACAAGCTGCTTCAAATTTCACATGATTTGAAGTCCCGCCCACTGGAGGGGGTGTCTTGTTCTGCTCCATCACTTGACAGAGGGTCTTCAGGAAAAATGCTATGGGGCTTTTACTCGAGTAGAAAAATCGACCCCTGGCTATAATTTGCCGTTTTTTTTTGTTGCCTACCTGGGTAACATTGGTGTTCATTTTGGGAGCAGATGGAATGTGTTAGCCAACAGAGCTGTCTGTACCTGGGAAAATGATTGAATGGTGTGCCACAAGGTAGGGTTAGACCTGCTCCTCTGAATACAAGAAGCACTTGCCTTTGACTCCTCGTTACTGTTGACTTTCAGGGGACCATGGTTCTTACAGTGCAACCTATGCACAATGTGCCACTTTCTGACCCAAGCTCACATATCTTTCAGATGTTTTTCTAGTTCAGGGCCTGCTCTTCAAGCGCTGTTTAGCCACAATTTAGCCACAATGTCAACAGCGTAACTTTAGGCGACTGAAAATATATGGAGCTCCCGGCTATGAGCTAGCCGTTGAGGCTAGATTGAGGAGGTCTGGACGGTAGTTTAGGCAGAATGGGTTCAGTGGAGACCTCTTCCTTATAACCCCAACCTAGCAGTGCTTACCTCACGGTGTTGCTTAGGTGCGGACTGGTGAACCGGTATGCAAAGCACAGGCACAAAAGAGCCACATTCAACCATCAGCAGAGCTCTGCCCCTTAGCAGACCTATGGCCTCCATCAGAAAAGCCTTTTGAGAGTGAGGGCCGGGAGAAAAGCGAGCCTGGCAAGGAGGAGAAGTGGAATGCTGGAGAAGAAACTAGAAGGGGTACAGGAGGAGGGAAGGTGGATGAGTGAATGAAGGAGGATGGGGGGAATGGAGAGAAATAGGATGAGAAAGGAGGCAGAATGGAAAGACCGGTGAGATGAGGGGAGGGAAGGGGACTGGCGAGGTGTAAGAGGCATGAGTCAAGTGGGAGGAAGAAAGCGGGAAATGGTGAAGGAGATGAGGGAGGAGGGGAAAGGTGAAGGGAGAAATATCCTGAATGTGTGAGGAGAAAGATGAAAACAGCATACAAAGTGGCATAGGAACAAATAGGGTTAGAAATGACGAAAGCGTGCATGAAGATAAAAGGTGTCCTTCCTGGTAAACATGACCGATCAGGTTGATTTCCGGTCCCGTGGCCCTCAGGCGGGAAGCGTAGGTCCCCCACCCTGTGATGACTTCCACCCCACATGAATGGTTCATTGTCTTGGGTGGCTTCTACAGGGATTATCCATTGGCCTAAATTCAACTGTCGGGTCCCAGTGCCATTAGATGGACAGAAAGTTTGCAGTTAGTGGATTTGGTGCACACCCGCAGTCCAGTTTATGACAAGTACGTATTGGTCAGTGCCAATGGGGAGAAAGGACATTTCAACTAACCAAAGTCCGGCAGACAAAAAGAAACTCGAAGCAGGGACTTCATTTCACCAAAATGTCAGGGCTAGCGGAAGTGACATCACACGACCCTTGACCTCTGACATCACTGCAAGTGCTGTCATTTGACCCCATCCCCCAACGAAGTGACATCACGGGAAGCCATGGAACATGACCTTTCATCCCACGACAAAACAGGAAGTGGCATCACATAGAATTGTTTCTGAGTACACTACGAAAAATACGGGTACGATACGGGTACGATATAACTGTAAAGTGATGTACATTTCATACAAGAATGGATCACCATATGTGTCGTTAATATCAGTGCGTATAGGCCCATATTACTAAATCACTGTGAATCCAAGCAGATGTTCAAGGCCAAACGATAATGATGTGTTATTACATAGTACTTATGCTTAAGCACTTCATATAGAACACATATACATACAATATCACCCAACCTGTATTGCTACTCGTTTATCAACCTCAGCAGGATGAAAGGCTGAGTTGACCTTGTGGGAGTCGAACCTTCAGCCTGCAGATCGCATACACATTGCAGCAGCCACCGCTCAACCCACTGAGCTATTTTATAGGCTATAGCCATCATAAAACCAGGCACTCCAGAAACAGAGCTGCAGTCTGCTGGCCACAGCCCATGAGGCTCAATGTTAAAAAAAAAAATAAAAAATAAAAAAATTAGGGGTGCAAGGGAGACCTGAGGGGTCGCATTTGCGATGCCTAAATGAAGTCCGTGACTCTAAGGTTCAGGGGATTTGGGATGATGTAACTGGGGGGGGCAAGGTAAACATATTTTCTCCTGAAAAGAATAACCCCCGCTAATTCTTTCCCTCGATTGTCAAGTCCTTTTTTAAATACATATATATATTTTATTTTTTTATTAAAAAAAAAAAACAATTTCAGGCCTGAAGTCTTCCACAGTGGCTGCGTATACACAGCATAACATTACAAATCTGTAGCAGCCAATTCAGACGTATCGTTCAATTTGGGGTTTTCCTCTCCCAGATAGCCATCAGAATCCCCTAGTGGAATGTATCTTAGTTATAATTTTTTATTTATATAGCGCTCCCCACCCAAAGGTATCTGGGCGCAAGTTTACATGTTACAGTTGAGTGTGTACATAGACTCACAGGTCACAAGTCTAGCTACCGATTTATAATTCTACATGTGGTGCATTGGAGTGACTTTAGGGGTAAAGCAGGCGGATTTACCTGGAGCCCAGATGTGCTACATTTTTGACTGGCAGCACTTATTCAGGCACTCAAAATTGGCAAAGCTGAGACATGACGGCGTTTAGTTACACAGCACCGGTACATTTAATTCAATTAATTACAATAAAGTTCGTCGGGGGTTTGGGGGGGTAGTGACACTTGACCAAGTATTGCACAGAATAGCTAAAATAGCCCCCAAGATACATGGCCATGATGAAGACAGTGAGGATAACATGAACATTCAAGCTGTATAAATTCGGTACAAGTAGCTGCAACAATTCACCCCTGAGTGCACAGGAAATGACGGTTGCTTGTGCACATGGTGCGTTTGTATCCATGAGATAATTTCAAGTGATCATGTCGACTCGTATGAATTTAACATGAAGCATTTTGTTCTGTGACTATTTTGAACATGTAAAATGAACACCAGGTCTTTAATCCTGCAGCCTGCACATAACACTGAAAATTGTGACCAAAACAATTGAAGGAAATTTTCAGCTAGTAGGGGCGTATTAAGGTATTGTTAAACCGAAATTAAATGGAGGCAAAATGCTATTTTAAAACCAAAATGTTAGCCATCTATGTCAGCAAAAAGTCGGACTCTGCCTTTACATCAGCCGTTCATTACCAGTAAATCTTAGGCAGCAGAGCCAAGGACAAGAAGTTACAGGAAATGAACAAGCATTGGCAAAGCCAGTATGCCACTTCAAATGCCTCAATAATGGCATTTGGTATCGGATAATATTATCCCCAACAATAATATCGCCGTATATCTGGTCGTGGGGTAAGGCAATGGGCGATATTATTAGTGGGGATAATTTATGGGGTTATCGGGTCCGGTGTTTGCGGGGGTGTCCCCCGCTCCTTTAAAAAAAATGATGGGGGTGGCGGTGGTGTCCCCTGCAGGTTCCATGGCTTCATGTTGGCGCTAAAATATGGCAATGTTTTTGTATGGCGATATTTTTGCTGGGATATTAACACATGGAACGTGGCATTCTTGTTATAGTCTCAATACGATAAAGTATAACCACATGTGCAACTGAGGGAATCCTATACCCAGCCTCAACAATTACCTGAATAAGATTGTCATGGGATATGGCCGTGAAAGGTGCTGGGCACCTCCTTGTCTAAGAGCCACAGTAGAATCTGGAGGCAGGGCTATTTAACCCCATCACACCTTTTGGCAGCTAGAGGGTAATGGTATTTAAATGCACCATGAATCGGGTCCACTGCTTGTTGTCTGAAAGACCAGTCCAAGAAACTAAACATACCTTAGGGAGCTAAGTGATCATCTACAGGCTACCTGTTAAGGCAGAATTCCATGTTTGGGGGTTCTATTGTCCCTGTTACAGGACCCCTAAACGTTTTACTTTTTCCTCTTTGGTTTTTAGGATCTCAGACCTCATTTTGCAGTCAGCCCTTTGTTTAGTATATGGTCCTATGGTAGTCCATATGGCTCCTAAAACATGAGTGATTTTTAAGTCCTTCATTTGGCCCTAGGTGATTATATGACCTTACCTTGGTTTTAGGGAGCATGCTGGTGGCAGCTGTGATTTAGGTTTGGCTTCACCAGTAGCCCAATGTACCTTTATGGTAGCCATTTGGGTACGAATGTGTTTATTTTTTAGGTTCTGCTCTCCTACATTTTGTTTTTGCGAGTGCACAGTAACGCGAAGCACCGTCCTTAAGGATGGAGCAGCTTATATAGCTGAGCTTCTGAAGCCACGCCCACCAGGTCCAGCCTGCCTGCCACACCCTGCTACACCCGATGAGTCAGCACATGAAGACCAGGCCTAGGGAGCCACACCTGATGAGTCAGCACATGAGGATGTTCTCTGGAATAAAGGCTTTCAACTCCTGGAAAGTTCTTGTAAAATAAAAGCACTCCTGCACTGAAATAAAGATGCTTACATCTCTATATGAGCCTGGCGCCAGGACTGAGTCCAGCCAGGGCCCCTGTGTTTATGGGTCTCAAAGGGACATAAGTGAGTCATCTGACCCCTTGCCCCCACCACTAGATGGTGTGGATTTTGTGTTTTGGGGCCTGTGGCCATGACGGAATCGGAAGACTATGCATATGTGCAACCTTGGGTTTTGAAAATCCCGATTTTGTTTTTTTCTCGGCACCAGATGATACTTCTGCAGCAAACAAAATATATCTGTAACCCACAATGCTCACTGTCATTTGATGTTCCAGATAACACTACAAGAAGAAAATATTATAGAAAACTGACTGTCCTTAAATGCCTAGGCTTTCTAAGGACCGAGTCAAGCAGTAGGTTGCTATTCCCGCCTGGTCTGTAATCACACCCCACAATTCTGGGACACGAAACAAGCTGTGCGTGTATCATTGAAACTCACATTTATTTAAATAAAAATCAAAGGTGATCCCCTTACTTTATGCAAGTGAAGTCACCACAATTGTATACATGACTGTTGTAAACTTAGATACACAATTAGAGTTAGCCTGGCTGTGGGAATCTTGATATGATGTAGTACACATATGCAGTCACACCTTATCAATTAAATATATTTCTAACATTTCTATCCTAAGTAATACAAGGCAACCTCTTAGCAAAATTCACAAATCTATGACCACTGTGTTGCGTAGAAGTTAATATGTTAACGCTCTCTTCAATTATCATTTATATCAAATAACATTTTCTCCAATGTCAAAACAAGTATTGGTAATAGAGAAAAGTTGCATGAAAAAACGACATTTGTGTACACATATTTACATCAATTTGCCGCTGGATTAAGCTGGGGTTGTGACTTTCTAATATGTGCATGCAATTTAAATGTAGACTACAGTAGAGTTGCCTCAGAACTATGCAGGTTTTGGTTCGGGAAGCAGTGCTAACAATTTAGAATGCACAGACTATCGATTCACCCACCCAACCTAGGTGAATGGTTTTGGGATTTTCATTTCCCGGGATGAGTAACCATCCCCTTTCACTTTAAAAACTGGGTCACACTGTGCAAGGGAAAGAGGGAGGGAGGCAAGGACATTTACATCAATGTCATTTTCTATGTGGCTGGAAGTGGCACACTTAAGCACCCTCTCATTCCCATATTCTTTTTAAGTATCCATGGCTTTCACAGATCACACATTACCAAGTAATTCTTCACTAGGTTATGATGTGGGTTTGAACCACAGCCCAATATTGACTATATCTGTGAAAGTTCATTGGGTAGAGTTGAGCTGGATTTTTATTTACAAAGAGCTGTGCTTAGGTTGCTTAGGTTGCGCCAAAGTGCTATCATGTTTGCACTGCTCACACAGCTCAGAAGTGTACTTTTGATTCGGATTAAAACATCTCACTTGGTTTTAAATATAGTGAAAATGCAAGGTGCATTTACCAATACAATATCAATGTATTGTAGTGGCACCCTTCTAGGCCACCCACTCCTAGTACTTAACAGAAATATGGTTCTAGAGAGCATATATCATTTCATTTGGGGGATTCTCAAACTCTGATGGACCCTCCTACTCGAATGGACCCTCACAACTCGTGTAATCTCCCAGCCATCTAGGCTCATTCTGTACTGCTTCCATTATATTAGAACTGCCTTGGGTTCCCTTCTCTCCTGATTCCCTTTTGGACTAGGTTCATCCCCTTCCATATATTATCCATGTTGACCACTCATCCATTTGGAACAGCAGTCCTCCCTTAAACACCCCTGATGAAATCCCAGCTCTTCAGTCTCTCTCGGATTAATTCTCCCTCATCCTCCTTGTGTTACCTATTTATTATCTGTGATATTCTCAAACGTTCCCATCAATGAGCTTGTACATTTTAATAGGTCTAAGGAAAAAAAACAAGCATTGGAGTGCAACATATTTTTCCATGTACATTTGACAATAATGTATTTGTAACTTGTAATACATCCACACTGTCAGTTTACATGAAATGGTCCCTTTTAGACATTTTCTATGGTACAAAGTTTAAAATCTGAATTTGAGTCATTTGTGTTCCTTTAGAAAACGTGGCAAAATACTATAAAATTAACAGATAATTCACGCGACTTTCATCATTTTGAAATGAATATTTCTGTAGCACAGGGTGTGTTCTGTTGCCTGCTTAACCACATTTCTGACACACACGTGGGCCTTTTCATATTTTTGATAAGTACTTCCATAATTTATAGGGACTAGGCTTTCAGAATTTCCTGCCGCTATTTCAAAGTTGTTTAAGATTAGTCTTTACGCCAGTTCGAAAGTGTTCATGGTATGTGTGAAACTCTGGCATTTGTGAGATGCCATCTCTCAAGATAACAGACGACTACCAGTATCTCACAAGTGCATGTTTTTCATGATTAATGAAAAAACACTCTAGGCACCATTTTTCTTTGCTTTTCCCCTGAACTATTAAATTACTTCTGTGGCTAACTCTACAATACTTTAAGACTTTTTCCAATGTCCTGAAAAAGGCTTGCTGTCTATATGCCTAATATTAAACCTTTGCCAGGAATCAATATATAAGCTGTTAGCATGTGCTAAACAGATGATCATTACAGTTCCTATTAAAAAAGAAATCACAAACTAAAAACAAAATATCCAATTTACTAGGGTCATAGTCCATTTTTGGAAACTACCCTGGTCATCATTTTCTGCATCATAAATTGGACGTTCAGAATCAGAATGAATTTGAGCACTTCTGAACTATAGTAACCTAATATACAGTGGTTGGTGCTGACATATGTTCTTATTATATATTACATGTTATTAAAGAAAAAAAGCAATTGTATTGTGTATTTTGAAATCCTTTCCCAATTTGGCACGAGAGGGTTTGGTGGAATTCTGCAATTCTCTAGTGATGTAAAAGAAAATCATGAATGCGTTGCTCTGGTATAATTCGTTAATTTGTTAATGTCCCCTATGATGTTCACTCCTTATTTGGAAGGAACCTAGCACCCATAATTAAACAGACGTTGTGCCAATGGCTCACGGGCAAAATGCACTCGTGAATATTGTCAGACAAGTTTTATGAAGGGCCGCAAAGCTGAAGGGCTCTTGCTGAAGGATGTGGAGACCTAATTAATGTCCTTGAGGTAAAGACACTTATGAGGTTTGGGCTGATGCTGAAGAGGCTTGCTTAGGGTATGTACATACCACAGAGCACAAAAGGCACTTAGGGCATCAGTTAATCCTAAGGGAGAGACTTACCTGTTACATGACATGAGTATAATACACAGGACTTTAATCCATTCCTTCACTGAGACCCATTGAAAGAAACTGATAAGCGGTGAAATGGGGTTGAGTGATCGTCTCGTTGCCACATTCCATGCCACCTTCAGCATCTTGAGTAAATATGAATATCCAAAATAAAGAGAATTGCTATAGCTAAAGTGGGAGATAGTGCCACCTTAATGTGGGGATTGGAAGGCATGTATGTGAGAAACTTTTACAATAAGTCAGAGTGATAAAGGTGAGACACAGCCACCAACCCTCCCTGTGAGATCAGGATCTATTAAAACTGAGATTGATGGCCAAAACAACATCATTTTCCACCAAAAGGACATCTTTCGTACAACACTCCTCAGTCAGCCTCCAATGACCTCAATGCATTTCATGAACCGAGAAATGGTATTTCCCATCGGCCCTTTTTCTTGAGCAGATTATGTGAAAGCAGCTTGCTATACCGTAGTATGCTCTATGGACAGTTGACCAGCATCAAGAAAGCCATGGTTATGCAGGCATCCATTTTGATTCGTTGTACCACGTTTGCAGAACACAATTTGTGGTGAATTGACTACAACTACTGGTTCTTGGAGTGGTTTAGCAGCTGAGAATAGGCTCCATCTGAGGACGTGCAACTTCCCTATGATTGGTTAGCTGAAGGGATTGTGGCACCATAGGTACGCGGGAGTGAGACTGTCTGAGAGATGTGGTTGCTGGAAAGAGGCCTGATCTCTGCAGAGCAGGCTATGCTTTGGCAGAACTGGGAAGTAGTCCATTGGTGGATGCCCACAACCGGTGAGAAAAAGCAAGGATGAGAGAACCTGTACAGCTGCCAGAATCATTTACAGATCAAACCCGATGAGAGGTTCAGTGGACGAGATGCTTGTGCAACTTTCCAGATAATGTACAGAGGTCAGTCTGTGGCAAGGCATAACAGCGAGTGCCGTGCACCGGTTGTCGGACCAAGAGAAAAAACAGAGCCAGAGAAAGGGTCCACAAACGACATATTTGAGAAACTGGACACACATAATATGAATGAAAAATCGCAGGGAAGGGGAAACATAGAAAAAGTAAACCTTAACATTTAATTTAGCTTGCTTTATACAGCAGAGATAGCCCTCAGTTAAGCAGTCTTAGGTGTTCAGAGGGGAGAGCTACTGCTCATACTGTAGAGTTCTCTCAGGTTTAGACAATGAAGTTATTTATTGTGATAATAGGATCATAACTTCTATCAGGATAGATAATAAAATTACTCCACAAGTCATATAACAGCAGCAAGAAACTCCCCAAAGCAATTTACTTTTTCAAATCCGCAATGTCCGCAGTCAAAATTCAATCTCACTCGTAAAAAAGCCTAAAATATTTTAGTAACTGTGACAAAGTCAACTCTGAGAGACAGGAGGTGGAGCCGAGGAGCTCTGCAGATCAGCCACCTGCCACCTGCAGTGATCTGGAAGTGGTGTAGAACGGACCCCCGGAGCCACTCCCCCCACCCCACGCTGATATGTAGAGTTGTCAGATCTGAAAGGGGGAACAAGTGTTAGTGTCTCAGACAGCCATCAGTTTAGCGATTGGAAGCAGCAAGAATGTCTGTTGTGGGGGTGTCCCATTCCCCCCGCGATCATCCGTCAGCCCCCAGTGGCACAGACTCACGCAGAGACGTGTTTCAGGCTCGGGCTCCCCGGTCAGAATGCGCAACGCGGGCACATCCCCTTTATTTAAAGGCACGCACCGGAGTGCAACATCACTCCGCCGCGTGCCAAAGCCCATAAAGGGGCAGCACCACAACGTCTATTAAGAGAACATGCAATAGGCTCGAAGGCTGACTCAAACTGAGGGCAGACCACGAGCAGATGAACAACTCGCAAAGCCAATCCCACTTCACTATAGACTCTCACTGTGAAATGAAGATGGATGAAAGATTGGTTGACGGAGACACAATACCATCCATAATGAAGGTGGTGTGTGGTAGAGCACCGAGCCACATTGCTGCATCACAGCGCCGCCTGACTTTAAAAATGGCACTTGAGTACTCACTGGTGCTTCCAGATGCAATCCCATCGGAGTTAGAGAAAGGCAATGAGGAGACGAGAGAAAAAACATGGGAAGGAGGTAGAACCCAAGGTTCGTGAACAATCCTGTGACCCAGATCTAACCGAAACATGATACAGCATATCCCTGGCATTATGAGACACTTTATGCCTGGATAAAAGAACAAAGAAGCACATGGGTAGTGAGGGAGTCAGAACCGCAATGGGGGTACTGATGAAGGTGTAGTGGAGCAGATTGCTGAACAGTACTGCTCAGTCTTTCAAGCATGCTTCCAAGAGCCGTCTGGGAGCAATAGCTCAGGGTAACGGAATGTTCTTGCCTGTGAGGCGTGCAGAGTCTTCATCCTAGAAACACTGCAGTCAAGAAAGCATGCTAGGTTGCTATGACCCCTGTGAATGGCTTGAAGATATCCAGCAGAGGCTAGATCCATCTCAGTTGCGCCGGAAACAGCGCTTTGACTGCAACACAATGGCCCTCATTACGACCCTGGCGGAAAGTGACTGACATGACCGCCATAGCGTAAATAGCGTTTCCGCCACGGCACGACGGAGGAAAGTGCGGCCAATTCCGACCCATCGAGCACGAGCATCACGCCATGGCGGAAGTGCAAAGTCCGCGATGGCGGAAATGACCCCAAAACGCCCCTTACCGCCGTCGTACTTCGCCCTAGGTGCAATTCCGCCACCCATCCAAGCGGACACCGTAATGAGCGGTCAGCGCAAAATACGGTCACCGTAAATATACGGAAACGGAAGTAAAAACATGGGGCCGGAACGGGAAACTGCACGCCGCACACCTATAAATAGAGAATCCCAACACAACCATTAAAAATCCGACCCTGAGACACATCCCAACCCGTTAGCCACCCCAGGTAAAATAATAAATATGGGCAAAGTAGCAAAAAAAGCGTGCGACCGCAAGCGGCAGGTCCACTTCTCCCACGAGGAACTCACCGTGCTCACTGAGACCCTCCAGGAGAATGCTGCCGTCGTCTTCTCCACGCAAATGACCAGGACGTCACTTGCGAACAAGAAGGCTATATGGGCCCTGGTGGCACAGCGGGTAAGTGCGGTGGGGACCGCACCCCGCAACCCACAGCAATGCAGAAAGCGATGGGACGACCTACGGATACGCGTCCGGAGCATACTCTCTGCCAACCGGAACATTGCCACAGCTACCGGGGGAGGATCGGAATCACCCATCAAGTTGACCCCCTGGGAAGAAATCTGTGCCTCCACCATTGGAATGGAGAGCATAGAGGGAGTCGGAGGGATGGAGAAAGGAGTGCAGACATCAGAAGAATCAGGTAGGTGGCCCAAATTAAACTATGCCAAATCCACATTTACCAACCATGTGAAGTACCACGTGTCCCCATAGTGCAACAGAAACACATGTCCAGGAGAACGACCACATACATTGCCATGACAGCGACCCTTAAAAGCCAGATTAAACAAATAAATAATTAAAATTCCCACAAACACACTCTACATGTGCAGCATGCACACCCTAACTGCAGACTGCAAAATAACTGCATCCCCAATCCACACAGAAATGAGACCACCCCCAAGGCCCTGACCCAAATCACCCCCAGGTACCACCCCAATGCATGTGATGCAATTGCCATTCCAATACCACAGACCCATGAATAACGCTCGCCCTCCTTTACTCCACCACAGGGTCCGATTCCAACGACGAGCTCCAGGACACCCCTACCAGCACACCTGCAAAGAGGGCCAAGACCAACGGCCAAAGACCCTCCACCTCAGCTGCACGGATCAAGACACGGCAGCTGCACAAATCGAGTGGCAGCACACTGGAGGGGACTCCAACAGGCACCCCAGCAGCCAGCATGTCCACAACATCAGCACCACAGGTACCCCCAATGGATGCCACAGAAGGCACTGCTTCTGGTGGCAGCAGCACCCCAGGTGACACTGCATACATGCCAGCATGCTCCGACACAGAAAACGGTGCTGTCGAAGCAGGACACAGCCATGACCTGTCACAATCCCCCTGTTTGTTCCATCCCGTACACCATGAGGAAACCACGCAGGGGCACCCACAAGACGACGACTGGCCAACCCCCACAAGGCCTGTTGCAAGGCAACATGAGGCGTCCAGCCCCTCTGTGACACCACCGCAAATGGGCATGGCCCAGCAGAGGCAACAGTCACTCGAGCAGATGGTAGAGCAACAGCAGCAACTGGCCACGCTCCTCAAGGAGCATGCTGCTGAATGTGGGGGTACCAAGGCAGCCATTGAAACCTCTACTGAGACACTTAGGGCAGAAATGGAGAGAAGTACCGAGAGCCTGAGGGCAGAAATGCAGAGAAGCACCGAGAGCCTGAGGGGGGAACTGCATGCGACGTCCAAAGACGTATGTGGTGAACTTGCCGCTGTGCGCCGTGTTCTCACTGAGCTCTCACAAACCCTCAGGGACATGCATGGACGTGAGCAGGCAGAGACATCATCCGTTGCAAGTTCCGTCCAGGGCAGCCCCCAACGTAGATCTGGGAGGACCCGCCGCTCCACAGGCAGGGGTGCCCCTGATACCTGGAAAGGGGGCTTGCAATAGCGTCAGCCCTCTGACATTGAGCGCCATTGGACACTGGTGTGTGTGGGGGGGTAGGAGGGTGGAGGGGGTGTGTTGTGCTTCATCGGGTGGCGGGTCGATTGGGTGTGTAATGTCATTTCACATCTGCAATACAAATCTTCACATCCATCAAATGAGTTGCGTGGACATTGATCTCTGTGTACGAGGCCTATCTTGGCGTACAGTCCACATTGTGCATGTTCCAGACACACACAGCGCCACAAGTCCCGTGTCCATGTAACAGCCACCAGGCGTGAGTGCTAGAAGCATACATCTATGAGATTTTGACGGATCTCACGGGCCTCCTGTGCCTCGTGGACCCCTTGAGGTGCTGCCACATCCCCACCCTCATCATGCCCATCTTCAGGTGCTAGCAGTTCTGCGTCGGGGGGCATGGCCACATTCCTACGTACGCACATGTTGTGTAGCATGACACATGCCATGACCATCTTTGCCACCTTCTCATGGCGGTACAGGAGTGCCCCGCCAGACCTGCTGAGGCAGCGGAAACGACCCTTCAGTAGGCCGAATGCCTGTTCTATGACCACACGGGTACGTGAGTGGGCATGGTTGTAGTCCTCCTCATGCTGGTCCCGTGGGTTCCGGATTGGTGTAAGGAGCCATCTCTTCAGTGGATACCCGCCATCACCTGCATGTGGACAACAAAGGATGTTTGTGGAATGTCATTACTACGTACGCATCCCCCCCCTTCCTGCCAGGTCACTCACGCATCACCTACCCCACATAAACATGCATTTAATGAGACTCACCAAGTAGCCAGGATCGGCACCCTGCGTGTAGCTCCATGTAGCGTGGTATTCTAGAGTTCCGCAAGACCATAGAATCATGTGTTGATCCTGGAAATCGGGCAGAACAATGTGTGAAGATCCTGTTGGAGTCACACACCATTTGTACATTGATAGAATGATATTGCTTCCGGTTGCGGTACTGGGCCTCCATGGCATGTGGGACAACCAATTCCACATGGGTGCAGTCGATGGCACCAATGCAACCCGGTATGCCGCCAAGTGCATGGAATCCCACTTTTGTGTTTGTAAGCTCTTGCTCCATGCGTGGTAAAGTGATGTAGTCGTCTGAGTGCTTCAGGAGGGCATCAAGTACTTGGAATAGTGTCCGTGAGAATAGTGGCTGTGAAATGCCATGCAACTGTCCGACTGTGTGCTGGTAGGTGCCTGTGGCCAGGAAGTGTAGTACAGACACCACCTTCAGTAGGGGTGGGATGGCGGTTGGGCTATCTATCATGCTGACAAGGTCAGCGTGTGTCATGTCGACAATGGCGGTTATGGTGTCCCGGTCCAAACGGTAGAGGGTGTGGATCTGCTCAGCTGTGAGGTTGAACGGATTAGCTCGGAGGCGTGGGATTGCGGGCTGCCTGCGTGGTGGTAGTGGCCGTGCTGGTGGGGCTTGCTGGCCATGCCTTGCCCTCCTCCTCCTCCTCCTCCTGCGTCTCCTCTGTGCGGCCGCTTGTTGTAGTAGTTGGCGTTCGTCTTCTTCTTCAAGTTGGAGTACTTGCAGTGCAATCAGGTTCCCCAGGCCCAAAATCGCTAGTCCTGCCGGTATCATTCTGGAGTGGGTGTGGTTGTGGGAGGGGGTTGGGTGTGCAATTTATGTGTTTTCAGGCTGTATTGCCTTCACCTGTGGTGATTCATTCCACCTGTGTCAGCTGCAATGCCTTTCGTGCGAGCACGTCCCGCACACGACGCTGCAATTAGACGCATGGCATCTTGCATTTGCATTCATGTTCTTAATCCCGATGGCAGTGGAATATTGGTTTATACGCTAATTCTGCTATGGTCACATTGTTGCACATACTACATTTGCATTTGCGAGCAGACTTCTGAAGGGTCGGTGGAATGTAGTGCCCGATCAGCGGTGGACCCTCATGCAGCACTGCACCGACGTTAACCGACGGCGGGGAGTCCCATCAGTGATTGTGGCCAGTTACCATTTTCACACACAGCCGCGCTGCATAGATGTATTTGTGGATGCAAGCGTTCACAGCTGCCTTTTGAACGTGATGTTGCAAATTAGGAATTCCAAGGGCAGCGCTTTCGGTTTTCGACTAGTGGCGTGGAGACGCCCACAGGTCTGACTGGAAAAGTAACGTTCTATTGTTGAATGTCCTTGGGACAGGGCCCATGACGGGAATGCAATGAATGATATGATTTGAATGGGATGCGCTATAGCGTAGTGGACGATAAGGCAGGACGTTCCCAAATACATGTGACTTCACTACACAAGGAATCCGGCCAGGAGCACAGTGGATTTTGAAGGCTGCATTACGCACAGACTCAATGGAAATTTCAAATGTAATGTGAGTGAATATTCAGGCGTCTTCATAACGGGATGAGGGAATGATGAATGGATGCATGGACAGTTAATTTAATTGGGAGTCTGCCATGTACATGGCTATTTGGAATCTATCCCCTTCCCCTGCGCTATGTGATGCAAGGCTGCCATGGTGGGACGATCGTCTGTCTGCCCTTGTTGTACCCTCCCTGTCTCGACGCGCCTTCAATCACTTGTGTCTATGCACGTTGATGATCCCATCTGATGCATCCTGTTCTGACAGGCGCATGCACACAGACACTCTTTTGTAAAGGAGTATTCACATCGATTTGGGTCGTTATGATTCGCTAGTGGTTTTTGGGTGCAATTGGTCCTTATGAGTGGGCTAACATGCATGTGGTTGTAGGTTTGGTGTGTTGAATGATGTGAGTGATACATAAGAAGTTCGGATGCCCATTCTATCTTCTTTTTTCTTTTGGGTGACAGGTATCTCCTCCCCTTCTGCCGCTGCCATCTGTACGCCACTCCTGCAGATGGCTTCTACAGTCGACACCTGCATCTTCGAGTTAATCAGTGGAGCACCATTACGATCTTATGGGACGATCGCCAATGGCCCACATGCCCTTACGCAGTACTTGTGGCTAGGTGGAGCATACCTAGCTTCCAGCTGGACTAGTGCCTACCTCATGGGACGGCCCTGCGGTCCTAGGTGCTTCCATGTTGCCTTTTTGGAGGTTGATGTTGCCCCTGTGTGCCATGAGGGTACAGGGCGTCACACTTGGGGTAGCTGGTCATTTATTGCGGATGCAGCCCACAGTAATGCTGATCATTTGTGAGTTCCTGTTCTAATGGCTGTATGGCCTTGGTGATTTCGATGTGCATTAAATTTGTATTCAGATGTTAACCGTGTAGCGTTATTCTTTGCTAGTAATGTGGCATATTCCGTTTTGTGGCGCGATGTTTTGTGAGGTGTTCTGCATTGGGTTCCGGCTCCTGGGTACAGTTGTGTGGTACCTGCTTATGCTGATGGTCGGTTTGACTACTGGCATGTGTACAGGGCTGGTGCAGTCTCCCTCAGGTTGCTGCTTTGGATGTTGATTTGCACTGGTGGCAGGCGATGGGGGACAGTTGTTGTTTTGTGTCATGATGGTATCTTCAGTTCATTTTGGTGTACTTGCACCTTCAGATGCCTGTGCTGCATCGGTACGGCAATGGTGTGTTGCCAATTGTGGGTGGCCACTCACAGGGCACTTGGGGCCCCTGCATGCATTTGTTCGTTGGCATGCTTGGGTGACTTGTGCATTTCACTGGTTGCATGGTGTGACTGCATTGCGCCTACGAGGAGTTGTGCAATGTGGGCAGGGAGTGGAGTACAGGCACTCAGTAGGGCCATTTACGGTTGGTTCGCGATGCCGTATTTCTCACCATGGCGGAATGGTACTTTCCGCCATGCTTGATGGCGTTAAGTACATGTACGCTAGGGTCGGAATTCGCGTACCGTTGCACCATGGAGGTAATTACGGTTTTGCAAGGTGCGCGTGCGCGTACTTGGTGCAGTTAGCGTTGGCGTTCACTGCGGTGTCGCTAATGGCATCGTACTTTTCGGTGACGGGTCATGATCGCAACGGGCGCTATTCGATGGCGGTATTACATTTCCGCCATCGTTTTTCCTATTCCGCCAGGGTCGTAATGAGGGCCAATGTCTTTTACACTTATTGGTCACATTCCCATCCTAACAAAAGTTGTGAAATCAATTTTCTGTCCACAAATGTACATTTTCTAGGTTATTTTGGCCCCATTCCACATGTGGTTTTTGACTGCATTTTTTTATGTCTAAATATATAGGCTTGCATACATAACAAACTCACCACACAGGTATGTGGCTTTTCTGTTGGCTAAAGATTTGAGAGCTTTCATTTACCCCCCGCCCCCCATTGAGTATATTGTAACATATAGTATATTGAAACACTTGTGTATAAGCGTGTTATAAATGCTATATCATATCATGTATCTTGTGTAGTCTTCCCTGATGAAGAACCGAGTAGTCCAAAATGCATTGGCCAAGATTCCTTTGACTGTGAATTTTGGATGGTCAAACAGATGTGGTCATAATTAGGATGAATAAATAATGGGATATTGTCATGTCCTTTCTTTTTCTATGAAGTATTGTATTTAATGATGAAAGCACAGGCTTTTAGAGTGCAGCCAGGTCTAGGTAACATTCCTCAGTTTCTTCCTCTTATGGAATACATTGCTGCCTACTGATGATGGTTCACCTCAAGAAACAATGCTAATTTTGTTAAAAATGCATTTCCATCACTAGTCGAAGGTTGAGATGTTGTTCAGTTGCTCTGCATATCAATGAGTCAGTGGAACCAATAGCCTAGCACTACTACAGAGTCATCCAATGTCCAAAAGCAGGTTTGGCCAACTGTTCCCATGCCAAAGAAGCATGAGCCTAGTCGCTTGAGCAAATGTGTAGCTCTGCATCAACCAGATACTGCGATTCAATGAGAAAGGCATCTAACAGTCGGTATCAAAGACAGGATTCACATAGTCAACAGTGCCATTGTATTTTCTAAATCCGATCTTACACATCTATCTCGTTCTTGAACTGCTCCCTCCCTGATCATGACACACCACCACTTTTGCAATGTTTTTGGGTCTATCCACTACAAGTGATTCAACTTTGCCATTTATACTAGGCTTTTCAGGAAGAAATCCAAAAGATCACAAGGCATGTCCAAACACTGCCTCAATGTACAGTGATGACATTTTGGTGCTCGGCGTCGATCAGAAGTTGCACAACGATGCCTTGAGGGAAGTCTGCAGTGGCACTGCACGAAACACAGTGAACAAAGGCGAATGGGAGTTGGATCAATCTAATCTCAAATTCAATGGGCATGTCTTCTCCAGTGATGGGATTCCACACTTCCACCTGCCATGTTGTCATATTTACGCTCCCTCCTGAGTATGCCCAGTCTCTATGCCCATTAGATCCTTGACATTGGCTCGATCAGTAACCCTCTTCATCAACTGATGAATTGTGAATTCTCCGATACTGCATCATGCTAGATTGCCTGTCTACAAATCAAAAACAGGATTGCAAGTGCATATTCCACAACTTATTTCGTCGCTGCTTTTTGCTTTTTAACTGTGGCTCACGGTGAGTGCCATCTTTGCTCATAAAATTGTATCTTATTTAAGCAGGAGTCAATCGGACACTCTTGAGTACGTGTTAAGGGATATTACTATAGAGAAGGGGTCTGCACGCTTTGGCTTGTCTAATGCTTTGGACTCCAACTCCAAATAACTCAGTCAGTTGAGTGGGATTGCAAGCATTCATCATGTGTTCCTATCCAGGAAAAAAATGCACTCTTTATGGACCACACAAGATGCACCCAAGGTGTGGTTTCCATCTCTGTGAATATAATTTCAAGATCAATCCTCGCCCAGGAAAAGAACACAACCCTATTGATTATTTATCATCACAGGCACAAGATTACTAGGACGACATAGCTCGTCCTTGGCACTTAAGGGGTTAATGAAGGAGAAAATGTTAGAAGGCTTTGCATGGTGAAATACTGAAATCCCCAAAAAGGCCTTGGCACTGGGGGGAAAACCCATGGCAGTTAAAAGGTTAATTGATGATGAATGCATCAACTATGTTTTTTGTCAAGCCAAATGCCTGGTCACAGTCCTGAAAGACCTGATTATGGCCTTGCAGTTGGATGCCATGCTGAAGCTATTGACTGAAGTAGCGTGTGACAACTAGGGGAGCAAGCAGCCAAACTACAGTGGTATGCAGCCTGTCCAACTGATAAAGGCTTCCAAGAAATGAGAGCATTTTCATCCCAATCTCCATGAGGCAAATCTGGTAGATATTACGCACAAGGACCTTTGCAGCATAGTAGCCACCAAATGGCTCATGCACCCAAACGTGTTGTTTCCCACCCTTAATAAAATGGCAGAGACCATGTTAAAAACATGGCTAGCATGCCAGAGCCCTAGAGGCAAGTCAGGCCTGAACCACCAGGAATGACGCATTTGCAGATGGGCATTTGGGAAGCAGCAGCATATTTCTTACAACCACTTCCTTCTGGCAAATATCTGCCAGAGGTTCAAGACCAATACAGAAGATATCCTGATGTTCAGGTAGTGCCTTCTCCTCAGAGGCTGGCATCATCCTGGCGTTTGAATAGGTATTCTCTGCAATGGGATTTCCCTAGTTGTCAAAACGGATAATGGACCTCCTTTCTGTGGAAAAGAATTTCAATAATTTGCTCACTGCATGAATTTGCATCACAGAAAATCACTCCACTGTGGTCTCAGGCGAATGGCCTAGTGGAACGATTCATGGCCATTGTCACAAAGCCACTTCAACTAAGCCACCGAGGAAAGTCAGGCTGCTGCAGGGACTGTGCCAGCTTTTGAGAGACTATTACATTGCACCGCAAGGCACCATCGACGGATACGTCGGAACTGATATTTGGTCAAATGGTAAGGACCCATATCCAACGTTTGTCATCCGGTCAGGACATCCCGAAGACGCACATCAGCTAAGAATTGGTGACACCACAGCAAAAGACACAATGAAGACTACACTGATTAGCATTGTAGAGCATGTGAAAAGTAATTTATAGTGCTGGTCCAAAAGTTTGCAAGGCAATGCCCATTGATGACCCGGAGCCTGCGAAATTGATTGTTTAGCTGTGACCAGGTAGCCCTTGGTGGCAAAAGAGACCAGATGAGAATGAAAAGCACTTTTCGTTTCACGATATTTTCAGGGGCAGGATCTACCCGATCGAGAAGTGTCTCGGGCATCATTCAACGCGGCACTTGGAAGGGATGAACCTCTAGTGCAGGTGTCCCCTGTTCCCTTGAAGCGGCTGGACTCTTCGACTATAGGCTGCATAGGAACATCAGAGGCCATGCATATGGACTAATGAAATGGACTGATTGCTTGGTGCTGTTTCTGCTTACGTTCCGGGGAGATGTCCTGTCACACAAAGATATGTTAATTAGGCCCAAACATGGGAGTAATTTTAGGGGGGGACAACAGTATTTGTACCCCTCCTCCCCCCCGTCCAAACTTTTGTGGCACACCATTTTGTCCCACTCATTTGGCAGTGGCCGCTTTCATTTAGATGTAAATCCCCTCCACCAATTTCAGCTAAGTTACTCCACTGGGCACAAACTCTTTTAGGTTCCTTGGTGAGCATTTCTTTATTGGCCTTATCGCTCGTTGACCAATCTTACTCTGCATAAGCAAAGGAGGAGTATAATTGGTCAAACCCAAAATCCAGTCACTTTACTTAAGTGACTTTTCCACCGTTTCACGGACACGAAGTTATGTCAATTAGATTTGTTAAGCCTAGCGGCCTTTCGATTTGTTTATAGAGTGCAAATAATGGCAACATAAATTATTTGATTTAAACCAAGCAAAAGCCCTGAGGAAGGTTCCCTCGTGTTTGCGCAGTACTTATTTCAAAGGAAATGATGTGCGTTAATTGAGATCAGCTGTTTTGTTTTGCTTTTCAGCATTTTTGATGAGTTTGCTTTGAAAGTAAACATCCGTTTTATATCCTACGATTGTATTTAAGCATGTTTTTTTTACTCACTAAATTGATCTACAACTGGACATTTTTTTTCCCTTACATTTTAGGATCTTGAAAGAGTTCATGGTGGTGCTGTTTCTGTGTCTGCAGAAGTATGGGTCACACGCAGTTCACTCCGCCAAGCCTAATATTGTGCTGATAATGGCCGATGATCTTGGCATTGGCGATATAGGCTGCTATGGCAATGATACCATAAGGTAAGGACATTGGTCTTAGTCATTCTGGCCACCCCTATTTTATGCAAAATATTTATAACAAGAATAAAGTCAAAGATCCGCATTTGAGAAGTGTCCCTACCTGGGAGTGTGCTGGTTTTGAGCGGCTCACAAAAAAGCTTGAGGAGTAAATAAGCCTTATTTGATGTAATAGTCGCACAGGACATTTCTTCTAGGATTACGGCCCTCATTACAAGTATGCCTGTCCGGAAAAAGGTGCGGTGAACAATGGTTACCTGCACCTTTTCCGGACTGACATACTCCGAGTCTGCCGGTAGGGCCTGCGAGCAACCGCAGGCCTGACCTGCCGGTAGTTCATGCCCCCACCGGCAGATTTTCCATTGAAGTACTGGCACCATTAACAACCATGCTGGTGCTTCAGTGTTCCCGTCAGGTCGCCACCTCTAATATCCTGGTATTACCAGGATATTGGGCGGCGGAAACGGTAAGTGCTACCAGCAGCCTACAGTCAAGCTCATAATGAACACCTAAAACGTTATTATGCAGCTATCTGCAGATATGTTATAATTTCCTTTTCAAAGAAATATAATGCCCCTTGGTTGTCGCATGCTGCCTCCGGCCCATCCAACAGCACTGCTGAACTTCATCCACTTACAGATGGGGAGCAGATGTGAGTGGATCTAGGTTATCTGACCTAAGTCCCGCCCACCTGGTGTCTTCCTGGTTGCCGCTCTTTTTTCCCCCACTTAGCAAGCCCCGCCCATCTTCTTAGCCCTGCCTCTTTCTTCCTGCTCTTAGGTCAGGGGTGTCTCTCGCCCAGGCGTCCGAAGCGAAGGGCAGACAAAGAAAAGGGCAATTCATGGTCGGACCAGGAGGAACCAGGGCCCGAACCCCTGCTCAGACAGTAGGTAAGCATACACCAACATGTGTTTACTCCCTCTGTCCCCGCAGGCCATCCCCACCCACTCTTGGCCCCCGTGATGTTCCCTTGTGCCCCCCCACCCTTCTTGCACACAGGTGTTGCCTGTTTTGCTTGATTCTTCTACCCTGCTCCCCCTCCACCACCCCCCACCCATCCAGCCTACTTCTGCAGGACTCTGTCCTGATACATTCTGGTTTGTCCATCACCGTCTTGTGGCCAATGCTGAATTTGACTTTTATGGACTTAATTGATTAACGGTGCGTCACCCTTTCTCAACTCTCATGCTGAACTTCCTTTGAATCTTGTACTCATGGTGGCCGTAGTTAGGCAGAATCACCTGGAGTACCCTTGGGGAACACTACAGGTAATTAGGACTACAATTGTAAGCACAATTTCACCTTTGGTACACGCCTGTACTACACAGTAACGTGGTAGCGATGGCTGAGCAGCCAGAGTTATCTCAAGAGTTTAAGTGAGCAGTAGAACAAGTTGCACAAAGGACCAACCAATACAGTGATTCAAGTAAACACTTACTCAATGTTTCTTGGTAAAATAATATACATTTACTCAGTCAGTTAGAAAGCATTACTCTAGCACAAGCAACTCAATATCACACACACTAATACACCACAAAAATCCAACTGGTAAGTAAATGAAGTTTAGCTCCAAAATGAAGTGGGAGCAAAATGTCACTTCAGATACTTAATAAGAGAGGGAAAAGACAAGGTTATGAGAATAGACAGCCCAAATACATTCATAGGCAGGGCAAAGGGTTTCAGTTAAACACAACCACCAAAAGGGTTTCAGTTAAACACAACCAGCAATTCTTCTCAATAGGCCTGGGCCAAAGTCAATGGTTCAGAGTCTTTTGTATAGGATAGCACAGTTCTGGTAAGTAACGGATAAGTCTTCGCCATGGAGATTAGAAGAATTTGGCTAGGCAAAAAGTTTGACAAATATTTAGGGAAGGACAAGCCTTCATAGTTAAGGAAAGTTTCACGCACTTTCTCGATGGCCGAAAAGATTTCCGAAACGCGTTTGCACAGTACCTTGTCAAGGAAGAAAGCTGTAGCTGAGGCAGTTGTTCCTGGCAGTTCAAGCAGATGTCGCTGTTCCGGAGCTTCAGTCGTGGGGACAAGGAGGACATCGGGAGGTTCCTGCACTGCCCAGGGAAGATGCCAAAAGCTGTAGCAAGACGTTGGTTTAAGGTGCAAGTGCCTCCACAAGCTGGTTTGCTTCCCTCTGGCTATCCGGTTTTCAACAGTACTCTGATGAAAATTCGACCAGATGGGGACGGTGTCCAGGTGGCTTGTGAATTGGTTGTTCCCACTAAACTCAAGGGAAGAAGTTAACCTTGAAGGGCTTCTCTGTCGTCGGAGTTTCAGGCAATTTGGACCTGCAGCAGGGCTTCACCGGTCGTCCAGGAGTTGCAGCAGTCCTCTTCCTTCCTCTCCTCTTGGGTTCTTTTGTTCCAGTAGTCGACTCTGCTTTCCAAGTCCCAGACACCTGCTTTTAAACAGTTTTCCCCCATTCCTTCCAGCCTGGCTGTCACTCACACAGCACGGTGGCTGTCCTTGCCGGACACAGCCAGCCGGCCAATCACGCCAGAGTGCATTCAGGTCTCTTAGGGGACTAAGCACAGGGAGTGTCGGGCACCTCCCTTACATCCTGTCCACCTCAGATACTCAGACGCCAGAGGAGGGCTTCAGCACTGAAGCCTGCCAAAGGCCAACGAACAAAGGGACCAAACCTGGCTTGCCGCGCAGAGACACAAGAAGGACCTTTCCTGAATGAAATGGCGAAAAAAGATTACCAGAGTCTGTTTTTACAGATGGGTCTTGGGTGCCATATTGGAAAACATGGCTGACCCGATTTTTAGCTACCATTGTTAGCGGTAGGGAAAAATCACGGTAGTTGATCTAAACCACTGCCACCAGCCATTTAAAGTAGGAAAGGGTAACATTTTACTGTTACATGAGTGTTTTGACTCGGGATGCTAGGGAGCGCCTCCAGCACTCTATAGGAAGATGGTGTGTGTTGGGTCAGTAAATCTAAAGAGACTAGTAAAGTCAATTTAATTTTACATGCTCTGGGAGACAGTAGTCAGCCCCAGAGAAGGTATTTAAACCTTGGGAAGTCTGAAAGACAACCATGTGCCACTGCACTGAAGGTGTTGTGTGGCACACAGAAAAAGATGATGCCTTGGAGTGGTTTTTAAAACTCCATAATCAAAGAACACAAAAGTAAAACACACATCTAAATACATGAGTGGGAAAAAAGGCTCACACTCTTTCCAGGTAAAAAAAATCTAATCCAGAAATCCAGTAAAGTTGTTGGGGTCTCAAAAGGTAAGGGAAATTAGCACACATTGAGAATTCTCCCCAACAGCTCTGAATCATGCTGTTCCCATCTTCATCTTGTATCCTGGCTTGCAACATTATGTGTTACTACAGACTTCTGCAATTGTATTCATCTCCCCTCTTGCTTCTCTACTCTTTTTGACTGCTTACTCTGTTATCTCGTCTTCTCACTTTTCCCATCTCCTTCCCTCCTCCCCTTACTTTCTTCTATGCACTTACTCTATCAGAATTGGCACTAGACCTAGTATGATGGCAACCTCGCCTGTCACCTACTCCCTCCCCTTACTTGTCCCCCACCCTATCCCCAGCATGATCTGAAATGTCGTCAGGCCTAGTACGGTAGTCCTCTGTCTGTTTCCATTTCCTTCGCAATCCCCCTCCCTTCCTTATCTATGTCTTAGCTCTTGCACTATCTGAAATGTCGTCAGGCCAAGTAGGATAGTTAATTGCACATCCTTACTGTTCATGGCCTGTAAGAATGTCATTGTATTTTCCCTTGTTCCCTTCCTTGCCTTGAAGCACTTTGAAACACATTGTGTATAGGCGCTATATAAATAAACTATTATATCATACAAGTTTTCTTCAGTACTTTGACCTGTTATGTTGCTGCATTGAGCACATAGGGCACCGATCTATGCCTGGTCTAAATGAAGTAGTGGCTTAGTGGGAGATCTCCAGCCAGTGATAGAGGTAGTGACAACATTTAATGGTCCTGGTGGTTGCAGCTGCATTTGCCATGGGCTCCCTAAGGTCCTCTGCAGTGCCTCAAACTCTGCTTTAAAGTGACTTGGCTCCTGTGTCAGGAATGCCAGAAAAAGCGAGATTACAGTGCTTTGTCGACAACCATTCTTATGCAACGAGTACAGAACAAATAGCTTGAGATTCTGTGATACAGTAACCGTTGGCATTGCTGCAGTTAAGTGGTTGCCAAAGATTGCAACAGTGAACAAGTCTTGCTAGTGAAAGCTATGATGCCAAAGGTGTATCATGGATTACTTCTGATTTGTTTTCCCCCGCCATCGACCACTAGGCCTATAGAGAAAGTAACCGCACTGTTCCAATTTCTCTACAGTGTGTTGCTAGTTGCAATGTGGTGGACGGCCGAACGCACGGTAACATATGATGTATGATATATCGTGTGGTGTGGAGGAAGAATGTATAGATTTCTCAAAGGGATGCCTAAAGGCAATGTGTACAGGGAAGTGTAATTTGTAAGTGAATTTATAAGAAGGATTATACCTATATATTCAGTACTAACCAATGCTACGGACATCTAGAATAGATATGGTCAGCTCAGCGGGCACTGGAAGGTAATCTGGAATAGGGTTCTCCCACCAATCGGCACAGACACTAAAACACATCAATATGCTCACTCTCTCCCCCACACCAACAAACCACAGAATGCAGCTATACCCCTCAATTAATTTCAGCCTAGCTGCACACATACCTACACACCCCCATGAACCTCTCCACTGTCTTTAGAACACAGCTGTACCCCACTAAGAGGGGTACAGGCATTAGGTATGCCTGCGGAGGTGTTTGAGGTGCCCGAGAATGGACAGAGAAGGAAGGAAGCAATGGCAGCGTAGTCAGAGGAAGAAGTGTCAGAGAGGTGGCTAAGGGAGGAGGCAACAGGGCAGCCAAGGAAGCGGAGGAGGATGGCACAGGAAGGAGGCAACAGCTTGGCCAAAGAAGCAACTGTGGGTGCTAGACAGATGGTGGAGAAAGGAGGCAGCACTGGAGCCAAAGAGGGGTAAGTAGGAATAGAAGGAGAAGAAAGGAAGTTGATAAGGCACGGGAAGCGTCTATCGAAAAGGAGGAGATTGGCCTGAGGGCTTTCGATCAAGACGGTACCATTTAAGTAGATATTAATGAGGATCTTAGAGGAGTGGAAGGGGGCCAGGAGGGCCTCCCACCGGGTGCCACCATTAATGGAAGAGGAGGAAAAAGGAGAGCAAACAGAGACCATATGGGGATCCATAGGCCTAAAGAGGGAACGATGGAGGATGTTGGTAAGGGTCTGTCTGGAGGAAGCGCATGTGTAGGTATCAGCGATGGGGAGGCCTGGGCTGGAGACCAGGAATTCCTTTTTAGCTTCTTCCTGCCAGTCTTGGTGAGAGGGATAGGATAATTGATGGAATAGCAGTTAGAGAAGATAGGGGAGACCGAGAGCACCATAGAGGGTATGGGGTGGAAAGTAGGGGTGCCCCCGCCAAGCCGGGGTGGGGGGGTGTCGCATGCAAAGGGCAGACAGGAGGGAGGCACACAGGGGACACAAACGGAGAGGGGAACAGGTAGTAGACCACAGAACAAGAAATACTGGGACCTAGGGAGGTCCTAATGAGGGTGGAGGTACAAATCAAGCAACAATGTCTGGAACAGAAACACAATAGGACGGCCAGTAATATGATTGCACTATTGATTGCACTTGATTCTGCTCTCTCTTTTAAATTGTGGTGTTAGTGGGAAGAATCTTTCTTATCTGGTCGCTACTGGATCATCATGCGTAACATTGACAGCCTCTCATTTTCCTCATGTTCTGTGTTCTGTCAAGGTGATGAATGCCTGTGGGTATTGCAGGTCAACTGATACCTCATCCGTTCACTCACTCAGACTGTTACTTTGTCTAAACTCTGAACTACATGCATTTATATTGAGCCGTTCCAACCAGTGAATTTATTAGGATTGGATCTATTGTGTAAAATTGGTTGCACTATCCCGACAGCATTTATTTAGATGTTCCCATGCATAGGTAACTGGAATTTCTGGGCTGTGTTGTGAGAGTTTCCGAATTAAAAAAGGAGACGGTACCTCATTTCAACAGAGATTGTTCAACGAGTTCTTCCACAATTACAGTTAATGCATGCAAGCAAAGCTGCACGAATATTGAATGTAGAACCAACATGCATCACTCCGAACATCTTCTGTGGATCCCTCTATACCCCATTTCAAAGAAAGCGCAATAGGGTAAAACACCTGTCATTGAGCTGATGCTTAAGCAAGGAATTATTGTACCAACCTGTGGTCCTTGCAAAAATCCCATTGTACATGTAAGAAAAAACCTTGGAAAGGAATGTACTGATTTTTACAAGATCCCTGAACTGTCAATGGAGTGGTTCTTACCTCTTTTACCTTCATAACCTAATCGTGCAACCATTTAATCTTACATTCCAGCAACTGCAACACATTTTGCAGAAGATCTATGCTCTGCATTCTTTTCTATATCTGGACATCCTGCCAGTCAATATTTGATTTTCCGTATAAATCCTTGCAATGACAATTTACTAGTTTACTACAGGTGATGTGGAAAGTCTGACACGCTTCTCTCAGGTTTCACATAGACATCTTGATTTACTACTTTTTAAAGGTGGCGTCTTTTTTGATGTAGTGTGTTGAATACCTTTTATTGCATCCCCAGGATTTGAAACTTGCAAACAGGATTATCTTGTTTTGCTGACGGTGTTTGCCTTAAAAGGACATAATGCCTCTAGGGAACCGCCTCAATTGTCAGACCAGAATCCATTACCTTAGTCATGATATCTACACTGGGGAGAGATACTTGTCGAAAGATCAAATTAATGTGATTCTGCAAATTGCAAACCCAAACTTGAAAGAAAGTGAGATTTCTTGTAACAGCTGCTTATTTTGAAAAAACAGAACCTCACTCTTGATTTACCTCGTCCATGGTTTCCTGAGGCTGAAGAAGCTTTTATTGAAATGAAGCAAGAATTGGCAAAGGCCCCGGTCCTAGGTTAAGTGAATTATTTGAAATCTTTCACTGTATATTGTGATGATTGTGAAGTTTGCTTTGGGAGTGCTGACTCACATACATTGCGATGAGCACCACCCTATTGCCTATGACAATACTGCATTAGATCCTGTGATTGCAGGTTTGACACATTCTCCAGTTGCAGTGGTGACAACTGCACTTAGAAGAAAAAGCAGATTCCTTGGTTCAAGGATACCAGGTAACTGTAGTGGGGCCTAATGCTGCCCATGATTTACATTGATTGCCACTAGGCCCATAGTCTTGTTCACAGCTTTGGCTTACTGTGGAAACAGTGTGGCTACCCGAAGAGAGCTGGTACTCTTCTATGTAATGGTCTTTGTTTCTGCTTTACTGAAAGCCTTATTGTTACCTTCTGCACTGGAAGTAGTGAAGAGCTAAGTTCATGATTTATCCAGCTCAGAGTTGGCAAGAGGATACCCATTAGCTGTTAATTCAGCACAAACCATGGCCCAAGGTAGCCCCCTGCTTCATAACAATGTCCTTATTTGTGTTTCAGGGTAACAATACCTCATTGAAACTCTCTCTAGTCTGGCTGTGCTGCAGGATCTAGTACCAGAACAAAAAAATGAATATTGGTCCATAGAACACTGTAATTTGTGCCTCAATACTTTGTGGTGCTGTCTAGTTGGCTGCCTGATTATTCATAGCTTGTTTCTTCCTTATGTCACCAGAATGGCCCTTTCAGTGTTCCATTCCAATAGGTGTTCAGATCACCTGTGAAGGCACCATGCAGTAAGCCACAGACAATGGATTCGACTTTCTAGGAAAAGTTTTATTTACTTCAAATGTCAGGATGGAGGAAGGGAATATAGATCCTCCACTGTATATATGGCAAACAATTGATGACACCCAGGTTCAATTCCTGGCTTTCAGATGGTGCGAGAGAAATACAGTCTTGGATTAACTTCCTGAGCGTCAGTTGCAGAGTACATCCACAAATGACCAAATTGGGTAGAACAAGAGGACAATCTGCGTGTACCGAAGGTGGGTCCCCATTCAGACAGGAAAAGGCATCTGCCTTGGTATGTAGACAAGGGGGCTGAAAAATGCTGGTAAAGTTGAATTGGGGAAATGAGTGCCAACATGCCTGCCTGGCAGATGCACATTTCATAGTCTTGAAGACCAGAAGGTTGCGATGATCTGAAAAGACAGTAACAGTGTGTCGAGCACCCAACAGGTGGTGCCTCCACTCGGTGAATGCATCTTTAACCGCCAAGAGTTTGTGTTCAGTAACCATGTAGTTTTGTTCATAGGGGGTGAGTTTGCGGAAATAGAAGGTGACTGTATGGATGCCACCATTATCAGAACACTGCTGGGAGAGGATGGCCCCAACCGCAATGCTGGAAGCATCGGCCTGAGCAAAGAAATGGTCGGGTTTAGGATGTTGCAGCACTGGAGTAGAAGTAAAGGCCGATTTGAGAGCATCGAAGGCCCCCTGTGCACTGGCGTTTCAGCAAAAAGGTGACTTGGAGCTGGTAAGGGCCATCAAAGGCACAGCAACCGAAGAATAAGAGTGTACGAATCAGTGGTAAATGTTTGGCGAAACCAAGAAAGGACTGCAAAGACTTTGTCGAATTAGGCGCATGCCAGTTAAGCACTGCTTTATCCTTAGAATGGTTAATCCTAACACCACTATTAGTCCGCTCATACCGCAGGAATTTGACATCAGTTGCATTGAACACACATTTCTTAGCTTTGACGAACAAGTGGTTTTCTCTCAGTCGTTGAAGAACAGAACGGACATGTATGGTATGTAGATTGTAGGAAGGAGAATTATCAGGATGTCACCTAGATAGATGACAATGTACTGGTTCAGAATATCACAGAAGACGTTGTTTACGAAATACTGGAAAGTAGCCAAACGGCATCACAAGGTATTCGTATTAACCGTAACGAGTCTTGAATGTGGTTTTCCGCTCATCCCTGTCTCTGATGCGGACTAGGTTAAAGGCCCCACGTAAATCCAGCTTGGTGAATATAGCTGAGGCGCCCAATTGGTCTAAGAGAACAGAGATGAGTGGCAAAGGGTGCTGGCTCTTTACCGTTATGGCAATCACAGCTCTACAGTCAATGCATGGTCTCGGGTCCCCTTCCTTTTTAGGCACGAAGAACAGGGGAGAGGCAGCAGGGGACTTCGAAGGGCGGATGAAACCAGACAAGATAACTTTGTCAATATAGTCTTTGAGCACCTGGTCTTCTTTGACAGTAAGACACTCTTGTTACATATACGTTTGTTACATATCTGTATTAACTAGCCGAGGACTATCAGAACCTGCTGAATGACCCTTGCACTCCCTTACATCCAGTGAACCAGATTCTCCTTGCCACACTGACAGCCAGCAAATGTGAAGGACATCAAAGGTGGGTCCATGCCTTCAAATGCTGGCAGGTGCTGCCTTCTTCCATACAATTGAGCTGACTACGTCGTCTCAGGAGCCCTATGGTAAATTCACTTCTGGAGAGCTTGCATCATCAGGATCATCCACATCTGAATCTGGTCCTTTATGTGATTCTTCTGTGATGAGCGCCATGATGTTGATGTCTGTCAAGGTGCCCTGCTGCTTCAGCCGAGGCTTCACCGTCAGCTCTAGTCAGCAGTCTCAGAGGGCGAGCAGCATCCTGCTGCAAATCTCTAGGATCCTCCCACATTTCAGTGCCAGCATCCCTTCCATCCACACAGAGAATGGAGTTACATTTGAGTAATCTATTGAAAATGTCTCATTGTTGATCATACCAAGCATTTTATAAACCATACTTAAACTAGTATGCTGTCCTTTGAGCAGGGTGATTGTGACAGAATTAACTGACACAGTTGTACTCAAATCTTTTGTTCAAGTCATTTCTGGCTTCTGCTCTACAACTGTGCCACTAGGTTATTCTTGTTCATAGTTTGTATCCTGATCCTGACGCACCTCTAAGGCTACTTCTAACAATGTTGGACACTGCTGATTCTTCACATTCAGATGGCAATCTCTGTGTTTGTTCTGCATTATTGTTCTTTTTGCTTCTAGGCTTATATGCTGCCTATCCACTTCTTGAAATTCTTTAACGATGTGACAATCATTGGGCTGTATCTTTTATCCTGCATTAAGCACATTCCTGATGGAAGCACAATTTTAATTGTTCATTAAAAAGGGATCTTCCGTATTTCCTGGTAGTAATATTTGTATTAGCTGTTGAAGCATTTAATTCTACTTGTTATGAGTGACAGGGCCCCTAGGTTCATCCTTGGATTGAAGGCAAGAATGCGTTTCACCCTGGCAGTATACCTGCATCCGTAATGTGGCCAATTGTGGATCTGTGCCCATCTTCCACATGGCCTAGATTCAAGCTTTCCCATCGCACCGATTGCTTTTAATTGGGTTGATCCTTGTGGTGATCTAAGGCTTGTTTCCAGATCTAAGCCTTGTTTTGGTCCTTATTCATAAATAGTTGTTTCAGGTCTACCAAATGTTCTTCCCCACCGCCCCCAGATCAGCTTCTCAAGAAATATGCTTCATTTTGACTGTATTCTCCTTCCTGCTCATGGACCTTTATTTATGTGTATCAGCAAATGCAAATATTATCTATACTCCTAAACCAATGATACTGTAAGTATTTCCTTCTCCTGTTATGCCTTGTTCCATGTGACCTACTTTATTTGTGAGGTCTCGGACTAAAGCTAGTTACCTATGAAATGGGATGTAAGCTGTTACATGGGATAAGTGTTACCGGCTGCAACAATTTCCAAAACTGTCGTCAACCCAAGAAATATGAGAGAATGCTGGGGGGTGGGGGGCGTGTTTGCTGATGGGATGAGCCAGTTAGGAGCCCAGGAGTGGGAACTAACTTGTGACAAGATTCCTGAATTGTGCCTGTTACTAGAGGCAGTGGAAAATGGAAGTGGCTCTGCATACTATGTTACTGCAAAATATAAAATGGCCTAAGATACTATTCTTTTCTCAAAAGGGGGCGCGTGTGCCCTAATTTAGTCAGAATGCTGTACGTTTGTCTCCAACTATAAAAATACCTCCGACATTATTATTCCTATTTGAAAATCTGTAGTGCACACGTTCTAGGGCCTCCAATAAGTTAATTTCATTTTAGGATTAGCAGAGATTTTGTTCGAGGGAAAACGTTTACAGCCTACTTTTCTGTTTCATTGCGTGTTTATTGAACTGCTACGAACGTGTGCTGACCAATAGCCAGAGTGTGTGGAACTGAATACAGTGTTCAAGATGAAAATGTCTTAAAGGTACAGCTTGGAATAAAGCATGAGTATGCAAAATATGTGTTGGGGAATGAAAGAATGTTCTGTGTCAGGAGGTGGTGCAGTGCCAAAAAAAGGATGCACTAAGTCATAGATAAATGTTCGGGAAATGAATATGCATAGTATGCGTTCATGAGTAGGCAGAATAGATGCGTCAGGTGTTCAGTGATACAAACAGTGTATGTCAGGGTGTTGGAGAAGCTTATTAAAGTGTGAAGTTCTGGAAAGGTGTGGCGATTAGTTACTGTGTAGGTACTTCCCACTTGCTCCCCCTTCCTATCCATTACCTCTCCCTAAACCTCTTTCAAGTCACCCTAACTCCCTGTACCTATCCACAACCTCTACCTAACCGCCTTTCCTCCCATTGGTTGCATTGAGGTGGCCTGTGATATGATAGGTTATTTATAACGCGCTTAATACCCAGAGGTTTCTAAGCGTGGACCCGGGGATCAACGGTCTGTTGCTCCATGTCCTCTTGCTTCCAAGGCGAGCACGTTGCCCCTGAGCTATCCTCCCGAGACAAATAGGCATATGTGTATTTCATATAGGCATCTCCTGCCAACCAAGGTGGGAGGGGAGTGGACATGTGGCTTCCGTGGTTGGGTTGACGGTGCAAATTGCTCTGTTTGACACTTCCATTCCAATGGATATATTGGGTTAAAATTACGCTTTGGGCATCATTATTGTCAACCAATATAGGAATACTATAATCTTTGATGTAGTTGGGTGTAGAGACAAACCCTGTTGCTGAAAAATATTATTTAAAATAATAAAAACTCCTTCATTAAACAAGGTTTGTCCTTTTTCTGATATTAATTGGCAAAGTGCATAGTCGAGTGTTTCTTCTTTGACTTGAACTTCAACACCAGAAAGTAGCACATGGGCTGACCTAAATGCCTGTTTTGTGATCATTGACATACATGGGTTTTGCTGCAATTCTCAGCCCAAGTTGTTGTTATTAAGATCAAACTTAATTACAAATTGATGTAGTATGTCATTGCTGATTATAAATATCCGAAAATACATCCCTTCCATCACAAGAATAAGGATTTATCTTTCTGTTTCCGATTGCGATTTACAGCATCCACCTGTTACTAATTGGATGCTTTGAATCCATTGCATCAAGTCCAGATCCCCATTTATCTATCAGAATAAATGTGGACATGTTCTGGTCCTTCTGTAATGCCTATACAATCTTTCGTTCATGAAGCTTCTTTCTTGAGTTAAGCACATTTTGGAGAGAACGGATCCTTGCGTTCACTTAAATTGGGAAGAATAGGAGTTCTTCTTTCCTTTGTACGGTAGATAAACTGCTGATTTGATGAGCTTAATTTGAGGCCAGTTGTCGAAAAGTGGAAAAACCTTCATTATTTGGAGGGTGGTTTATTCTCAAAAGTTACTATGGTAGTCCCTTCACTATCATCTTGTTCTTTCACAGATATGATAGTGATGTCTCTGACTTTACCGTTATGGAAATTAATCTCCACTCGATCTAGATGTTTTTCAATCGAACAACGGATGTCTTTCAAACCAATAGAACTGACAATTCTATTTAATTTGATCGGCAAGCAAGTTTGGGTGAAGAGAACCTGGCTCGTGCAATAAATCAAAGAAGAAGACCTAATAATTTCCCAGTAAAACATATGTGCTTTGTGGAACCATGACTATCACCGTATTGGTGAGTAAATGTCGACCTATGTAAATTTCTACTTCAGTAACCCCATCTGCTGGGATCTCCTTTCCACCAAATGTATGCAACTCCCCTATAAGGGGGTTGAGGGTAATACAATGATTTCCCTCTCTTCCTTGGTTCTAAGTTAAAAGTATTTATCAAGATCAAGGTCGTCTGAGATCTTGAATCTATAAGACCCATACATTACACTGTTCTTTGATAGGCACAAAACACCTGCCAACTTTCATCTCCAACGTACAGAGTAAGTGTGAGCTAGTGGATGATTGTGAATGGATTCTGTTTATATTTGTTTGATCTTGGGCAGGAGCCTTGTGGGCATTCTCCTCAGGGTCAAGTTCATCTAGGTTGGTCAAGGACTCCATAGTGCTAAAAATGCACTTTGAGGTCATCATTGGCACAGGGACTCCCTGTCACGATTCGCTCCCGTTCCCACCTCTTGGGGGCATGATTTGTGGTTCAATACTTGCTGGACTTTCCTTCCGAACCTTAGAGCGCTAAATCCTTATTTTCCATGCTATTTCGCTTCCGGATCCATTCCAGGTTTTTGGCAACCAGCATGCTGCTTTAATTGAAAGACTATGCTTCCCAGAAGGCCTGGCCCACTACTTCATCTGCAACCTTACAGGCCGAGGTTGGGTGGGGTAAGCAACACCTGTGGCTGGCAGGTGCAGCAAGCAGCACACCTGAGGCATGTGCTCGTTAAGCAGCTTTAAAAGCCTCAGTTTGCTTCAGTCCAGTGCTGGTCATTGATGCAGTGTTCCTTTTTGTGACTGTTTCCTGGTTCTTAGCTTAGTGTCTAGTTCCTAGTTTCTATTTTCTTGTTCCTTTTGCCTGGATTTCATATTGTATGTGCTTATTAGTGATTTCTGCTTCCTGGGTTTCCTTTCGGTCTTCCTCTGTTTTGCAGGCAGCACTTCCCAGTGCTTTTCTTTTTCAATGTAGCCCAGTTTGACTGTGTTCTATATTTCTTTGACTTTGCCCTATTCTGCTGTGAAACCTTGATCCTTTAGTCTCTCTCCGTTTATAGATTTAGCATTTTTCCTTTTTGCCCTGGATGGGGAGGGGGAGGTTTTGCATTTGGGATTTTTGTTTTCCCTGTTCCTTTAATTTCTCTTGGAATCTATTCCAGTTTTTCCCTTTCACTTCTCCATTTGTTTCCTATTGATCATTAGGTGTGGTGGGCTGTTGTAGCTAGCTCCTGTGTTAATGCCTATGTTTTCCTCACTATTCTGTAATCACTAGTCCTACTTGCTCCTTGTCATGAGTCTTATGTATTAAGTTATCCTCCCAATGCTGTTATAGTCCTTCTGGGTCCCTGTTTGATCAACAGGGTTCGTGGACTTTGCTGACATTTCAGGTGGTACTTCTCATCCTTGTGGGTATTGTCTTTAAGGTACCTTATACAATACCATCAAGGGTGTTAGCTCACAGAGCCTGTCGTTGCTTGCCCTGTATGTGGGCTTAGCACTGTCGCTACCTGTAACAGCAATTGTGAGGAAGGAGCTTGCCAACTTTCTTTGTAATCATAAGGAGCTTCTAAGTGCTTACCCAACATCCCTTTTCATATATTTGTATTGTTATCCCACTCTACTTGCACATCCTGGGCTTTAGTGTACGTGCGTCTTTGTTCTCCTGTGCATGTTTGACTCAAAGCTATTCACTGTGTGATCCTGTGCACATTTCCCTTGCCATATTCACTGCCTTTGTCCTCTCATGAAACTCCCCCGCCCCTCTTTCCTGGGTACTAGATCACCACTGTCATTTGGGTTTTGACACCTAGAAAAAGCTGGAGTGGAAGGAAAATCCTTACGCTCTATTATCTCTTTTGAAATTATTGGATTTGGTTCTTCTTGGGTTTTGTTCTTAGTGGGTTTCTTGACTAATCTCTTTTTTGCTTTGACGTATTTCTCTTAACTCAGGTCTTCCGCTTTATTTGGAAGAGGATCTACTTGATTCTATGTCCACAAATTTCTCCTCCTTTTTCAAATGTAATTTCACCTGTTTTTCCCCTCACTAAGATTCACACTTTTATTTTGATCTGATTTTATCTCGAGGAATAAAGAGGGTTCACCATTGGCCTTTGCCAATGTTTCAACATATCTTGGAGTATTTTCATGTGAGGTAAACAAAGTTTTCTCTAAGACTTGGCAGATCATTTCTGTCCCACCTTTTCTCTTCTACTTGCGTATTGTGAGCAATTTCCTCTTGTCATTCTCTACCCTCACCTGTCAACTCCCATTGCCTAAGGTTTCTTTGAGCATTAGGATCAGGATTTCTCTATTGGGAATCTCCTGATTTGACCAATGTCCTCTGTCAATTGTTTAACCTGGTTCTCAAGTTATGCCACTTCTTCTCAACTCTCAGGACTGCAGGGTTGGTCTTTAGTCATAGCTCTGTTCTTCCCTATAAGGGTAACTATCTCTTCTAGGAGGGTACCTTTGGTAACTCTGATAACTGTTACTGTATGCATTGCTTGGTCTCCACTCGCCTTGATACTGGATCTGTTATCCTGCAGCCTAGGAAGACGAGGGTCATTTTCATGTCGATTGATTATAGGAGGTGGCGACTGGCTTCTCTCTCTAGGGAAATTCTAATTTGGATTTACCTTGGAACCTACTCCTGGATTCTAACTATTTGTCTCTGAAAGAGAAATATCTTTGTGGCCCAGGGTATGCCCATAGCTTCTATGCCTCAATGCCAAGGACTGATATAAATCTTTGTTTGTTCAGTATTTTGTATGCCAGGTCGAGGACTAGTAGGCTGATTTGGAACAGACGGTCTTCTCTGCCTGTTAGGATCCTTAACAGCAGAAGAATTAGTCTTTGGCCCCCTGTCTCAAAGACCAACTGAGGAGTGCCATTTATCTCAGCTACTTTGGTGGCCACTGTAGCAGACATTTGGTGCTCTTCTCTTTGTTTTTTGAGAGTTGTTGGATTCTGTACTTCATAGATCCTCAAACCCTGTGTGATAATCCACTTGAGAGTTCTTGAGTCATCACAATCATGCACTAATTGAGTGTCTGCACATTTTGGAAGGGTGTAGAAGAATGTAATTTTGAAATCTCGACTTTCAGTATCGACCTATTGAGAAATTTGGGCAAAAGCACGCTTGAGTTCTTGAGCAAACGTATTAGGATATTCACTCATTAAGTTATAGTCTGCCTTGTGGCCTTTTGGTGGATTTCTGTGAGTAGAAAGGTATTTCAAAATGGCTGCCTTGTAAGAGTACAATTTGTAATGATGTTGATCTTCCTGCCCAGCAAAGTAACTAGAAAAGTCTGGATAGAACATCTATTTTAGGAATTCAACTGATACCATCATCTGTTTGTACTAGGCCTACTCAGTGTTTCCAAACAGAATAGTTTGCATTTTTATGGTCAGTAGTCTTACATCTGTTTATGGTTTTCTTTTTCTATGTTTCCTTCCTTGAGTCCAACTTCCCTCATCAGAGTCAGAGCCACTACTTGAATACCCTTCACAATTTGCATACTTGCCCCCTGCCATAATGACTTTAAGGATGTCTCTTTGCTCTCTTTTCTTTTGGTCTTCTCTGTTATGGGCTGAAAATCTTTTTCTGAGTAGTTGTGTAGTATGGTATGACTTCCTATTGTCACTCTGAATCAGTATTTCACCAATGACTTAGTGGTTCTAGGGTAACCTCATGATAATTGGCTTAAATAGGGCTCTTTAAAATGCCCTTTTGCTTCTGTCCCTCAAATTCAGACAAACGGGCTAAATGGTCTCACTGTTGGATCATGTGCTTTAATTCTTGTTCCCTTAACTCATTTTCCTATCTTGATTCATTAATTCTCTGTTTGGGAGTGCCCTCATTTCCTCTCCTGTCCTCTCATGAAATACTAAGGGCTTGATTCCGAGAGCGTTTTCCATAAGGTTTTTGTCATTATAAAACACTCCTGTGAATTAAGCCCTAAGTGTGCCACTCCGCTCTCCTCTTACCTGAATTTCTCTATTCCTCCATATCTGACATGGAAATCAAGTCTTCTGTGTATCTGGGTGAGTTTGGGAAGATGAAATGGTGTCTGGTGCTACCTATATCCTGACTATGGCTGGTTATGCCAAGGCCGCCAGTCTGTCTCTGGAAAGGTCTGAGCAATGGAGAGATAGTCTGAGGAATTGGGCATAATTCCCTTCTTCCATGAAATGTATCGGTATGCAAGTTTAAGATTGTGATTCTGAACTCTACAGAATATCTTTGTTTCCTGTCTCTTGCTAGCATTATGGTCCATTTCAACTATCAGCTGCTGTTTACTGTGTACTAATGGTTTCCTACATTCATTCAGACTAACTTGGCTAGTGTCAAATGCTCTTATTTTGGAAGCCAATATTTCGGTTATATGTTATAACTTCTGCAAGGAATTTTTTCCTTACTGATCTTAATGTATTTCTTTCTCTGACTCTTGGTTTATAGACTGCCAGTTAGGTAATTCTTTCTCATCATCAAATAGCTTTTATTCGACTTTACGTCATTCGACATAAGCATACATGTACATGAGGATCACAAGGAAGTGACAGGAAAATAATACAATATCATATACAACACTGTAAAACTAAGAATGGCATTGCGGAAATAGAAATTCATCTTTGGGATCAGAATCAATAAATAATTCTAGTAATAAAATAGATAAACAATTAAAAGGTCCCCCTGGTGTTAGTACAAAGCATTGATCACTGGTTTCTATACACCGGTTAAAACACGATTGGATTAAAAATCATTTGATAATTCAAGCGGTTTAAAAACTTCATTATTACCGTTATATTGGGTCACTCACACACAGCTATCCATACGATTTATCTAACACAACTTCAGGCACTGGGCCCATTTTCATTAAATTTGCTCTTTTTGCACCAGGACAGGTCTAAATAATTAGCTGCACAATAAGACCACTTTAGGATCATCACCTGTTTTAAAAAAATGGGAGGGTATGCCTTATACGCTGTACTCCATTGGTGTTACACATCGTTTTTAAAAACGTACAACGTGCCACCCGGTAGCACTGACAAAAAAACAAGAAATGGATCAGGGTTTCTTTATCGAGACCACAGGCAGGGCACAGTTAATTTCCATTCGAAACCCATTTTATTGGTGGCAATGCCAGGTGCAGTTGGTTGAACCTAAGTTTAATGTACAGGGTACGGGCCAACAAGGGCTTGACGTGATCCAAGTAATTCTCAAAGCCCTTGGCTAGCTTACTTGGGAGGTAAAATGTACCCATCGCAAGTTAAGTGCGATCATTCACTAGCTCAATATCTATTAGGCTCTGTGCCCTCATTTTGGCATTGCCTATGTCATTGGGAGTTAACCTGTGTGGGTTAGACCATAGCTCTCCCAGGTCCAGCCTTGTCAGCAGCAGTGCAACTGGTACACTCTGGCATGATTTCGGCAGGCCTAAACATTTTTTAAAAAAAGATCTAGCAACTCTACCCAAGTTCTTAATGTCCGAATGTGCCCAGATTTCGGCCCCATACATTGCTGTTGTCCTAACCTGGGCCCGATACATTGTGACTGCTGGTGTAATTTTGTCCTTGTTCATGCGAATAAAAAAACCTTAATATTCCCCCACCATATTTTTCAAGTGACAAGCAGGATTTCACCATCTGTAGGGGCCAATACCCTTGGTCATTAAACCTCACCCCTAGGTAATTGTAATGTTGTACCTGTTCAAAAGGGGTGTTGTTTAAGGCCATCCTAAGTTTTTTAAAGGGTGTGAATTTTGGCCGGAATATCAACAATTTGGTCTTTTCCATATTAATTTCCATGGACAACTTTGAACATATCGCTGCAACGGCCCCCAGGGTGGTTTAAGAGGACCTTCAGTGAGGTGGACAATAACACAGCATCATCTGAGAAGAGTAAAATCGGACAGGCCCGCCAGCCCAACTTAGGTGGGTCAAGACACTTTGACCTAAAATGTCGAACCGCCTCCTCTATGTATAACAGGGGGGCCAAGATGCATCCCTGCCTGACACCTCTGTTTACATCAAAGGACCTGGTTAGTTCCCCCACACCCCGAAACCCCACCATACTGATGCGATGTTATTCGAGTGCAAGTGGAGTATAATCTGCAGCAATCCCTGCAGGATCCCTCTTAACCAGAAGTGTCCAAAGTTTAGCCCTGGAAACCGCGTCGAAAGCGGTCCTCAGATCGACGAAGACTGCATAAATATTCATCTTTCTCAGGGCCATATACTTCGACGTAATCAATTGTAGGCGTAAAGCTTAGTCCATTGTGCTAATCCTTGGTGAAAACCCGGCCTGTAGATGGTCTGACTTTGCACTGGCTGCCCCACACTTGTAAATGTGCATGGATTGTTCTAGCAAAGATTTTCCCCACCCAATCTAGGAGAGAGATGGGTCTGAAATGTGCTTGCCCCCACCCCCATAACCTCCTTGTTAAAGATCAGGATTATTGTTGCATTTAAACATGGGGGTGGGTGGGACCCTGTTTCAGACTAAGGCAGGTGTTAAAAAGGATCCTTAAACTAGGTACCCATACTCCCATTTCATCTTTAATTAAATCTATAGGCAATAAGTCTGGGCCGGGTGCTTTCCCCCACTTCTGCAAAGATATAGCCTTGTATATGTCCACTAGTTCTAAGGACATTGGAGTTATGTCCTCACAGCAAGTTACAATCTTTTTGTCTCACCTGCCATACAGATCCCTTAAGTGAGCCAACCAAGTGTTTGGGCTTATGTCAGACGTGACACAACACATTAGACCCACTCACAATATTCCAAAAGGTATGCGAGTCCCCTGCTTCGACTGCTTCCTGCTTTCTCTCCCATTCCAAGCGAACAAACCCATCTTTTTGGGGATTTTAATAAAGCCTTGTTGGAAGCCCTAAGAGCTCCTAACTCAGCTTTGTCTGGCCCGTGGCGTCTTTTAAGGCAGTTCAGTATGTCAGATTTTGCCGGTCTACAATCCTCGTCAAACCATGGCTGGGAATTTATTGCATAGTTTTTTAACTTTTTACTTGATTTTGTGACAAAGGGTTGTTGAATGGTCGTGAAAACTTCGGTGAAGAACAAGTGAATCTCGGCGTCCCCCAATTCCATTGTGGCTAAAACTTCAAGGGTGGGAAGGATTGCTTCATATGTATGGGGTTATAAATCGCCAATATCAAGATCAGACCATTTTACCCACTGCTTGGATGCGCCCTGCAGGTACATGGGGAAACTAGGTGCTTTGGGAGAGGCCTCCATCTGGCCACTCAGCTGGGTGAGCTTCAGTGACCGGGGCCTATGTTCACTGTCCTGGGTGCTCATGACTTCGAAGTCATTCTTCCTACAAGTATTCAATCGCTGACCTTGTGTCATCAAGAACTTACATTAATGTTTCTAACTTCTACCTCACTGTCACATTTTCTTATATTATTTGCGTAAACCCTTCTTCAGTCACCTTACTCCTCACCCTTTGTGTGTACCTTTGTCAATTGTAAGGTGAGTTCTTCTATTTACTGAAATGCAGTGTCTCGTTCCTGTGCTGTGTTTTTGTTTGTTTCTTAATGATTTTATATCATTATATAGCTGATCAAATTCAGCCAGTAAATCTACATTTTCCATGGTGAGCGTTGCAGCTGTCTCTTTACTCTATTTCAGTTTCATTTGTATATTAATCATGTCATCTAATAAGCCATTTGTATAAGTGGCTTGATCAGTTATTTTGGCTTTTAACATGTGTCTGTAGAGACTGCTATGGATGTCATTTGTGTTTAAAAGTTCTCTTTCTAAACATTGTTTGGCTTCTCCACACACATTCAATTTGTCTTTTATTGCCTCCACAAAACTGTCTTGTTTCTGTAGTGTAAGGGTGCAGAAATAAGAGATCGATACAAGGGTGGCATGCTACTTGCTATTAACTTTTATTATCAAAATTAAGTGAAGAAAACATACCTACTGCTAAGAGGGGTTGCCCTGCCTCAAATGATAAACTAAGGAGTACGTCCGGAAGTTTAAAATAAAGAAAGTCCACTGTTGTATCAAAACACTACTTCTGTCCCCAACACTTATAGACAACTAAGCAAAAGGTTTTTACTAAATTCATAACAATGGTTTTCTCCTTCTGGATAGGGGTTTTTCAAATGAGTCCCTTGTAAACTTGTCATCGGGGATATCGCCTTTCCCCTGGTTTTCTTTCAGTGTCCAATAATAACTTGACGGATTCCTGTGTCTCCATTGCTCCTTCGTTTTCTTGATACACGGTAGTACCCAGAGGGGATGACTGCGTCCCACTGACTTCTTCATAGTGTTCAACAGTACTAGAGGGATGACTCCCTGCCCATGGCTTCTTACTTCCTTGAAATGTGGGTCCCAGACCGGAGTTGTCAGACCTGGTTCTCTTTCTTTCCAGTTACAGTGACTATGGTGAGTGTACATGAGGCTTTGATTGCCTTTATGGTTGCGGGTCCCAGACTCACACTTTCTCCTTTTTTTTTCTCCTTTCAATTCCCCTAGTGTACTCTCCTTCAGGTACTGTGACTATGATAACAGATTGGGATGCCTTCTCATTTATTCAAAATTCCCTTCTGACGGTCCAAGACACTTGGCTCTCGCTTTCTTCCCTTCTCCCAGTTTCTGAACCACTCCTGTGGGGCCCCTGTGCCTCCCCTCCCACTTGCGTACCTTTTTTCTTTGTCTCCTGTGGTCTCCGGACATTCAAGATGCTTCTGGGCTGCCGTCGAGCTTCTTCATGGTTCAGCCTCTTCCTTGGAGCTGCAGCGGCTCTCCGAGGAAAACCTGCATCCACTCGGCAGGTTTTCTGGTTGCCACTCTCAACATGCGCTGGGAATGCCAGGAGCTTCTGTCACCTTGTCCCTCAAGCAGTCCTTCCAGACTGGGTCCTGTTGCAGTGGCATGCTCCGGTTTTGGCGTCTCAGTCTTTCGTCTCTTTACTTCTGCTCTGTCCGACCTTGTGGTTCCTCCAGGGAGGACTCCACACTGAACTAGTACTCAACACTGGACTAAAGTTCTTCTTCGGTTTTATTACATACACAAGGTTCATATTGACTAGAGTGCTCTAGTTGTTCCTACACAGTGCTCTTCATGACTCTGCGTCACTCTTCATTGCAGATTTGTAGTGAGATTTGCATGGGCAGTCCCTATTCGTCATCCTCATGTTATAAGGTAGTGAGTTGGAATATTCTACATGACATACATAAAGGCCTGTGGGATTATGGTACCCTTTTCAGGCTGAGGAGCAAGGGAGGTTGGCAAGGGGACGGATGAACACCTTATTCTCCCCAGGGTTTCATCCCTCGTCCCATAGGGGTCTTCTCTCCCCATGTGATTTCCCCCCCCACCCCTTATGATGCACCGCCCCCAGGGGAATATTGGACTGTGGTTGCATCGCCCTGGCCCCATGAGAAGGGTCTTCCCCTATGGGAGAAGGGATGACATCCAAGGATTCGTCACAGTATTAACACTTACTTGTCACCCAAAGACTCATTCAATTGTATATCTACTTGTACACATTGATCACTAGTGTGTTGCATGAGTATTAATCCTGCTGAAGCCTTTTGAGAATTTTCTATAAATTGGTGCAAGTAATGTACAATCTCATATCCTCTACCAGTATTAGGTAGAAGAAGAGGTGGGCAGAAAGATTCACAAGCATCTGTTTCTCCTCCCAGCTGTGGAGATAGATATCATTTGTGCAATGATGGCCTTCTGGTGCCCAAATATGTTCCTGAATTTTGCACAATTTCTTTCATATTGTTTTTCTGCGGCTTTGTCTTCCGTCGGCCATTGTCCATGCAGGGAATATCTAGTCTGTGCAAAATCAAGAGCCACATTCAAATCAGCCCTGATCACCCTGTGATGACATGGCTGTATTGTATATCTGATCACAAGTATGTGACAATGTATATAAAAATCACCAATTCTTTAATGAAATAAAAAAAATCCTACATCGTTTTCTCATTCAAAAATCCACTATTTTTTCAATCTGCAATTCCACAAATTAAAGTCAGAATAGCAACCTATTTCTAACTCCATGCACTAATGCAACTTAACACACGTTTGTGAGCATGCACACATTTTGGGTTACTCAATGCATGGATGCATCGACATCAGTGATGTCATCTAGTAAGCACCCCAGCTAAACCCCCAATGTGTTGAGATATTCATCGATATGTTACCCTTTTCACTATGTGAAAATCCCTAATATAATGCTCCGTGTCATACAATACAACTCCACAGAACCAGGATGTTTATAATTAAAACTCAAATTAATTCAAATCAAATGTTATGCTGTATAGGTCACCACAAAATGATACATAAACCTTGATAATTTGTCTACAAAATTAGAAATGGCCTGTCTGTGACAATCTCTGTAGTATGGCACCTGCATTCACACCATAGATCAAGGCAATATATTTCTAACATTTCTAATCCTAAATAATACAATTCCACCTCTAAGCAGTATCCTCAATCCTATGACTACCTTGCTGTTTATCGGTCAGCGACTTAAAGCTCTCCTCAATTCATATTTAAATAACATGCATTTCTGTAAATAGCAAATTTAAACTCATTTTTCCTCCAGTATCAAAAACAAGTATTGGAATCTGATAAAGGTTGCATAGAAAAATGTAATACATGTAAACACATCTAAACGGATGCCCCTTATGTGTGTGAATGTGGAGTTGTGGGCTACTAGTATGTGCATGTAATATGAATGCAAATTATAATACATTTCATCTAGTTCTGCTTGTATTGTTCAGGAAATCGGGGCTATTTTGAATGCAAAGGATATTTGTTCACACACCCAATATAAAAATATAGTTTTATGATTTTCTAATACAAGGGTGAGTACACCTCCCACTTCACTTTGCGAATCAGGTCCCACAGGGGCTCCTCTCCTACTGTGCAATGCCAATAGAGAGGAGGGGATGTTTTATATTGGTATTATTTTCCATGGGAATGAAATGAAGCTGGTCAAATTCCCTTTCGCCTCCCCATTCACTTTTTAAATACCATTGGCTTTCACAAGTCGCAAATTATCAGGCACGCCTCCATAAGACGATGGAGCATGGCCATTTGAATCATAACCCAATTGCTTGACAACACCTGTAAAAAATACTCTGGGTAAAATGGTATTGGATTTCATTTTCAAAGGAATACATTTCTGTGTGCAGTTCTACACAGATCACAGAAAATGCAATAGGTTATCATCACAATTAAATTGTCTCTTGCCTTTATTTAAAGTGGGGACACCACAGTGCATTTCACCACTATAATATTAAAGTATACTTTTGGAAATGATTGTCCCCAAGCGGCATCGTTTCCCCAGTTTCCTCCCACCCCAGGGACTTAGCAGGATAAGGCTTCTATGGGACCTTTTAATTACATTCGGGGGAATATTCATACTCACTTCAGAATAATTATTTAAGGGGTGGAGCTAGCAGAGACTCTCAAGTGTTATCGGAGGAATTTTTTAGTCCTGTGGCTTCACTCTCAATCTTCATACTTTACATAGGACACCTCCTTGGCTTTCCCAGCCTGGAAGCAAAGTGTCCGTCTCTCTTTCATACTAATTCACAATGGTGCTTGCCCTTTCGGGTTTCTCTGAGGCTCCTGAAAACTCACAGGCTCTCCCAGCCTTGATGCACAGTATTCATACTTCTCTCTTTCAAGTTCACACGATTCGCTTGCCCCCTCGTGTTTCTCAGGCTTCAGGAATCTTGTAGGCTTCCCCAGCCTTGACTCACAGTATCGTTACCTCTCAGCGGTATCCTCTCCTTGGGAGCACTCGCCTCTCTTGTGTGGCTTCTCTCGGAAGCTATCGTCCTTCCGCATTGAGCTTGGGATTTTGATCCTCCCTGGCGATCTGGCCTTTGTGTTGGTTACTGGGCCCCAGGTGCACTATGACTTCTACGTGGTCGCACCACCAGAGGAAATGGGTGCTTCTCTGTCTTTGCCTTGTCCCGCGACCCTGGCTTTGGTCATACAGGTGGCAGCCTTCCAGCGTTCAGCTACTGTTAAACTCACTTTCCATGATACAGCCGGCTTTGTGGTCTACTTGGCTCCACCCCTCCAGGACGTCTCCTCCACAGAGGCTTGCCTCTGCATAAGAATCATACTCCTGATTGTGTAGGAGATCCCCCTTCATTCACAGGTCTTCCTGTGTTTAGGTTCATCATCAAAATCAAAAAGGTGTGTGTCCTTCTTCATTGACGATGCTGCTCCGATGAAACTCTGCATTACCTGAAGCCAACGGGGTGGAAGGATGTTCACTGGTAGTTGTAGTCAAAACATGAGAACAAACAGTTTTTCAAGTCCCATGTAGGCAGACAGTGTAGTCTGGTCAGGAGGTCCTCATTGGATTGAGAGTCCTTGTCCCTGAGAGTGGAGTACCTCCCAGTGAGGTCCCACTTGCCCAGATCCCTAGGGAGGGTCTTGCGGAGCAAGCTCACCTCTCTAGCCTCACAGGTGCTGGCTCCCCTCTGGGGAGAAGGGCCGAATCAACCAGATTTGTCAAAAAAGGCACCACTTTGATAGACTGCAGGCAGTTTTACTTTACTATGTTTTTCAGCACTTATGGTGTTGGTTTTATAATCAGTTCCAAAATGTTCCCATATATTGGGTTGCATGTCTGCATTTGAGTCAATCTGATTGCATAAAGCACCTACATCTGCATGCTGTCTGCTGTTGGGTGCTATTCAGTAAGGGCTGGATACACTGGGCATTACTATTTAATGTATTTCTGTATGGCAGTGGCACATTGAATCCTCTCACTGCATAGGTGCTCTGCACCCCCTTGCTGACAGCCATTGGCCCACGATCATCACTTTTGCCTGGCTGCATGTGCTCTTGCATACACAAAAGGTTGTTGATACATAGTAATTTTTGGGATGCCAATGTGTGGGTGTGCACCAGACAGTTTTGCTATTTCATGAGGCCACACTGTTTGATAGTGTGCTATAGTAATTTCTCCTTTTCTTTCGTAACATCTTGAATACTGCATTGCACCCCCTCCTCCCCATGAAACTACTGTGCTCCAGGCGTTTGCACATTGACCCTGTAGCTAGCTGCGTCATTGGTTGGAGCATTGTTGACAGCAGTTGTAACTTCATGGTCATAGGCTGCCATATCGTAGATGGTAGCTACCACCCTGCCGCTCAGTAATACATTGTCATCCTCCTCTCTGCACTCCAAGATAAATCAAATTGCAGTCTTCTAGAATATTGGAAAGGTTTACTATTACGTAATTTTCATTTGCATTTACCGGAACTACCACGTTCCACAAACTCCTCTTGGTTGGCCCCTTGATGGCATCCATGTTTGCTGTTACTCTAAAATGAATGACCATCATCACACATGTTGTTATATCTCCTGACTCATTCTTTGTCCCGGAACTCTACTTTAGCAATAACACCTGATCAGGTATCCGGATCGGGTGGCAACGGCCTGGTGCACAAGGTACAGCGCAAAGGCCTTACCGATGTGCCCCAGCGCCGTACTTACCCATTCCAGTTGGTTGGATCAGGTCTTATTGCTATTAGCACTCTGGGTTGCCAATCTGACAATCCGGGGTGCTGACATCCATGTTTTTTATATGAATGAATGGGACGCAAGATGGCCGCTACGGAGCTGGAAGTTGGCGCTTCAAGTGGAGACCCTCTTCCATTTCCATGACAGCCATCATTAACATGGAGAGGCGGTGGTGGGGGTGCCGTTGCTGCTGAATGAATAAGGTAAGCGGGGCTGGGGGTGGGAGGGACGGTAAAACAGAGGAGAAAGCCGGGTGGGCGGAAGATGGCGGGTGGGGAAGCAGCCGTCCGATTGCCCAGAATGCGGGCTTAGATCAGATTGGTTGCTCCCCCTCCCTGCTTCCTAAATATGAAGAAAGGAGAGGCAAAAAGGAGAGGCAATACTTACTTAATCCCAAATAATGGCCACATAGAACCACATAACCCCACTGTTCTTATACGATTCCCTCTAGTCGTGGAACCACCTTAAAGTACATCACAATCAACTCATGGAACTGTGCCTTTCTGCCCTCCCCCTCACACATCCATACAGCAGGTAGATGCACACCAGGCTGGAAGATACCAGCACGAACACAAGTTTACTAAAGGAATGCAAACTGTGATCTTCACACAATGCTCCAGACCTGCAATGCTCCCATGTTGCATTCAAGAATGACGAAATCGACACCTCCCAACCCTTTTAGACTGCCTGAATCCATGGTCTCAAGCACTCTCATCTCTGTGGGTGTCATGTCCAACTCACAGGCAGGTCCTCCCACGGTTTTCTTCATGAACTTCTTTGCATGGAGATACTTTCCACGCTTTCTCGCTTGGGTCGTAGTAGCGCTTTTTGCATCAAGGTTGATGTTCCTAGTACCTGACATGTTGAGCAGAAGGACTATTTTATCCCAAACAGCATTCTCAACGGTGATGAGGGTGCAACAGGATTTCACACCAATGTCATAGTGGGTATCACTTCCTCTACCAAAATATTCAGCAAAGTCTCTGAAAATGTTGCCTTGCATTTTCCTGATGCCCCTGGGCGCCATAATGCAATGTTCGCAGTAGCATATGGCTCACAGAATGTGCAATTTCCGCCACCGTGGTGGGGTGTACAAGGACATGCTGAACTGTGCTGGAAGCCTTGCCCATTACATTACGATGATTTGTGGGCATGCGTCTGAAGCCATCTCACGTCTGTTGAATCGCTGACTGAAATCACTTCAACATATTGAGGTGTTTCTTGGGTGAATACCGACTTGGTTTATGAATATTTGCTGACCTCACGGACATGGAACCCAAAACACAAAGGTAACACCAGTGGGAGAAATGGCACAAATTAGTCAGCAAAAAAAGTCTGGTTGCTGTTGCTCCATCAATACTATCAAAATCAGACCTAAAGTGCCCCCATATTTTTCACACTAAGCACAGTAAGTGCAATTTGAATTTTGAAACATTTATAAATGCGCACACGACGAACTGAATCGTATCCTGGAGCAGATGGGAAGAATTCGATGAAATGGGAGCGGGCAAGCCCAACAAGATCGTACTAGAGCAGACATAGACTGAGTAACTAATCCAAAATCTTAGATTTATTTAAAAAGATAGGTTTGAAGACCTGCTCTAAAACTCATCAGCGAGTTAGCTTGTCTCAGATTTACTGGGAGACTGTTCCACAATCTGGTTCCAGTCACCGAAAAGCACCGGTCTCCTCTAGATCTGCACTTTATCCTAGGAATTACAAAGAGGAGCTGATCCTCCGACCTATGGATGCGGCGGGTAGGTTGGTATGGTTTCAGTTTGTTTGTCAAATATACTGGTGCCATCCCAGGCAACCGTTATAAAAGGCCTCCACTGTGTTGTAAAACAAGTCAGCACAGATTCGGTCATACCTCTAGAGCACCATCTACACCAAATATATTAATTTAGCAGTAACCAGCTCTATCAACTCCAAAGGACAGTATCTACTGCACTTTGAAGGTGAGTAAACAAAACACAGACTCATGTCACCTCAGTCAGGAGTCCTGTCTCTATTGGCAACGGTAATAAGCCAATTAAAGCTGATCTGTCAACTGGCCAATAATATATGGGGTGCTGCAGCTCCTCTGACACACAGTCAAGCACCACTGATTTTGTCTCGCTCACCAGAGGTCTTGCAACACGAGATTTTACAAGAAATGATGCCTCAGTCAGTCCCAGATAACATGCCCCAGTTAATCCACTCAGTCGGGCAAACTCTCACTTGAACACACGCCCACACTGCACCTGCTTTGGTGAGTCCGAAGAATGGCTTTCTATGGAGACAACTTTGCAGCCTTCACGACTCCGTATCTAAGCACACTGACCCAGACACTAATGGTGTGTAGTCAAGTGAAAGGTTAGCATAGAGTTGGAGCTAGGAGGGCTGTAGTGGGGCAGATTCATTTGGGGGTAAATAAGGATGTGGTCAGGAATTAGGAAGACCAATGGTTCATCGCCAGCCTTCTTTTCCTGTCCCATGAACTCCTTCACTGAGGAAAATTAACTTGACCACTAGCGAAATCTCGCCAACGTCCCATTTGAACAACATGACATTACTCTTTGGCACTATTGAGCCCCTTGTTGTTTTTCATTTACTAGGCTGTCTGAGAGCCAAACCTCCCTTACACAGACTTAAAATATGACCTTGAATGCCCCCTTTATAAAAACTTCCTTTGAGTTAATACTGGAGTAAACTATTAGAGCCATCACCCAGGTACTTTTCTCATTTAATGACACATTTAAAAATGTACTATCTACGAATGAAAGTATTGTGGTAAAACCAATCACTGCATGTCAAATTAGTGTGTGGATTGCATATTTTAAGGAAACTTTTGAAATGCAAGATCTTGGAACATTGACTTCTAGATCTCATACAATATTATATCTGTTATTTTGCATTTGAGTCCTTTTTCAATCCTATTGCTTTGATGTGCTTAACGTGTTTTAATTTGCTTTCCAGGACACCCAACATTGACAGATTGGCAAAGGAAGGAGTGAAACTCACACATCACATATCTGCTGCACCCCTCTGCACCCCAAGTAGAGCAGCCTTCATGACTGGCCGATACCCACTGAGATCAGGTTTGTGCTTCCCTATCCTGTCGCAACAAACTCCATCATGAATCTTCTCAAATTACTCTAAAAGATCAAGTATGCATGAACAGTGCGATTCAAAGGCAAGGACTTGCCCCACCCTTATGTTTAACATTGTGTGATGAATGGCTATTGTGAAGACCCAATATGCTCACTAACCAGTGGGTGAGATGAAACAAGTACAACATGGCGACTTCTGGTCCTAGTTCGTGTTCTCTTAACAGATCCTTGACGCACATATATTCTCTCTCTCTCTCTCTCTCTCTCTCTCTCTCTCTCTCTCTCTCTCTCTCTCTCTCTCTCTCTCTCTCTCTCTCTCTCTCTCTCTCTCTCTCTCTCTCTCTCTCTCTCGAGAGAGAGAGAGAGAGAGAGAGAGAGAGAGAGAGAGAGAGAGAGAGAGAGAGAATGAGAGAGAGAGAGAGAATGAGAGAGAGAGAATATATGTGCGTCAAGGATCTGTTAAGGCTGCCAAGGCAGTGAAGGGCGAGAAAGGGCCAGTTCCATGGCGTTAGTTTCACCAAACCCTTGCTATATCTTTGCCCATGTCAGGACTCAGGACTACTGCCCGCTATCTGTAAGACTGTCACAGATAGAGTACTCTTCTTTAAGGCATCGGTAATCATGTTCCCTCTCTGGTGAGATGCAGACAAGGCTAAATGCTCATCACCAGATGATAAACTCCTCTCAAGCCTCAAGCAGCTCTGGTTTTTGTTTTTTGGGGGGTAACAGCAGGTGGTGGATTCTGCCTTGACTTCTCGGCTGTAAGGAGATTAAGGAGAAGTGCATCTACGAGAAATTCACAAAACAGAGACCTAACACTCTGTAAAAAATAACTGGGACAAGGGAATATGTTGGTGGAATTGCTTTGCCATGGAGATGGAATAACACGCCAATGTAGCGAATGAGCGCAATGTGCGAATGCCATAATGGGACTTGAACCTGCAACACAAACTCTTAAACACTATCAGCAGTATATGTTAAACCCACACAAAACTATAAAGGGCACTAAAACCATGAATTGTAACAAGAGCACGTTATCAACAGCTCATGGGAAAGAAAGTGAGGCAGAGTCTTTGTAACACATGCAGGTTTGACCCCAGATCTGGCATACATAGTGCCACTGTTCCATGCTCTGAAGAAATGTTCTCCTCCGGAACTAATGGTGTGCGCACACACTGGTCCGTCTAATCCGAAGTCTAAATGTCGAACCATGAAGTGGGTTTCACATAGTAAAGTGTTGGTCTTGGCTAACCTTATGCATGGTAGTCCATTCACAATAGCAAACGTGTGGACAGTAGGGCATAGCGAGGTACCCGAGGAAGTTCTGTATGTGGTGCAGTCTTGCAGAGGACGACTGTATGGGGAAGAGGATTTCAGATGGATTATGGGATATTCTCTTTCTCCATTGCTGAACCTGGGATACAATGCAGCAGTGCACTAGACACACAGCACTGTTATAATGTAGTCTTGTCATGTTATGTCACTGGCCAGGAGTGCATGCTTGTAGAATGTTGATGTATGAATGCTGCAGCTCAGGAGAATGTTGAGTGGGTCTGAGAGTGAATGTTCTGTGATTGTCAGTTGGGGCTTGAGCTGGGGATGCAAGGATGGCCGGTGGTTCTGCTCTGTAACTATGTCCTGTCTCCTGTCTACTGTATATACTTACAAGAGAAACTGGATTGATGTACATTTGTACTTATGTAAATAAAGCTACCTGGAACAAACCCAATGACTCCACAGCAGGTCTGTGTCTCGAGTCCCAGCTTTATTACCAACAAATATACTTTATAACAAGCACCTTCTCTTGGTGGCTCAAGCAGGGTTTTATCTGTCATAATTTGAGATGTGTGCCAATGACTTTGAACGGCATCTTGCTGCTTGTTTCAGTGTCTTCTTGCCACTTGCTTGCAACTGGAAGTCTGGTCAGTTTCTTCTTGTGTATTGTCCAAGAGTCTACCTGCAAAACGTCACCCTCAGAATTTCAACGCACGAAATTCTGATTTACAAAAACGTTTTTTTTTATTTCCCCCCCTTACACCACATAAATATGTGGGTTTGTATGGGATATGATAGTAGTATGGGGAGACTGTGGGGGTCTGCCCCCGCAATTGTGGTGCAAAGGGGTTTGGAGAAAGGGTGAGAGCACAAGGAACATGTAGTTACCACGCTGAACTTCTACTATTATGAGTGTGGCATCGGAGCTGCCGGTTGCAGGAATCCATTAGGGCAGTCCTCATGTGCCCCAAGTATGGGATAAGTAGGTGAATGTTGGATTCCTAGGATATTGGCACTTTCTACACAGTTGGCAGGTTTTTAGAAGAAGATTCCTATGTTGAGTTGGATCAAAGTTCATTGAGAAACATACTTCACTAGTTATTGATTCGTTCCATTAGTTCTTTATTATCACTGTGGGTTTAAAACGTCATCTTCGGCCGTCAGAATTGTGGGGGTCGTAGTGATCACATAGATCCGCTTGTAAATAATGTTCTTATTACAGGCTGGCTGTGACATCTCTACTGACTTTTTAAAGACTTAACTGCTGCTCTGTCATCTGCTATAATGCTTCAGTTGTGATGCCACAAGGCCTGCTGATTTCTATCTGTCACTGCAGTATTTAATTAAAGCTGTGAAAATTCCTTTCTTGTAAAACTCCTTTCTGAGACGCGTTAAATCCATTAACTGATAAGGAACTATTTATGGTGGTAGAGCCAGGTAGTATTTTTTTTTTTTTTGGATCGCTCCCAGAATAATGTATTTTACTTGACTTTTTATGGTAATAGGTTCATTTTGCGCATTCATGGAGTTTAACAGGCGAGAGCAAGAATCTGTCTGGTTATTGCTTATTTTAAAGCTAAAACGTTTTTTAAGATGCATTTGTATTAAACTGCTTAATCTCTTTTTCTGCAACACATTGGAAACTGCATATTTTTTATTCCAAACTCTTTCTCGACTAATTACATGTGTAAGCAACTTGAAGATCACTTAGAGTACATTGAACAGGAAGGTGGGCATTAAAGGGATTGGCATTGTATGGCCATGTATAACAAGGATTACAATGGTCCCTACCCTACTTAAAAAAGAAAGGTCACCTTGGAGTTCCGTGATCTTTATAAAGGAACTGCCCCATTCCTCTATTTGGTCATTTAACTGCTTGGTGACTTGCAATATCCGTATAATGTATGGTACAGGGTATTTTATCGAATATGCAGCACCCCCAAATCTATCCTATGAATCTAACTAGTGAAGAAATATTTGCATTGCAAGGTTTACAGAATAATAAAGAAATCGTCATAAAACTGAGAGGCAAAGGAAAGGGAAAGGTATCGCTCATCTACATTAAAACATCATAATGGCATTAGACATTTTAAGCGATGGAAAGAAGTAGAGTTTACAGCCAGCAACCCCCCTCTTCCAACCCCGCCCCCCACCGTGTTGAAGCAATACGTGCCCTAATTATAGACTGTATGAGCAAAGCTAGAATAGAAGGATTTTGTGGTAAGGAGGACACGGAGAGAATGTAGAAGTGCCTTTACTGCAGCAACCCTGAACCCAGCCGGACACTCCAGCTCTGTCCACCAACTGCTCTCCAGTGGAACGTGGAACCTGGTCCACAAGTAAACAGTGAGCCATCATCACAGTAGAATGCTGATGTGAGAACATTCCTGGAGGTAAGCCCAAGCTTACATCATAACACTTCTCCCCCCATGATACATTACACAACATTTACCCACATCAAAACATGAGTAGAGAAGAAAGTATTCAACATGACCCACACATACACTACGCACCCCCATTCAGCCACCGTGCACACACCAAGAGGGAAGGAAAACACTACTTTCCAATTACCATACAATAGTGCCTACCACAAAGTCATTAAATCTGGAAGGCATCTTCCCCTCCCGCTCAGGGCGGCAAGTCAGCGAACCCGCACCCACCTCCTTGATAGGGCCAACAGAGCCCAAACCCTCACAGCTGGAACTTTCCCCTGCATCCGAGCAGTTACCAGCACTTGGAATAGACTCTACGGCCTTGGAGCTGTTACTTTGCACAATAGTACTCGCATCAGCCACATTACGGCCAGGACCCACACCCACATCAAAACTGGGACCCATGAGACCATCACCTGTAGAATTGGCTGAACTTGCCTCGGTGTTGACATTATTGGCCCTGCTCCCAACACTCTTTCTCCAACACAACCAGACACTTCATGCTCCACCTAGACCCATCATCCAGCTTGACATACCTGCGACCCGTCTTAACAACCACCCGGGGCTGCATGTACACACTGCAACCCTTAACCACATGCCTAGGGTTCCTGACTTGAACAATGTCACCTACTCTTACAACCAAAGGCCTCTTGACCACAGCCTGCCGTTCCTTGAATGCCTCCTGCTTCCTAAACACCCGGTCCAAAACCTCCTGCATATCCAACCCCGAATGGGTGCCACCCCCCAACGCAGGCACGCTCAACTTAGTGCCTGGTCTCCTTCCGCGCATAAGTTCAAAAGGAGAGTGACCTGTAAGTGCAGATGAGGTGTACCTATACGCCTTAAGCGCCTCAGACACAACACAACTCCATGACAGACCATTGGCCAACGCCAGCTGAATCGCACTTTTGACAAATCTGTTCATCCTTTCCACAAGACCATTGGCTGCAGGATTGTATAAGGAGACCCTATGATGCCGTATGCCCATGTTCTTTAAAAACTCTTGCATGTGGTTGGAAACAAACTGCACCCCATTATCGGTAACGATGCCAGCCGTCATGCTATCAAAGACCTTGCTCCAGAAATCCAACACCTTCTCTGCGGTAACTGTTTGTTTCTAAAGCGGTTGCCTCAACCCACCTGGAAGTATAGTCAACCAGAACCACGATAAACCTGACATCACCACCCAGAACATCCATAACCCATAATATAAATGGCCACCTTTCCCCAAACTTCTCTCGGAATTTCCACCGGATACACGGGTTGAGGGCTGGGAGCTTTGCTCTTGTCGCTCACAGCACATGCCACACACTCCTTTACTTCCTCTTCCACTTCACTATCCATCTTGGGCCACCAATAAGACTCCCTTAATCTCCTCTTTGTCATTGATCTACCAAGATGGCCTTTGTGAGCCAATGTCACCAGCCTACTCCTAAGAGACACAGGAGGTATTAGTCTCTGACCACAGGCGACTCCCCATGGACCTTCAGAAAGCTCATGCCAGGCGTCGCCATAATTCTTGTTCAAACCCTCATCCAGAATGCCATTTTTAAGCGCAGACCTGATATTAGTAAGGGTAAGTTCATTGGCACACTCGTTCATCAATAGCGCGAACTATGGTTGCCACCATGGTGCACTTACCCAAGTCGCCCACACACTCCTCACCTACAACACTGACACGGGGGAGGCGAGACAAACAGTCCGCCACCGCATTCCTAGCACCAGAAATGTACTCTACCTCAAAGTTAAACTCATTCATGTCTGCCATCCACCTCGAAATCCTGGATGACGCATGCGACAAACCCTTGCGGTAAGGACGTGAACCAACGGCTTGTGATCAGTCCGCAGGGTGTATTGCACTCCCCACAAAAAGGTTCTGAAATGCTTAGAGGCCCAAACGGCCGCCAGAGCCTCCCTCTCGATTACTGTATACCGCTGTTCCGCGTCCCTCAAAACTCTAGAGGCGAATGCTACGGGACGATACTCCCCATCATTCCACTGTTCCAGTACTGCCCCGATGCCTATCTCACTGGCATCGACCGTCAAGATCGTCTTTTTGCTGGGAGAAAACGAACTCAAGGACGGAGCCCGGTCAACTCCTCAAATTCAACTTGACACTCCTTGGACCAGTGAAAACGCACGCCCTTTTTCAACAATGCCCTCATGTTAGATGTCTTGTCGGCATATGACGCCACAAAACTACTGTAATACTCTGCCAGCCCCATGAGCAATCTAAGCTGCTCCTTATTTACAGGAGCCGAGCCATCTTTGAACACCCTCACAAGCTCCCCTTTGGGATGAATTCCACTCTCATCCAAAGTGTGTCCCAGATACGTCACGCTAGACACACCCACATGACATTTGCTCAATTTTACAGTGAGACCACACCTCTTCAACACCTCCATGACTTCAAGTAATCTCTCATCGTGTTCAGCGCGACTCTTTCCCCAAACCAGAATGTCGTCCTGAAAACACTCAACAACCGAAATGCCTCCAAACAACTTTTGCATCACCCTTTGGAATACCACGGACGCAGATGCTAAACCAAATGGCATACGACAAAATCTAAAAGCTCCGAAAGGAGTCCCAAACGATGTCAAAGGACGGGACTCGACATGTAGACAATCTGGTGGTACGCAGACGATAGGTCAAAAGTGGAAAAACATGAAGCCGCCCCTACCATCGCAAGCATCTCGTTTATGTTGGGCAGAAGATGCCTATCCACCCAAATGCTAGCGTTTAAATCTGAGGTCAACGCACATTCTCCTACTCCCATCTGCCTTTCGTACCAAAACTACAGGTGCCAACCACTCCAAACTCTCCACCTCCTCAATTATGCTAGCTTCCTGGAGCTTGACCAATTCACTCTTTAACCCATAGCAGGCTGCCACGGGAACCCTACTAACTTTGTGTACACTCGGAACCGCCCCCCTCTTCAGTACTATCTTATGGGAGAACCCCTTTAGTTTTCCTAAGGTTGAAGTAAACACAGTGGGAAACTGCTCCTCGAGGTACTCTGCAGTCAACTTGTCTTCCTCCACTTTACAGCATCTGCCCTCGCTCACACTCAAAACAGGAATGGCCTTCCCTGGCCGTATTTCAATCTCTAACGCCGCCTGCTCATCCCACCCTACTACAGAATCCCCCTTATGGGCTACGTATAGCTTCCCCCGGGTGGTGCGCCCCTCAAATTCTATGGCAACCCACTCAAATCCAAATACTTTTATTGGCACCCGACCATATGCACACAGGTTGATATCTGAGGGGAGTAACTCAGTCACTTTCCTGTGGAAATTTGCCCCGTATAACTCGGGGGATATCATAGTATAAGGAGATCCGGTATCAACCATCATCTTCATCGACACACCATTCACAATCAATGTGGCCCATGCATCCTTCCTTCCTTGACCATTTGCCATGCTCAATGGCAATCCTTCGCACACAACCTCATCAATAGAGCCAGTGTCACCCACATAACCCACAACTGTCACATTGTCATCATCTTGGTCGGGTTTACCATCCTAACAGCTTGTTTGTTGTGTACCACTCTTCTACACATTTTGGCATAATGTCCCCTGCCCTTGCATTTTCTGCAATCAACAGTGGAAGCAGGACATTCCTTCAAAACCGTTGAATGCCCCCACCACCCACATCTCCTACATGCTTCTCTCGGCGCTGACGTTCCTTTAGTGTCTATGCATTTCCCTTTGTGGTCATCGCTCCCTCTCCTCGGCATGATGGCATGGACACTTTCATTTTTGTCTGTCTCCTCCATGACACTTTTTTTTGGATTCCTCTATTGCTCTTGCTATCTCGATCACCTTCTCCAATGGCAGATCCCTCTCTATCCAAAGTCTCTCTCTCACTCATGAGTCACTTGTGCGCATCATTATTTGATCCTGTATGTACTCGTCCACCACATCAGTGAATTTACAGGTCGCGATTAGAGTACGTAGTGCCGTAATGTACGTGTCGATGCTTTCACCAGTCCCTGTGCTCTAGAGAAGAAGTGGTACCTCTCCAGTACCACATTGGTCCTTTTGCAAAAACGTGCTTCCAACTTCTCCAAGGCAGTCTCGTAAGCTAATACCAGACCAACCTTCAGCGCCCTTTCCTCCATCGCCCCCTTCCGCGCGAGGAGCGCATACTTCTGGGCCTGGGAGGTGCCTGAACACTCTAAGCCCTTCTGTCCCTAAAGAGTTCAAGAGGTTAGCTTCTTTATCATTGTCACTTAAGGTGGATCCACCTGCAGCCCTTAAGTACACCTTAAAGGTGTCCACCCACAAGTTTCAAGCTATAGGTGGTTCACCAGGATTAGGGAGAAAGGACGGAGGTGGACGAGCGTTTCTGTGCTGCATGGTTCCTTAGGTTAAATGGTAACGGATAGTAGGGGCTTGGTAGAGTGCAATTGGAACACTTGGTTATAGTGCAAACCGAAACAGCTGGGAGGGGCACCAGTTCTGCTTTGACTGTACACTCTTTGGTATAGCACAAGGGCGTCTATTGGCTGCACCCACAATGTGGTTTGTGGTTGGGCTTTTGACTTCACTCTGATTTGACTTTGCACAAAGGGCGCATTCGGATGCACTCACTATGAGTCCCACAAGCTGCGCACTGACAAGGTTCTGCCAAACCCACGGAGGCTAATTATGCTCTCCTTGAGTTACTTGGCACTGAGCTCAATGCGATCAGCGAGCTGCCTCGTATGATGCCGTGCTCCTAACCTGCAGCTACAGGACGCTCCTGGTTGCCACGCCTCTATGGACAAGCTGCCTCAGATGAAGCTATGCTGCTAAGCCGCGCAGCTATTGGCCGCTCCTGGTTGTCCCGCCTCCTCGGATCGGAATGGACAATGAAGTAATGGGTGTGGCGCAGGTTCCAGAGCGCTTCTTCCCCCTGACTTTCCAGGGCGCTCACTTTCGATGGAAACGGGAGGAAGAGGCAGGCCCGTGAAGCTTCAGTGAATGGAGTGACTCTCCCCCGCGATGTTGGCGCCGCGCTCGACCCTTCCACAACGTGGAGCGCTGGCAGCACGGCAGGGAGGAACTACCAGTCTTCCCAAATGCGAGGATGGTATGTAGTGCGGGACCCCTCCCACACGACAACACGGGCACCAGCAGCACTCACCGATGTCGAGTTCCTCCTCTTGTACACAGCCACTGCAGGGGCCGCGCTCCACAGCAGATGACACGGCACCAGCAAGGCACGCCGGTGTCAAGTCCCTGTTCTTGACTGCCGGTGCTGCGGGCACCACGCTCGGCTCCCTCCTGGACGGGGAGCGCAGGCCTGGGATGTTCGCTCGCCGCCTCCCAGGGCCCAGTTGACGGCGGCGGGTGGACAGTGGAGATGGGTTCTACTGGGTTGTAATACAGGACATGGTACGCGTGAGTAGGTCAGGGTTGGCTGCACTCATCGCCAGTGTGTTAAGGAGGACACAGAGAGGATGTAGAAGTGCCTTTATTGCAGCAACCCTGAACCCAGCCGGACACTCCAGCTCTGTCCACAAACTGCTCTCCAGTGGAACGTGGAACCTGGTCTACAAGTAAACGGTGAGACCATCATCACAGTAGAATGCTGATGTGAGAACATTCCTGGAGGTAAGCCCAAGCTTACATCATAGCAGATTTATTCATCAGCAGAAATAGTTTTTTAACCATTAGAACCCAAGTGTCGAGGTATTCCATATCTTGCTGAAAATACATAAGGAAATAAAAGTCCACCAGGAAGACCCATTTATTTTGGGATGTGGGTAGATTCTGGAACCGTTCTCTAAATGCATAGTCAGCATTTTACAACTTCTCGCTAAGAAACCCAGCTCTTTCACCCACAATTTAAGTAGACTAATGGAAGGATACACATTTCAACCATGTACTGACACATTAGTATCTTTTTTTTTTTTGTCAAAATCTTTTTTTATTGAAATATCAATTCACAATGTAGTCTTCAACAGTATAAACAATGGCAAGGATATTTGAATGCAGTTCAACATTACATCATTATTCTTCTGCCTTGAGCTCAACGAATAGCGCTGAGACTAATTAATTTAACAGTGGGTTGACATTTCATTTTGAACATTATTATTCGTTTGTAACATCATTGTTACTCTCGGGGATGTATTGCTGCAATTGTATATAAAAGAAGAAAAGAAGGGAAGGGGGAGGGAGAGAGAGGAGAAAGGGAGAAGAAAAAAAAAAAAAAAAAACCCCACATTCCTTTCCACCTGCTCCCCCCCGTGGTCCGAGTGTTGTTCTTAGTATCCGATATTCTCACGTTCTGGTGCTAAATCAGCCATGTGCCTTGTTTTTAGTGAGATTCTCAGGGCTGGAGGAGGCATTTGATTAGTTTTGGTTGGAAGAACATATGTTCCCTATCTTCCACATGGTCTAGAAATGGGCCCCAGATTTGTCGAAATTTGTCCGTTCGATTCAGTAATGTGGCTGTTAGTTTCTCCATTCCCAAGATTTCCCAGACCTTGACCCACCATTGTGCAATACAGGGGCCCTCCGGCTCTTTCCAGAAGCGCGCGCGCGTAAGGCGGGCTGCCATTAGTAGTTGGGTAATGAGCTGCGCTCTAGGGCCGGACTGTGGGTATGACCCATCCTCGGGGGAATCTCCCAGGACCATCACCATTGGGTCCAGAGGGAGGAGGGAACCGCAGATGTCTTTAATTTTGGAGCGAATCTCCAGCCAGAAAGATTGAATGGTCGGACAGTGCCACCACATGTGACCCAGGTCCCCTTTTGCCCCGCACCCGTGCCAACAAGTCTCAGGGTATTCAATATTCATAGCATGCAGTCTCTGCGGAGTGAAATACCATCTGTAGCATATTTTGAGTGCACATTCCCTCACTGTCGTGCATCTGGAGGACTTGTGTGCTCTGGCCCAGATTCTCTGCCACGACTCAGGAGAAATCTCTTTCCCCAGCTCTTTCCCCCATGATACCATGTACGGTAGCTCCTCCTCCTCTGGGGTTATTTCTGTAAGACGATAGCATGTGGCTACATTATGGGCGCGTTGACCTTCGATCGCAGTTAGTTCAAGACCTATGGGGGGGTCTGTTGGTGGCTTTCTTAACTAGTGGGTTGGTGATCCAGTGCCTAAGTTGAATGTATCTAAACCTTTCGGATTCTGGGAGGTTAAATTTCTCCTTGCACTGAATAAATGTTAAGGGGACACCGTCCGCGTATGTCTCCTGCAGCCTCAAGGTTTTGTTTCCCGACCATTCATGATAGGATCTAGGCCCCGGGGTGAAGATAGGGTTCTGTGTGATCAGAGTCATAGGGCCCAGACCCGGGGTCAGTCCTCTTAGGGTGAGCTGTCTGTCCCAGCATCTGAGTGAGGCGCATGTGGTTGGGAGGAGTGGGAATTGGGTGGCTCGGGCTTCCCGCGGCAGGAAAGGGAGATGAGATAGGGGGGTCGCAGTGAGTGTCTGTTCTATATCTCGCCATTTAGGGGAGTCCTCTTTGAGCGCCCATATCAGGATAGGGGCTATCTGAGATGCACGATAGTATCTTACCGTAGACGGGAGCCCTAGTCCGCCAAGCTGTCTACTTCTAATGAGGATCTTGCGCTGGATTCTAGGTGTTTTACCTTGCCAGATGAATTGGGATATGGCTTTCTGAAAGTTTTGTAGGTCTCGCTCTGGGATATAGACTGGAAGCGCCTGAAATACGTAGAGAAGGCGGGGTAATAGGGTCATTTTAACAGCTGACATTCGCCCCAGCCAGGAAATTTCCTGGGGGCCCCATTTTAGTAGTGATTCCTTAGCTTCTTTAAATAGTGGGGGAATATTGGCCTTCATCAGTCCAGAGTAACTTGCAGTCAAGTACACTCCCAGGTATGTTATTTTGGCGGTCTCCCAGCTGAGGGAGAATTTGTTCTGTAAGGTGTTTAACACCTCAGGGGTTTCGGATAGGTTCAGCCCCTTTGATTTGGCCGCGTTTATTGAGAAGCCCGAGGTTCGCTCAAATTTATCCAGCAGAGCCATAAGTGGGGGGACTGAGGTCTGGGCCTCTCGCAGAAAGCAGAGCACGTCGTCTGCGTATAAGGCCACTTTGTGCGTCTGATCTTTTAGTTTGAACCCTTGGATTTCGGAGTGTAGGCGGATATGCTGGGCTAGTGGTTCCATTGCAAGCGCAAACACCAGCGGCGATAGGGGGCAGCCCTGCCTGGTCCCTCTGCCGAGAGGTATCCGCGGCGTCCAAAGGGCGTTGACTCGAACCTGGGTGGTGGGGATCTGGAAGTTGGCTAGTATCAGCTTGGAGAAATGCGGGCTAAACCCAAACCCCTTCAGAACCGAGTGTAGGTAATTCCATGACATGCTGTCAAAGGCACAATGGGCATCTAATGACAGTAGGGAGAGAGGAGCTGGAATGGAGGGGGCAAGGGCTATCAGATCAATTGCTCTTCTGATATTGTCATGGGGCGATCTACCCTGGATGAAACCTGTCTGGTCCTGATCTATTAACTTAGGTAGTACTTCCCCCAGACGGCGCGCTATGATTTTGCTGAAGATTTTACCGTCGGTATTAAGCAAAGCTATGGGCCGATTGGAGGTGCAGTCAGCTGGGTCTTTTCCAGGTTTTAGTATTAGGGTGGTAAATGATTCAGCCATGGATGTGGTGACTGATCCCACTTCCCACAGGGTATTAAACAAAGTGGTTAAATGTGGTGTGAGTTCCTTCACAAAGGTTTTATAGAATTTGTTTGTAAACCCATCTGGGCCCGGGGCCTTTCCATTGGGGAGGGATTTGATGACTGCTTCCATTTCTTCCCCCGTTATTGGAGCTTCTAGGGTATCCTTCAGAGATCGGGATATTTGTGGAAGCTCTGCTTTGTCTATGAACTCCTTAATGAGGGCCGGGTTCCCCGTGTGTGGGGTAGCAAGTTCCGTGAAATAGTCTTTTATGATGTGGCATTTACCCTCCTCTAAAAATGTGCCTCTACCCGTCTTGTCTCTTAAGAAGTCTATTCTATTTTGTTTAGTCTGCTTCCCTATTTTGGCTGCTAATAGCCTGGTTGCTTTGTTCCCTTTAGTGTAAACAAATTGTTTAGTTCGCATCATGCCATAGGCCGCCCTCCCCACGTGGTGTGCCTCCAGCGCTTTCTTGGCCACCCTCAAGTCCCTTAATGTGCGCCGAGTGGGTTTCCTCCTATGCAGCCCTTCCAGTCCGAGAACTTCCGCCTCTAATTGCTCCCGCAACAATTTCCTGGACCTCCCCCGTTGCGCAGCCTGTTCTATTAGGTGGCCCCTGAGTACCGCCTTCCCTGCATCCCAGACCGTCCCCAAACTCACGTCTCCCGTGCTATTCTCGCTATAGTATAGCTCTATAGTTTCCTTGATGTGGGCCCGAACTATTGGGTCATCTAGTAGAAAGTCATTTAGCCTCCAGGGAGGTTTCGTGGGAGGGGTGACTCGAGGGGGTGAGATAGATAATAGGACCGGGGAGTGATCCGCTAGTGCCTCTGGGAGAATCTCTGCTTCTAACACATTTGGGATCAATGAGTCGGCTATCATGAACGTGTACTGGTGAGAAGTATGTGTAATTTCTTTCATCTTGGTGAAGATATCTCCATACCTCGATCAGGGAATGTTCTCTTAGTATAGAGGTGAGGGCCTTGAAGTTGTTACCGTCGTTTACTGTGGGGGGTAGTGTTTTGTCAGCTGTGGGGTTGATTACTGCATTAAAATCCCGTCCTATGATTACCTCCCCCTCAGCGTGGTCGAATAAGGCTTTGGACAACTTCGTGAAGAACTGATTTTGATTAGAGTTCGGGCCATAGATGGAGACTAGTGTGACCTTGCGGCCATCTAGTGTAGCGTTAACCAGTAGGAACCTCCCCTCTTCATCCCGAAACTGTCCGTTAGTTTTAAAAGAGATCCCTTTGCGCACCAAGATGGCAACCCCACGCTTTTTCAGACCGCTCGATACAAAAAATCTAATGGGGTAATTTCTGTCATTTAGGCGGAATTCGTCCGCTGGGCATAGGTGTGTCTCTTGAAGAAACAGGAAGGAGGCGTCTAGAGACTTCAGTCTATGGAGAAGTGCTTTTCGCTTCAGGGGGGAGTTCAGACCCTGCACGTTAAGTGAGATAAATTTATAGCTAGGGGTTGCCATGACTCAGTCGCTCAGGTTCCATGGGTAGTATGAAGCTTCCGGCCATCACCGGACGAATGCATTTCCTTCGGTGGGGCACAGAGGTCCAACCGGGGTGAGGGCCGTGGTGGGTCAGAACATAGACCTTCTCTGGTGGCAGCAGGTGGGAACAAAACCTAAACTCAATAAAAAACTTATAAAAAGAAACTATGGCAGCAAATACGTTAGTCATTTCCATCAAGAACTGCGATGATCGGAGTCCCCAAGGTACGTTGATCTGACTAATATCTTTGTCGGGCGCCATCCGGTCTGACGCCCAAGTCAGCTGCGAATAGAGAATCTCAGAACCCAAACTACGTTTAAACTTAAGGCTCAGGGGTAGCAAGTGGCTGCCGAGGTTAAACTGGGGTTTAACATGGGAGAGTTGATCGTTAATTGCAGGTAACAAACTGCTTGAGGGCCTTCAGTGAGACCCGGCAGGGAGGGGTGAAACAAGGGGAGAGTCATATACCAGTGCGTGGGGGAGAACTTTGTTGGGAGTACCATCTCAGAGCATAGGGGAGAACTCTGTTGGGAGGTATGTACCACACTCTCACAGCTGGGCTCCCGCCTCGGGTTCTGGCAGGGGATAGGTGGTATCCTCGCAGGGAGCCTTTCTTCTGGTGAGGTTAAAACAAAAGTTGCTCTCTCACCTTCAGCCTGTACAGATCTCTGCCCAACTCTGCTCCTCCGAGGACGCCGGCGAAGGGGCCCCGCCAGGGGTTTTCGATGTCTTCCTCAGGTCTGATTCGCCATTGGGGGCTGTCGCATTCCCCGGCCTACGGCGGGATCTTCCCCTCTTAGACTTTGGAGCAGGGCGAGAGGTGGGCTCATCGTCCGCCGGGGGCCGTGGGCCACGGTCCGCCCCGTCAGGAGTCGCTTCCATCAAGCTTTTCGCTTCCTCCTCGGTGGATGTTATGTGGTGTTGGTTGTTGAGTTCAAATATGAGTTTACAGGGAAACCCCCAACGATACCGGATCCCCTGATCCCTCAACCAGGACGTCACTCTGTGCAGGCGCCTTCTGCGGGCCAGGGTGTATGGGGCAAGGTCCTGGAATAGATGTATCTCAGTGCTCTGAAATCGGATTGAGTCAGAGTTCCTGGCTGCCGCCATGATGTCCTCTTTCTGGCGGTAGAAATGCACTCGGGTAAGTACATCTGGAGGCAGGTTCTTCTTCAGCTGAGCCGAGGAATACACCCGGTGTGTTCTGTCCAATTTTAGTTCCTCATTCGGTGGCAGCTCTAAGAGGGATCTGAAGATGTCTCGGCGTATTCCGCTAGGTCTCGGTCGGGAATCTTCCGGGGAACTCCATGCAGGCGGATGTTGTTTCGTCTCGACCTATTTTCAAGATCGGCTTGTTTTGCCCATATGTCCTCCAGGTGTTCTTCAATAATCTTTACTCTTCCTGCCAGGGCATGATTATCATGGGATTGAACGCAGGTGACATTTTCTAGGTCATTGACCCTGGATTCCAGGCCTCCAAGATGAGACGTCAGGTCTGCAAGTGACTGGGCCAGAGAGTCCTTGGAGGTTTTAATCTCCTTCTTTATTTCCTGGGTGATATCTTGTTTAAGGGACTTGAACATATTCTCCAGATCCTCCCTGGACACAGCCATATTGGAATTCAGCTCCGGAGTTAGAGTAGGGAAAGTGGATGGGTCTCTTGGTTGAGGTGATAAGTAGGCTTGTATTCCACGTGTTTTCTGCCTGGTCCCAGATTTGGGCATCCCCAGGGTGCTGTAGGTTGCGCCTGATTGGCTTCACGTAGAGATCCCAAGTTCCCAAGGAGAAGAGTATGTAAGCGCGCTCAGCCCGTGCTTTGGTATTGTTGAGAGCTTCTAAACCTTGTTGTGTCGTAGTGATGCTATAAATCAAGCGGGGTATACCAGGGCGCTTGGGCCCTCCAAAAGAGATTCTCCTTAACAGTGGCCCCTTCTCCCGGCTCCCCGGCTCTTTTAGGGTAATTGCAGGACCCCCTGGCGTGTTTGTTCGTGGCCCCTATCTTTCAGTACCTGAATAGCTTGCTGTCTGTGATGTCCGATCCCGTAGTCACGCGGTCATGGAGCAGAGTGGTCTCGTAGTGCTGTGAATCCGCCGGGTCGGCGGGATGATCAGGGTCACTCTCCACAGACCCATGTGAAGTGGGCTGAGAAGGCCCATCCGCCCTGTGCCGCACAGCCCCGAGCAGCGCTCCCAGGGGGGGGCAGGGCGGGTGAGCGAACACGGCGCTCCCGAAGGTGCCAGGAGGCGGGGGCCTCACCCGCAGGGAGGGTCGGTTGTAGCCCGGTCTGGATTTCCCGTCGGGACCCGGGGCCTGGATCCCAGGGGCCGGCTGGGTCCGCTCTCTGGCGCTGCAGGGGGGGGGGGGCTGGGGACCCAGCGAGGGAAGCCCGTTTGTTCTAGGGCTCGAGTAGTCGGGAAGTTTGCTGTGCTGGGGTCCTAGATGGAATCTCCCCCGGGCGCCGGTGTCCTCCGGGGCCCGGTTTTCAGGATCCGGCCGGGTCCGCCCTCCGGCGCTGCAGGGGAGCCCGTCCGTTCCGAGGCTCAAGTAGCCGGAGAGTCAGCCGCGCCGACAGGTCGTCGGTGGGATCTCCTCCAGGCGCCGCCGCCCTCCAGTCAAGGCGAGCTGTCCCGGGCAGGGCTCGCAGGGGGATTCAGAGTCGCTGCCGCGGGGGCAGTCGGATGGCTGGGTTATGGAGATTGTGAGCGCTCCATACGTAGCTTCGCCACCTCCGACGGCACCCGGATTTGACCGCCTCGGACCTCGCTCTCCACAGGGCACTTCCGCCGGGCTCAGCATCGCTCGTGTGTCCGTTCCACCTTCGGCGCCTTGGATCTGCTGCCGCCGCAGGGGCCCTCCGTCTCCCCACAGGGGTTGCCGAAAAAGGCGCGATCCGCCATCTTGGGATTCCCAGTGCCAAGAACCCCGGCACTAAAAGTGCATAAATCCCGAGTCTTCCCCTTCAGTAATTCGGTGGCGGGTCCCTCCGCATGTCAACTCGGTTTGGTTTTCGCATGGGGTCGAAATTCTTCCTTTGAGGGGGTTAATACGGCCGACTTGGGCGCTGTAGACCGGAGCTCAGAGGAGGCACGTCCGCATGGTGTGCCGCCTGGCCACGCCCCCGACACATTAGTATCTTTAAATATAACTTCTCTACAAAACGAGGCTTTAGCAGTGACAGAAACATGAATGAGCTAGAGGTCCCCCTATAGATGTCATTACTCAATTTCTAGGGAATTTGATGCGTCGTGACATGACAAAACAAAATACATTCTTTTCAAAGGACAATATTGTTTAAAACAAAAAAGCGGGTTTTCCACCGGGCAATTCTCATTTGTATATAGCAACCTTTGAAGATTATTATATCTATGACAATAACCCCTTCCAGCAATATGGCACGCATTGTCAAAGAAATATCAAAGTTCGCCTCACTGTCTTTTTTACTAACGGAACATCATAAAATCCAACTGTTTTCAATCAAACACGAAACCTGATACTTTGTTATGTATGTATAATCAATCATCTTTATATCAAAATTATGGTTCTATATGCTTATATCGTCAGGTTTATTTTCGCAGAGATTTTTTCCAAAAAAACAATCAACATTTTTTATTCGGGGGGATTTCCCCCAAGCCACACCTTCCCTATTAGCTAGTCCCCATTCCCCACAGCACCATGCCCCTTACATATCCTTACCACCCCCATTATTTTTCGATACGTTTTTTCAGCCGAAAACCTTTTGGCCAAAAGCTCAGCAAAAAAAAGCCTGCTGATGTAACAACTTTGCACCGAAATGATATAGAACAGAAACCAATCAACACACTCTTCTTCATTACAGCAGTAAGCATGCTAAATCGAAAAGGGGTAATCTGCCTTATGAACAGTATCTAGGCATTAAATGTAACTGTTCAATGAAAACAAACGTGTTGTTGATCGTGAGAGATGGGGGGCTATCGCATGAGGCTGAGTGTGGACAAAAACTGTCGCGGTATACTTACCATGATGCTTTATTTACCCTGCCGACAAAGACAAAACCGGGAAGGTTCCCGTGCTTTTCAAATACTTTCTTTTGAACGTCTACAGTTTGGTTGTGCATTTTTGATTGAATATCAACTAATTTTATATACATATAAAAGTGTATGTGTATTGGGGGCAGGGTCATACAGGCTGGAGAGGTGGGTTAGGGAGGGGAGCCATGGGGGTAGCCCACCGTAACAAAAATGATCTGCTCGAATTCAAGTGGACCCAAACTGTATGACACGTAGAAACAAGGAAAGATCAATATGTGAACTTAATTTCTCCAGACACCGTACTAAGATACAAAATGTATCAAAACATCCATGACCACGATTGAAGACTTTGCCAATAAACTGCTCTTTACAGGGACACATTTAAAAGATGAGCTTCACTCACTACAGAAAAAGGATGACCCTCCATGTCATCACTGGGTTATGGGGCATAGACCCCTTATCTTGCCTTTATCCATGCAGCAATTGCGAAGCATGCCAGGCTGCCAAACTTCCATCGTTTATTGGGTGAATTCATTATAGTATCTGCCTTCTTGTTTGCCCTTGAAAATATTGTTATGCAGTGAAATACTAGCCAAATAACCAGATGGATTGCAGAACACCACACAAAAATTAGATAGGCCAATAACCAATCCTTGATGATACAATATTTTCGGAATGCAGGTCATGATGACCAACGTTTTCTAGGAGTGATTTTTCAGGGTGCATGTCCTGATGAGGGGCGTGAACCACTGGACCTGCACTTTTTCAAGACTGAACAACAATGGGTCATCAGAACTCAGCACGTGTTTCTGAAATGAAAGACACAGTGAAATGGTCCTTAATTATATCAGAACTGTGCAATATATTTTGTTAACCTTCACTGCCATTTGGAATATTAATAATTGAGCGTTTAGATGCGAACACCCATCAGATAATTTAACATATGCAGTATATTGAGTACTATTGGTAACCTTAGATTAAGAGCAGGTGAGAAATCCAGGTCATAGCAACTCCTAGGTGCAACCTTGTAGGTATTTTGCCTGACGAAGACTGGGAGGATATGCCTGTCCACTATTTGGGAAAAACTAACCCTGCTGTCCATTATTCACTGCCTCAAGTAAGCCGCAGTCAACACTTGTGTATGCACTCATGTACGTTTCAAAACATTTGTTTCCATATTGACTTCTGCAAAGATCAGTTCAACGCAGGCGTCATTATACAGAGGGGGTAAACAGAGAGGTACACTAAAAAGTAGTATATTATTGTCCCTAACCAATTCGTTGGTGCTCATACCCAATTTTGGACACCTTTAATGGGGAATATAACATCTTGCTTTGTATAAGATGGTGAGTAGATTAGTCAGTGCGCTCTTCCCATTAAGTTTTGGATTATGGATTGGTCAACTAGGTGAGGGCATAGAGACTGGTATCCACCAACCAGTCCATTAATGTTCTGTGTTTCATGTTAGCCATTGTGATTGGCTTAGTGTTTCTATTAATGTTGTCTACTGAATAAGTTAATATACGTTTTTTTAGTTGTTCACACTAGTTTATTCAGGTTCTAAATAGGTATTCATATAAATATTTCAAACTTCAATTCTGATAAAGTAGTGCCAACAAACTCCACTAGGAGGCACGTGCATGCGTTTTGCCCTTGCTCTGGCTTTTTCAAGGCACAATTATAACAGTTAATTCAACAGTTAGATGGTGTATTGTTATTAAACATTATTTTTCAACATTTATTTTCGAAGGTTTGTCCGTTTTATCTAAACAGCATTCATATTAAATGTATATTTCTCTTCCTGTTGTTGTAGTCCGATGCTGAGCGGATGGGTGTCTTGTGGTTCTGTTGGGGGTAAGGGGAAATTGGAATTAAGGGGATTAGATTTCACAATTATGGTCACATAAATGTGTAATGGTTACAAGTTGGTCAATTTTGACATTGCTTACCTTAGAGTATGAGATAAGACTGTGTTGGTTGAAAGTTATTATTTTGGCATTTTCCTATTGCCTTCTGGGTTTCTCGGTATCTAGGGCCCTATGAGGTTGCTCAGGTGTGGTCCTTTGTTCTGTTTCTTTTTGTTTAGATTTCTTATCCTAGTTGTTGCGAGACGGTAGACCTTGGTTACAAGTTGTTTGAAAACATTAGCCATGGGGCCTGTGTATATCCTATAGGTGCCCAGGTGGTATAGCAACCGTATTTGTGATTTATTACACCATGGGGTGGATTACATGAGTCCCTGTTCAGAGAGGAATTGCCATAGCATTTCGGTGCTGGACTGCAGGCGGAAAAAAAGACTGATATGCAAATGGATATTTCCCATCTGTGAAAGGTACAGTGAGCAAAAAGCGTGTGCTGCAAACTCTCATCTCAGAACAGGTTGTCATGCCATGTTCTTTCTGGAGAGGAGCGCCTGCTACCTTTTTTGAAATATTTGCAAGGAACTTGGGGTTGGTCACCCTGAGTTACCTGGGGGCAACCAGACATGGACTCCTTGCTCACTGTGCTCAGAGAGGCACAGCTTCACCTCACTGATGAGGCCCAACAAGGCTGAAACACGTGTATGGGGTTGCTGTTGGTACCCTTGTTCAGAGAGGAATTGCCATAACATTTCGGTGCTGGATCTCCCATGTGAGCGGGACAAAGACTAATATGCAAATGGAGATTTCCCATCTGTGAAAGGTACAGTGAGGAAAAGGCGTGTGCTGCAAACTCATCTCAGAACAGGTTATCATGCCTTGTTCTTTCTGGAGAGGAGTGCCTGCTACCTTTTTTGAAATATGAGTCCCTGATTGGTTGGGACTATTCATTTCTGACTTATGTTATCATTAGTGATTACATGTGCAATCAGTTACCATGTGAACATATTAGTGGGCCTCGTTAGTTTACATTGTCGTTAGCTTAACATGAAAAATGGTTCCGTTGTATTTAATGTGGCAAGTCTACACGTCCTAGGACAAATGATGAGTGCTTTTTGATGGCGCTCCTACTGTTACGTTAAGTTCCAAAGTGTAATTTCGTTGTTACATTTGTAACGGTGAACAATATTTACCATGGGCAGTGGTGCCCAAATGTCCTAGAGATATTATTTCGATATTTCGAAATGCCTGTGGGTTTTCTATGAGGTATTCCTCCGTTTGGCAGTACATTTCTAAGGTTCCCCGATCCTGTCGGCTCAGAGTGTATTCAATCTATGCCTAAATGCTTATTAAGTGTGGGTTATGTGATTGTGACATTACATATGCTAGTCACAGCCGTTCTGTACTACATAGTGGTAGCAGCATTCATTATTGCCAATGGTTACAGTTACCTGGTTAAATCTTAATTTCCATGGTTATGGTTTCCTCCTATATGTCTGGTTCCTCCTGCATGACAGCTACTCTGTCCTGCTTGTTATTAACCCGTGTTTATAACGTTAGAGCGGCTGTGTCATCGGGGTGAGCCATGCAGCGTGCATCCTAATCACGTGAAGATGTAATCTATAAACATATAAGCAGTCTCAATTCTAATTGTGTATTGCTGTCCCTACCCGGGGGATGTTTGTTGATATGCTTTTTCTTTATTATTCTTATATGCATTCCATTGTTGTTGAATTTAAGTAACTTGCACAAAATGAATTTCTTTCATACGTTTTAATATTACTTTGTCACTAAATCATTGATTAGAAATACTCTGGTTGGGATTGATAAGTGTTGCTGTTTGTGGTCAGGAATTGGTTCGTCCAATGTAAAACATTGGTATTGTTACCAGACTTCATCAATATTAGAGTCACACATAGTATCCTTATCACGTGGTCAGAGCTCTTTTTCTGTTTTTTCTGTTGTTGCCTGTCTCAAAGATTGGTCAGAACATGTAGCAGATACCCATGGCTAGGACGTCCATTCATAATTTCTAGATCTAATTCATTTTGAGAAAGTGATGCATTTCAGTGTCTGTGTTAAAACCCTCATTGATTGATTGATTGATTGATCTTAAGATTACAGATTAGTTTACATTCATGTTGACGTAAGCTTTCTTTTTTCACGGTCACCCACTCTTTCGTCTAGGTCTAGATGTTTAGCTCCAAAGAATTTGATGTAGTCTTTTTTATTTTTTTATTTGTCCTTCGATTGCTCTTTGGTCGAGTGTTCTGATATTGCAGAGATTTTTCCTGGAGTGGAGATGTTCCCCAGATGTTCTCTGATTCTTACTCTTATTTCACGTATAGTACTATCTACATATATTATTACATGCACATATTATAAAACGTATTAAAAATGTTCTGCAATGAATTAATTTATTGATTATGACATCCCTTCCATTTGCAGTTTTTTAACTTTGGATATTATTCAATGCATACTTGCACATGCTGCAGTTTGTACATTTGTAAAATGCCTTGATTGGTTTACCACTCAGAATGTTTGTTTGGTGTTTGTGTCCAGTTCTGTCCATGAAACTCTGACTTAGTTCTGTATGTAAAGTAGAAGCCTTGGTGTAAATTGGTTTGTCTGATATGTAGTTCTCTAGGTCCGTTGTAGCAAATGTCAGTTCCTTTGGAAGATTTTTCGTACTGCTGTGTTGTTCCTTGTGCATTGTGTGATCATCGTTATTGTGTCATTTCCTTTCTTGTGTTTCTGTCCTTAGGTTTGAATTAACCCCCCCCTTTGTTTGCTGTCCACTTTTACTTTTGCTCTGTGTATGTAATCCTTTGTGTATCCTTGTGAGTCAAATCTATCCTGGATATGTCCACACTCAGTGATATAGGTATTGTCCTAGCTACAATTTCTTTTTGCCCTTGTGAATTCCCCAATTGGAATATTTTGAATTGTACTTTTCAAGTGACAGCTATCAGCCTTTAGGGTGATGTTAGCTTCAGTCTTTTTACAGTAAGTTCTTATCACCATCCACATATATATAGGTCTAGGAATATTACCTCAGTCTTGCTTATCTCAATCATAAATTGCAGTCCAAAGTTGTTGTCATTAAGGTATTTACAAAATGCATTTATTTCCATCTTGTTACCATTCCATATAATGAGAATGTCATCACTATATATTGCTGGCATTTGATAATTTTCTGTGACAGGCTTGGGTGTTTACATGCATGTTTGTATTCAAATTCCCCTACAAACAGATTCGCGATGGACGGTGCAAAACAAGTGCCCATCGCTATGCCCTTATTTTGTTGGTATAAAGTTTCATTAAATAGAAATACATTTTTCTTCAGCATAAAGTTCAATAATTCTTTTATCATTTCTGTGAACAAGTAATGTGAGGCTGATATGTACTCATATGTGAAATCAATGGTTTTGATTGCCAAATTGTGATCTATACATGTATACAGTGCTTTTACATCCATTGTAACTAACATGTATTCCTTGTTCCATTCTACATCATTTAGGATTTCCAATATGTGCACAGTATCTCGGGTGTACAAATCTAGTTTGTATACCTCAGGTCTGATAAATTTGTGAATTAATTTAGATATATTCTCTGTTGCGAACCCAATGGTGCTAATAATTGTTCTTACTTCTGGTAATTCGGTATACTCTTTATGAACTTTTGGTACAAAGTGTATTGTCGGAACCCTTGATTTTTTGATGATCATGAACGACTTTTCATCATCATTAATAAGCAATTTGCTGTGCCATTTGTTGACTAGTCTCTGTAGTTATTTTATACTCTCTGCTATAAAGATTTTCTGTTCTTATTTTGTAACACCCTGGGGTGGCCAGATGCTCATCAGCCATTCTGATGTAAATGGTTCTGTCCAGGATCGCAATGTTCCTACCTTTGTCAGCTGTTTTTTCTTTTGCATTCAGATTGCTATTCATCCTTTTAGTAGTTGGTCTGTCCCTTGCTCGTTCAATGTCCTTAGCTACTGCTTTATGAAAAGCATCAATGCAATTCCCCTTTTGTATTATGGGAATGAATTTGGATTTGGGTTCAAGTTTACTTTCTCTAAGTACACTACTATGTATTCCTAGGTGGTCAATCAGGTCTTTTTCTGGTATCTCCTTGTTTTCCTCTAGTGATAAGAGTAGTCTTGTGTTAGTTTTAGGTTTATTTTATAGATAAGCTACTCTTCGGATAGCCATATCTTTCCTCTTCTCTGATTGTCTAGATTATGGAAGAATCCTGTCAATTTTAGTTTGTGTATGAACTTGAAAATGTCAATTTGTAGGTTACTATAGTTTGGATCTATGCTTGGTGCGAAGGATGGGCCCTTGTTGATATCACTAATTTCGGTCTCGTTTAGCATTTTTGTTAAGTTCAGTGCTAGGTTAGTCTTTGTTCCACTGTCTTCTTCCTGTGTTCTGATTGTGTTCTTATTCCTGGTTTGTTTCCTCCTCTCCCCCTTCCGTCCTCTTCATCCTCTTCCCCTACATCCTCTGGTATGGGTTGTACCATTGGTAAGATTTTGCCATTGGGGTTTTTGGGAACAATGGGTCCTGGAATCTCACTTGTTTTGCATTTGTTAATCTGTTGCCTCTGAGATCTTGTTTTATTTGTTCCAAAAAAAAAAGAACAGTCTAGTTAGTTCCAGGTTATCCGTTTGGTTGATGTTTGTAGCTTCATTTTCGTTGTCTGCATCAGAACCTGTTGTTGAAGTTCCTGGTGTGCTGTTCCTTGATATTGGTTTCCTTTTGTCATCATATTTTTGTTGAAAAGTGTATACTCTATCTTGACAGTGGTCTTTGTTATCTCAAAAGGTTTTCCTTGCTTTCCTCAATTTGATCTTATCCTGGTGCTGTTTGAGAATGGTACCCATGCACCATCATAGCACAGTTCCACCTGATCGCTTATGTAGCCCCAGTGAGTGTTGCCACCAGCTCATCCGAGATGGCATTGAATCTGAAGACAATTAAACTTTAGTGACTCACTGATCTTGTTCGGGACTATGACTATTTGTGGCCCTGGGAAATTGACATTGGAAGACTGGATCCGTGTGAACGACAAGAAGCTATCACAACACCTGGTCCAGGAGTCATGGAGGATATACGCCACCACCTGGACGATCTTCTGCAGGCATACATCATCCAGGAGCGGAGTAGCCCCAATGCGTCTCCTATTGTCATCACCCAGAAGAAGAACAGGGATGCTTGGATGTGTATTGACTATCATCAACTTATGCCAACATTGCCCCCAAACGGTTTTGGACCTCACAAAGGATACCCACCCACTTAGTGGAGCAAGACAACTACCACCAGCTCTGCGGACCATTTGTACCATCCACGGGAGCTCTTTGGTGAGCAGTAGACTGACCAACATCAGCAGGCCTTGGAGGATCTCACCACAGCACTTATCCTGGCTGACATGGATGCCCAGTTGCCCACCCATCTTGCAGGTGGACATAAGTCTGGAGAACCTGGAAGCAGTGCTTTACCAGTAGAACAATGGTGAGATGGGACTGGTCGCTTTCACCAGTCGAGGCCTGCACACACGAGAAGAACTACCCAGTCTACAAGTTGGAATTTCTGGCTTTAAAGTGGGTTATTATAGAGAAGTTCCAGTTTTACCTTTATGGTGTCATATTCATTGTGAGGATGGATAATATGATATGAGTCATTATAACACACCTGTACACAAGTGTTTCTAGGCGTGAGTTAATGGCCCCCTGAGGTATGTGTTCAAGTCCATAAAGCTTGATTCTACCAAATGCCGATGGCAGATTGCATTATCCATATGCAGCTTCAACTTACAGTACCGAGCAGGGTGCACTAACATTGATGCCACTGCCTTCTCTCGGAGGCCTCATGTTCTGCCGTAAGATACAGGTGGATCCACGTTGTGGATGAAGTTATCTACAGCAGGCATCAGAGCTATCTGCCTTGCTGTGAGTCAGCACAGCCAAGCAGAGCCAGGGGGATGGACTGCTTGGGATCTCAATCAGGGCTGTGCCAGCCATTTACTGCAACATCACCATACTGGAGACATCTGAGCTACCATGTCTGACCCAAGGGAAGATCCATTTGTCCTAACTAGCACATCTTGGAATTGCTCCATTCCTGAAAGCCAACTCCACCGGAGTGGATGTGCCCAGAGATGTCTCCCGATATCTCGGGTGCAATGCTGAGGGAGTGAAAGATTCTCATTCAGCAGGGCAGAGTCCTGAACAAGGAGAGCAAAGTTGGAGACTGTTTTTTACATCACCTGGTGCTACCACAGGGATTCTGCCAATCTGTATTTTATCCACTCTATGACAAGCATGGATATCTCGGCAGTGACAGAATATTTGATTTGGTCCCAACAATGTTTTTCTGGCCCAGACTTTATGCCAATGTAGAGTATTATTGCCAGCACTGTGTCAGGTCTGCCCGCATAAAGGCAGTTGTTAGGCTGCAGGACAATCTACATAGTGTGTAACAAACATTGCTACAATGCCAAGCTCAACTTTGTATTGACTGCAGCGTGAAAGAGAGCTGGGTATTAATTGGGAGTCATGACCATCCATCATAAAGCATCAGTTAATAGAGCTCCCTCTCTACCAACCGCGAGAAGCAGGACAGCATTGGGCCCATGGAACTCTTCTGCATCAACTTGCTCAGTTTGGAGATGGATCAGCAAGATGTACCAAACACTGTGGTGGTGACAGACCACTTTACTCTGTACTCGTGGGCGTTTCCCACCACAGATCAGCGTGCCACTACAGTTGCCCACGTGCTGTAGGAAAAATACTTGGTGCACTGCGGTTGGCTGGCAAAGATTTCTTCAGACCAAGGACCAGATTTTTAATTATGCAAAACGAAACCGTGTGTTGCCACACGGTAGCTCTGTGATGGACTGCTTGGTGGACAGAGAATCGCAATGATTCACCTATGATCTCTAGTCTATGTCACCCAACGTGGAGGGATCCATATACGTAGAGCAGTGTACTCCACAATTATTTCTTCTGTTGAGAATCACACGAATTTTGTTTGGGTGTATAGTGAAATTAACAGGTATAATCAAATTCAATAATGTAACATCACAGGATAATTCAAAGTCAATGATTCACATCTGTTTTCATTGAGAAGTAAAGTCTTTATCTCATCAAAATTGGAATAGTGATAATATAAAACATAAGCAAATTAGATGGAGATCTAAAGCCAGAACCATAATGCTCATAATACTACGTTTTACACAAGTACAGTAGAACATATCAAAACAGCGTCAGTTCCAATGGTAACAGACTTGTGTTTGCAACATTCACACAATTGAAGTGGTTATATGCCACTGCATTTGAATTAAATCCAAAATGGCTCCTTTCAGATTTAGATGTGGCCAACGCGTTTCGGATTTCTAATAATCCATCTTCAGGGCAAGAGCTATCAGTTACTATGGATAGTGGTGTTGGGTTTGTAGATACTAAAAGGTTATAAAGATGCAACTCGGTATTGACAACCATATGGATAGTGTATATAGCTAAATCAATTTGAAATTAGTTGTATTGATCTTCTCATTCATTCAGTGGTGATATGAGAAGAGTCCTGCCTATTGGTGAGAGAGTTAACCTAGTGTAAGTCTCATAAAGGGAACCTAATAGAGGTTATAATATCCACAAATGGATTGGAGATTAAAATGGAACTCACCCAGTTGTAAGAACAGCGGTTACATCAGCCGGGCAATGGTGGCAGGATGGTCTTAAAGGCATTCTATTAACTGGTTTGAGTGAAGAGGAGAAAAGTCAAGATTACTATACCAGGGTATAGTGTCATTGTTACTATGTAACTTCCAAGGTACTCTTAGTCCCCGTGTAGGGAGACGCGTTTATATATGGATCTGCTAAGTTGGGCTGGTCGGTGCCCCTAACAGCCAGGGAAGCATTGGATACGTGCAGCCTGCTAGCGGCATAAAAAAAATAAGAAATACAAGTATGCTTGACACCCATGTTGCATAAGTCAAGCGCATCTGTAATTGTGGACACATGTATGATGTAATCATTAATGAGTCAACCATAACAATTTGGCCTCTCTCAGTGGGTCGAAAAAAGGTGCATGCAATATTAGGATCCACCACGTAGATCATAGTTGGGGGGGGGGGTAGACTACATGTATAATACCCAGGAGACTGGTGCACAAAGGTATTGTTCTTACTCTAGGGCGGCTCGGGGTCTCCCATTGTATAAAATGTCGCTACAGCACCCGCACGAATGCGCGTCCGTGCCATACCCACAGCCCACCCTCTTGGTGTGGGCAAATGCTATCCCTGGTTACCGAGGTAATCATTCTCGCGTACGTTCACTGCTATGAAACCATTCACAGTGCTAAAAACCTGTGAACGCTCGCCACATAGGTGATAAAGGAAATGCAAACTATATTTCATCTAGTAGAATGGGAAAATGGTGTCATCAGTATCCAGCAGATCTTGGGAAAAACAGATAACATTCTGTGCGTACATGTGGTGTCAATGTCTGGAGTAACTGAGCGCTGATAGCGGGATGGAAAATAACAAACTTGCATAGCCAGTGGCTGGCCTGAAAAATACTTGTATGGCTAAGGTGCTTTGTAGGGTGTACTAGCTCGGGGCAGATACGAGCAGAGTCCCACATCAGTAACAAAAGGGAGAAAAACACAACCAAGGTAACCTACGCCAGTAGGTGTGACATCCATAATACAACTCTGGATGGTGGGTAGCCGGAGACGTTTATGAAGTGAGGGTATAGAGCAGGCACAGGGGCATATCCACAGAACTTTGCTCTGCGGGGTGACCCCTGCCTGCTAGTTCTCTATAGACCAGCAGTGGGGCACCTATGCGGCTAGACAATCTCTTAAGTATTTCAATCAGGCGATACACCCTGGTCTCGGCCTAGTTTGCAGCGCACCAATTAAATACTTATTTTTATTATGTCTATAGATTCAATATTCTGAGTGATATACCACTCATATCACACCCCTTCTCAAAATACCCCCAGGTCACAATTGACCAGGAATCAGGCTGGTTGTTAAAGGTAATATTTATTTATTTAAAACTCAAATTAAACATATACTTTTGAATAGGGAGCAGCAATCACCAATGTGGTGACAATAACAAATAATAATGTATGTAAGGCAGTTAAATTCACTTTTAGGGACACGGAATATAGACCATCAGAGAAAAGAACACTTTTGGCTTGTTTGAAAAGATAGCACTTAGGTCCCCCCTGCAATATTCCTCAACCCACCAATAAGCAATTTTAAACAGATATAAGTAAGCAGCAGGTATTCAGAACAAAGAACAGTAACATAATTTAAATACCACCTTCCCTCCCCAAACAAGAGAGAAAAACGGTTTTGAAATCTTACTTTTTAAAATGACATTTGAAAATGGCTGTGTAAAACAATGAATGTATGACAAAATCCTTAAATCAATACAAATTTCTATGGCAGCAATACTGGAAAGATGCTAGCAATCATGAGCTTTGGTTTGAGCAAAATTAAACACTTTGAATCTTAATGGAAGTTTGAAAATAATTTGAAACAAAAATCACGCATGTAAAACTTTGCAGAAATGCGAATACGCGCCTAAACTTCACTAAACGTTTTTAAGACAAATGGGTGAAATGCACTGTTTCCTAGTGCATTTTCTGTGTTGGGATGTAGCTACTGGTCCTATGTATAAGTTAGAGATGAAATGAAGTCTCTAGCTATTAAACTGAGGAAGATATGCAAGGTTGAATGAGAGGCGTGTTTAGAAAAATAGGGCAGTGGAAAAAGAGAAGGCGTGAGGGCGCTGTTGCGCACATTGGAAAATGGCCGCCTAGTCCCAGAGCTCCAGTCCACATCAATCCTGCTGGTAAATATCCTGTGTCGGGGCTGCCTCCAAAACGAAAGCGTTACACCGGCGGGCCCTCCAGGACTTGAGGCACGCGCTGTGAAAATCCGGCGCCTCTACTGCCGCCCGTTCGGGAGCTACATCGTCACGTAGAACCGGCGGGCCTTGGTGGTGGCGCGGGCCGCCCGCGAGTTCCGTGGATTCCCCTTAAGGTGCCGCTGGGGGAGGGGCAACGGAGCTCTACCGCGGCTGTTCGCGCCTTACTGGAGAGGCGGAGTCGGACCCGCGCGTCCCTCCGCTGACGGAAAGAGGGAGCCCGGTGGATGGTGGCGCTGGTTGGTGCTCTGCGGTGCCGCGGGCTGAGCTCCGTGGCACATCCGAATTGAAGGGGCCCGGTGGAGCGGTGAGCAATCCCGTGGTTGCCTGGGAGGGGAACGAACCTCCCCCGCATGTGAGATCCGGCATACCACCCCGGCCGCTGTGCGGGGAACGAAGAGCGGGGGCTCTCGCCGCCATTACAGGCTACGAGGACACCATCACGCCCGCGCGGCGTACCGGGCGTGCGACGTGCCCCAGGCCTGCTGGATACAATCGGAAGGGGCCAGTTTTGCGTGGATCTGTTACCCGGAGGTAATACTGCAGCAACAGAACTCTCCCATTGTAGCGTCGGAGCCCTGATCATAACCCTGATCTGTGGGGCTACCCCTCCCCCCCTGTGAGGTGCATCTGGCTGAACATTTATTGGTGCTCCATGTGAAAACTGATATACGGGAGTGTTCCCTGTTCCTGGTGTTGGAGACCCCCCTTGCTGGGGGCCTTGTTCTCGGCTTGCACCATGTGGCTGTCACCGCTGGCATGAGCTATGGGATTGAGGTGATGACATGATTCTTGCCTAGGTGACTGTGCGGAGCGGTCTCGGAGAGTGTCAATGGGTCTGGTAACCCCTACGTCTGTGGCTCCCCCCCCCCTGTGAATTTGCACCTGGTCACCTCCCCGAGCTACCCTTCTTTGCCCGACGACACACCGATACCTTGCCTTGATCTCTGGAGTGGCCACAAGCAGGGTACGTGAACACTGCAGCTCTTTTAATAATATTATGAGCAATTCATTGGGAGGCGTGGTGATACGTGGGAGAACACAAGCCACTCGATTCATCATATGGGCCGCCACGAGCAGAAAGGAGCGCGCTCCAGAAAAACGGGCCCGATGGACTCCTTCACCAGTTCCCAGCCGGGCGGGTCTGCCGCTCCACCACTGGGGCAGACGGATGGGCAGGTGGAATCCTCGCCTGATGAGAGGACCGACTAATGGAGATGGTCCAGAATGGCTTCCTAGCGGTGAACAGCAAACTAGACGACATTGGGGCGACGATTAGCTCCTTGAAGGCGAGGGTGGATAAGGAGAGCTCCCGTGTCACCGAAGCCGAAAATAGGATAAGTACCAATGAAGATTCCATCGTACAGCACGGCCGAGACATCGCCCAACTGAAAGGAGACCTCCAGAAGATCCTTAATAAATGTGAAGATTTGGAATCCCGCTCCAGAAGGAACAATATTCGCCTGGTGGGGGTGGCCGAGACCTTTGGCAGGGGATCAATGGAGCGCCAGGTGGAATCCTTATTGAAAGACCTTCTGGGCCCCGACGCCTTTTCTGACCACTTCCTTGTGGAGCGCGCCCACCGTACCTCAGCGCCCCCTCCCCGACCTGGGGCGCCGCCGCGCACTATAATTGCCCATCTCCTCAATTATAGAGATAGAGACGCCATCCTGCGGAAATCCAGGGAGATAGGCACACTTTTCTATGAGAGCAGTAGGATACACATTTACCCGGACTTTTCAACAAATGTGCAATCGCTGAGACGGTCATACGAGCCAGTCAAGAGGCAACTGAGACTACGCCAAGTTCCCTATTCACTAGTCTATCCGGCTAAGATGAGAATTCAGCATGGTGGACGGGCGCATTTTTTTTGAAAATCCTACAGATGCCATGCTATATGTTGAGTCTTCTATCCCCCTGCCGACTCGTGACCAGAACCGGAATTCGCCACCACGAACCGTTGAAATACTCGAGGAGCCCGCCGGTTGAGGTACTTTAGATATAATTTGAAGCCTGGCGTGGCACGGCAGCCCTGACTAATAACACTTGTTTGCAGCTGGGCCGTGAGGTCCCCCTGGGATTTCGGCCATGTGAGTACGGCTTCCCCCCAGGAGTGTTCTCAGGTTATGGTTCGAGGGTTACATCATCTTGTTGGGGTGGATGATGCGGGTGGGGGTGGGATGGGGAGACGTGAAAGGGTTACCCCTGGTGTCAGACCGGGACAGTTAAGGGAGTTCTTGTTGAAAGGAGTTGTAATGTTTAAATCAGAGAGCGGTTACACAGCAGTACGCCTGTATCGCTTGCAACAGGGGCAAGTCTACGGGCAGCCGATTCCTTTTGAAAGCTGGTATGACGCAGGTTAATAGGGGCTTAAGTGTCGGCTTACTTTCCTGGATCATACGTGGGCTTAATAACCCGGTTAAAGCAAGGAAGGTTGCAGCATACATAGCACTCCATGATCCTTGCATTCTTTTCATACAGGAGACGCACACACTCGGAAGCGTTAACACTAAATTTCTGCCACGATGGGGCCCCCAAAGATGATATACGGAATATTCAACACAGTCAAGGGGAGTGATGACTCTCCTACACCCCAAATTGAGTTTTAAATACTATTCTAGTAAAATAGACCAGCAAGGCAGATATGTGCTAGTTTGGGGGGAGCTGGCAGGATGCCCGATAATCCTGGTAAACACATACGGCCCTAATGTAGACGACCCACAATTCTACTGTACTATATTAAATATGTTGACTGGGTCAGGAGAGGCGTTAATAATTTGGGGCGGTGACTTCAATACTATTCTGGACCAATCCCTTGATCGATCTTCCACCACCCCTAGGGCCCCTACTAGGGCTGCGTTGGTTTTGAAACAACTGATGGAACAGATGGGCTTGATAGATGTTTGGCGTACATTACACCCCACTGAAAAGAAATTCACCTTCTATTCGACCGTCCACGACTCCCATTCGCGTATAGACTACTGGTTCGTTAGCTCACACCTGGCGGGCGCTGTCACTAGTTGCGATATACACCCTTGTACCCTTTCGGACCACTCACCTGTAACACTTAGCATTAAGTTGGGTGATGCCCCTCCCCCAGTTAGAAGATGGAGAATTCCCCCCGCCATTCTTAGGGACTCTAACATTTGCGAAGCCCTGCATGATGAGATCACCGAATTCATCAGAATAAATGAGGGATCGGTAACTACCTATGCTACTTTATGGGAGGCCTTTAAGGTCTGGGTCCGGGGCACTATCCTTGGTAAGTCCACCGGCATGTTGAATGCTGTACGGAGGGAACTGAGTACAGTTGAAGCAAAAAAAGATCTGTTACAAATTGAATATGGGGTCACACAAGAAAAGGAAACGTTAGCGCAAATGCATGTTGCTTTAAAGGAGTTCAGTGAGTTGGCCAACAGAGAAGTTCTATATATGGCAGCCCCTGCCAAAGCCCGCAGATACGGGGAGAGTAATAAGGCCGGGAAGTTTTTAGCTACTATGATTAAGGCTGACAGACACCGTAGCCCGATTCCTGGCATTCTGACACCTACCGGGGAAATGGTTAACAGGGAGCAGGACATTAATTCCACCTTTGCGGAATTCTACTCCTCCCTTTATTCCAATCATGACACAAAGTGTTCAGAGGAGACGTTCCGGTACTTGGACAGCCTAGACCTCCCTACATTAACTGCTGAAACCCGTAACATACTAGACCGGCCCATCACAATCGCAGAAATTGAAGAGGCCATTAAATCTTTGTGAGGAGGCTGCGCCCCTGGCTCGGATGGCTTGAGAGCGGAACTATACAAAGAATTCAGGAGTGAATTAGCCCCTTTACTGCTAAAAATGTGGGAGGAGTCGATGGACCGAGGGGACCTTCCAGAATCGATGCGTGAAGCAATTATTACAGTCCTCCTGAAACCCCGTAGACCGGCACATGAGATGGGATCCTACAGACCCCTCTCATTGATTAACACTGACACGAAAATCTTCGCCAAAGTGTTAGCTACCAGACTCCTCCCGTATATGTCAATCCTGGTCCACCCAGACCAGGCAGGCTTTATACCATCCAGATCCACTGCACTCAACCTGCGACGCCTGTTTAATGTAATGGCACAGATTGATCCCGAGGCGAAGGCGGCAGTGGTAGCCCTCGATGCCGAAAAGGCTTTCGATTCCGTGTCTTGGACATACCTCTTCCTGGTGCTTGAATGTTTCGGCCTGGGTCGATACTTTATTAAATGCGTAAAGCTATTATACACTCACCCTACCGCTAAAGTCCTCACTAATACTACGCTATCCCCTACATTTTGGCACCATAGGGGCACCAGGCAGGGTTGTCCCTTCTCGCCTATATTATTTGCACTCACCATTGAGCCAATGGCGGAATATATACGACAGCACCATTCACACAGAGGACTCAGGATGACCGGCCCCCCTCAGATCATTTCACTGTACGCAGATGACACTTTGTTACATGCCCGTTATCCAGAGGAGAATGTACAACACATCATGTCGACATACATAAATTCTCAGAGTATTCAGGGCATAGAATCAATGTTCCTAATTCCGAGATATTTCCCTTAACTGGCTGCACGGGTGATCTCTCTTCAATAGTGGGACTCAGGCCCGCTCTGATTCAGGTTCGCTACTTGGGTGTTGTGATTGCTAGGAATAAACAATTGCTGTACGCACATAACCATGGGGAACTGCTATCAAGTTTGGCGACCAAATTCCAGACCTGGACCAGTCTCCCACTGTCCCTTTATGGTAGGGTAGCAATACTCAAAATGGTAGTTTTACCCAAACTCCTATATTATTTTAATAATATCCCGATATGGCCCGGCAAGGCTTTTTTTGCAAAACTCAGGTCGCTCGCCTCTTCTTTTATCTGGAATGTGAAGGCGGCCAGGCTGGGATGGGATAAGATGATGGAACCATTCTCACAGGGAGGTATTGCTGCACCTGACTTTGAACTCTACCTGTCTGCACAGGCTCAATTCTCTAAACATTGGTTCGACGCTGAGGATACAAATCCCCATGTCTTGATAGAAAAATGTTCTGTCCGCCCCAATGATATCCGATCAGTCCTCCTTAACCCTGTTTACGGAGATATCTGCCCATTCGACCCGGTATATACAACTACACAAGCCTGGGCTAAGATATATAAAAGAATTGGCCTAGAGACCCCCTACGACCCGGAGGTCCCCCTGTGGAACTTCTCGAGTATATCCCCAACATTTGACAAAGCCCTTCAACAATCCTGGGATCCAAGAAAGCTGTTTATGCTATGTGACATGTTCCTAGATGGCGTATTCTGCAAACTCACAGATTTTATTGGGGCGGTGGGAGGTGGCCAACTTAAACGGTTCCAATACCATCGTATGAAAACTGCTTTTGCAGCTAGATGGCCAACTTTTCCGATGGAACCCCAGGTGCATGAATGCATTAGGGCAATAGTGGCTACAAATGGTCCCAACAAGGGGGTGTCGCTGGTATACTCTTTAGTGCAGGCCCATTCCCCGTCCCGTAATGCGATAAGGGAGACCTGGGAACGAGATACGGGTACCCAAATTGATGAAATACGGTGGTCACGCTTCTGTCAACTCACCAGATCAGTGTCTATGAATGCTGGCCTCCGGCTGATTCAATTCAAAATCCTGAACCAGTTACATTATGCCCCCGCCAGGTTAGCTAAATTTGTTGAGAACTGCACAGGAGCCTGCCCTAAGTGTAATGCACCAAACGCTGGGCCATATCACATGTACTGGTCTTGCCCTTTGATTGCGGAATTCTGGCAAGAGGTGGCGGAATTACTTGAAGACATAACGTCGATCCCGGCGACCCTGTCCCCACTAAAGTACCTGCTTGGTGATATTGGTAAAGTGAGGGAAACCACTAGGCGTCTTTTTAACATCTCATGTGTTGTTGCAAAGCGATGTATTCTTAGATCGTGGAAATCTGTCACTGCTCCATCCAGAGCTAACTTTTTAAAAGACTTGTGCACGGTGAAAGACAACGAGGAACTTTCTGTCCTATCGGTTCCGATACCTTGTCGTCCTAAAGATATTTGGACACTGTTACGTGCATACCTATGGGATCTGGCACCAGACGATGCAACACCTGCTCCCTCACCATGATGTGTAATGTTCTGTTGTATGACATGTATGTACGAATACTGCGAATACCTCCAAACTATGCTTTGATATTTATCTACTGTTATTGCTGCTGACCTGCTCTCTCAATAAAATAAATGTTTAAAAAAAAAGAAAAATAGGGCAGTGAAAACAGAAAAGAACTCAGTTTGGACAAGAAAATATTTACTATAGTTACTCTATGACTAGAGCATTCCGGCTAGAATACCAAGGAGGGACAAAGTAAGCTCTGGAGTTGATTCATGACTTCATCACCAAATCCCCAGTGTCCTCTCCTGGCGGAACCAGTCAGATCACTCGAAGTAGGATGTATGGTTTAAGATTTACGCAAGATGAAAATGACTAAAGAAATGGCGCTTAGCAAGATAGATTAAAGACAGGATGGCAATAAGGATTCTGACAATGTGACAAGTTATCAAGTTAAGGATTAGCTGGTTTAGAGATTGAGATGGGACAAAACAAGGTATGCTATGATTTTCTATGCTTCCTATTAATACTTACAGTCCACTTTAATTTAAGATTTTGGACCGTCAAGGGTTCTGGTCATCACACCGATTGGTCTAACCAAGGACAGCAGGGCACATCTGGCGGGATAGGTCAGCTGGCGGTTCTGGTCACCGGACTGCACACTGGACTGCGCTGGTTACTGGAGACGGGAGATCAGTTGGATTGCAAGTTTGCTGCAGGCAAGCCTTTAGTAGTAGCAAGCCAGCTGGATCAAGATGCTTCCCTGGGGTTTTGGGATTTGTTTCAGAATTCGGGATTTGTTTCAGAATTTTGAGGCCTCGCTGAAAAAGAGTTCAGCAATGCTGAGGCCTTGGCTTTGCAATGAAATCAGGAACAAGGATGGAGAAATCAGGAACAGGGCGCCACGCAGAAATTCGGGATGAAGTCAGGAATCAGTGTGTGGGCTGTGAGGTTCCCTTATTTATCATGCCAAATGACATCACTAAATTATATGGCAGGGGCAGGCTTACAACCCACACCCATGATGCATTCACACGAAGTCCGCTCCATGAAGAAGCATGTCCGTGGTCAGGAGCACCAGGCAGGAGCCAGTGCGAATATGGACTTTGGATTAGAGAATGTAAGCCCACGAGGGCAACCAACCTCCTCTGGAACGCCTGCATTCTAATGCACGTACTGCACACCCTCCTCGTTTCTCTGTGCTCCATACCAGATATGCTACCTAGATACAGTGCACAACTACTTGATTGGCATAAAAGTTTCTGCTGCCTTTAAATTACGGGTCTTGTGATTGCCCTTTCATTCATTTCCCTATTTGTTTCTCGCCATTCCAAAATGGCTGCCCCATGCGCGCCAGAGCGCACCCTAGCCTAAGGACCTGGCTGCAGTGGCTGCCGCGATCCCATTGGCCTCAGCATACCTCAACTAGCCAATCCCGAGCCGGCAGGTGTAGACGGCCCTAACCCCGAAGGCCCGTACCTAAAGCCCTGTTGGCACCCCTGTTAGCGCACACAGAGGTACTCCCTTTAGTCTTTGCCCTACGTCTACCTAACACAACTTGGACATATCCACCAGTGCCCCGACTCTCATAGACATACCTGGTACTGCTCAGCCCTACGTTCTAACTGGCAGTATAAGCATCTCCTCACCTAACTTTCCAATGCTCACATGTGACCCATCGCCTGCAAAGTCACACAAAGGAGATGCTCATAATCTGCCCTAACTCCTGGCGAACTCCCACCTTGTAAGTTATGCTCTGCCCACATGCACGCTTTGCTACATTCTATGTACTGTTATCACCTTTGATTGCTTCATTTAGCATCTATGTTGCATTTAGCCTATATCGGCCTTGCCATTTGATTGTTGAATTTAGCATCTAGCTGCACTGCCATTTGATTGTTGCATTTAGCCTATATCGGCCTTGCCATTTGATTGTTGAATTTAGCATCTAGCTGCACTGCCATTTGATTGTTGAATTTAGTATCTAGCTGCACTGCCATTTGATTGTTGCATTTAGCATATATGCTGCATTTAACATCTATCTGCCCTGCCATTTGATTGTTACATTTTACCCACACCCAACAGAATGTACCTACCAGGCATCTTCTCAGCACTGCTGAGCGTAATTCGCCACCTTATCCACTCATCTAGCTATCCAAGTTTCACCTCGAGCTTTGCCTCCAGAGGCACCATTCCCCCTACCATCATGTCTTACGTCTACCCTGTACCGCCTACACTCACATCATACCTACTTTGCACCACCTCTCCACGCCATGTAGTCCATCCACCAGAAATGTCAGACTACGAGCCAGACTGCCCAAACTATATGAACCTTGTGCCAGGGAGTCCACCCAGTCTAAACTGACTAACCGGACCCCACCTACGCACATGGGCACTCCCACCAACCGCCCCATGAACAGACCTAAGCATAACCTAACTAATACTATGACTAAGTTTAAGGTTCACAATACAGCCACCACATCCTCCCGCACTAAAACTATCACCCCGCCCATTAGAGGCACCTTAATTAATGTGCGATCTGTAGTAGCCCATGCCACAGATATAGCAGACCTCATTCTAGAAGAAAGACTAGATTTTCTAGCCATCACCGAGTCCTGACGCCATGCAGCCGCTGGCCCAGCTCTCTCGCTAGCTATCCCTGATGACTATACTATCCTCCAAACAGACAGAATAGAATCCAGAGGCGGAGGCCTCGCCATAATTTCCAAAACACACCTCAACATTAGACTTGACACCACAAATAACCTCACATCTTGCAAATCGCTTACAGCTAAGCTGCCTACTGCCAATTCCCAAACTATTACCATTCATCTATTCTACAGACCTCCTGGGCCCTTAGGCTCTTTCGAGGAAGACGTCACTACTATCCTTACCAACAACCTAAAAAATACCTCCCAGAATCTTATTTTAGGAGATTTTAACCTAGGCCTTAAAGACCCCAAAGACGCTCAGGCCACCCTCATTGACAATACCCTGTCAGAACTAGGCTTTACCCAAAGAGTGTCCCCCCCTACCCTCAACAAAGGGAGAACTTTGATCATAACTGTGTGGCTTCCATCACCACCATCTCCCCACAACCGTGGTTCGACCACCATTTCCTTACCTTCGCCCTCGAAGCATCAAGCCCCATCTCCATTAACCTACTAGCGACAGCCATCCCCACGAGAAACAAGGAAAACATCACAGCGGAAAAACTTATCCCCCTCATTCTCCCGACCCTGAACCAACTCTCAGCTACTTCCAATCCTCACCACCTCGTAGAAGGTTACAACAAAATCATGCACTCCGCTTTAGACTCTATTGCACCGCTAAAACTGAGAAAAAACAAACCAAAAAACACCTGAACACCTGGTTCTCTATCAAAATAAAAGTTCTCAGATTAGAGAAACGTAAAAAAGAACAAGCTTGGAGACACTCACCCACAGACAACAACAAGCTGATCCTCAATAAAATAGCTTCCACATACAAAAAAGAAATCATAATCGCCAAACAAGAATCTTATAACCAGAGAATATCACAAGCCAAATCTAGTACTAAAGAATTGTTTACTATCATCAAAGAGCTGGAAACACCTGTCCCTGTCCCGGACACGTGTGAAAGATAAAAAAAATGGTACACCTGTGTCCAAAGTACCCTCTCCAACAAAGTTGCAGGCCTGCAAATCAAAATTAATCCCTAACCAACTCCACTAACTCTACCAACACTCCCCCCTGCCCTACCCCCCACAACTCTACTCCCAACCCACTCTCCCGCTTCAGCTTCTCCAAAGTCTCCACATTAGAAGTGGAAAAAATTATCCTTGGCCTCAAACCCTCAAACTGCCAGGGCGACACTTGCCCCTCACAAATCATCAAAGATGCGGCAAGAGACCTCTCACCATTCATTACCAAACTCATTAACACCTCCTTCTCTTCAGGCATCATCCCCAATAATCTCAAAGAGTACTGGGTTCTCCCCTTACTCAAAAAACCCTCCTTAGACCCTTCTATACCCACTAACTACAGACCCATCACCACTGTCCCCCTTCCTGCTCAAGATATTAGACAAGACAGCTTATCTACAAATACAACAATACCTTGAACTTAACCATCTCCTGGGAATCCGGCAATCAGGCTTTAGACCCCAACACTGGACAGAGACTGCTCTCATCGATCTAAAGGCTCAAATCTACACCCTTGGAGATGACGGGAAAACAGCTCTACTACTTCTTCTAGACCTCTCTGCAGCATTTGATTTAGTAGATCACAAAATTCTCTGTAACCACCAAGACTCGGCAGCCCACTTCTCTCAAGAAGCCATCGGTTAGATTGAGTCCTTCCTGAACAACAGGTCTATGCATGTCTTCACCTCACCATCCGTGGACCCTATCCCCATCACTTACGGGGTCCTTCAGGGGTCATGGATCTCCCCCACATTGTACAACGTGTTCACGAAGCCCCTGTTTGATGGTCTGGGTATCACCTACACTAATTACGCCGATGATACCCAGATACTCATCCAGTTGACGGGAGATAACAAGGATTTGGCCTTGGTGAACAGGGTGTACCTCATCATCCAGGCATGGATGGCCTCCCATAGTCTGCCTGAAGGAAGACTGAACAAACTGGATCACAACTACACCAGTTTCATCATAGATGGCAATTCTATTAAGGTAGCCAAGGAAGTCTAAACTCTAGGAATCTATCTAGACTCTACCCTCTTCTTCCGCAAACAGGTTAGCTCCATGGCCTCCTCCACAGCCTACACATGTAAGCTAATAAGAGCAGCCAAACCCTTCCTATCCACCCAGAGCTGTACCACCTTAGCCAGAGCCCTTATACTATCAAAACTGGACTATTGTAGCACCCTTTACGTCAGAGCCAACAAATATGTTACAAATAAAAAAATCCAGACTCTGCAAAACAATGCTCTGAGTAGCGCTTAGCATCCCCAGGAGAGGACACATTTCCAACATCAGGAGAGCCCATAATTGGCTCACCACCACTACTGACAAAATCCTGCTCAAAGTAGCCTCCTTAACTGATAAATGCCTCAACAATGCAGCCCCCTGTTACTTAGTCGACAGAATAAAAAGATAAACCCCTAACCGACCTACCAGAACCGCCAATGCCAACTTGCTCTCAGTGCCCAGGTTCAAACGAACCAAAACGGGTGGCAACAGCTTCCAGGTGAAAGCAGCCCAACACTGGAACTCCCTGCCACCTTTCTTAAGGACTCCTCAAACTTACCCCACTTTAGACGCAACTACATTCAGTGGATAAAGGACAATGACCGATAACTCACCTTGCCTACCCATGTGTACTACGTAAAAATGCATATATGTAACTGTTCATCATATTCGTAACTGTTTATCTAACCTATGTACACACTGTAATTATTGTACAGCACTGTAATCAAGCTGAGAATAACCTTGCTGTTCCTGTGCCCTTATACCTTTGGGTCTGGCACGCACTATAAATGAATAAACTAACAAGCTATGATAGTTTCTGCCTTGCTCTTTGCTGTTTGGATAACAGAAAAGGATGTCATGTTTTATGGTATTACTTTCACAATGGCTAGGAACCTCCCCCAAATCTAATTTTCCCACAAATACATATTTATACAGTGACGACCTCTGAGAAAATCAGATGCATAGGTTACATATTTCGTGGGTCACATTTCAATCCAAATCCCCAGTCTGTGAGACCTGGTTTAGGCTTTCTGCGACATTTTGGCAATTTTTTCATGAAAGATTTGGCCTAAAACTTTCCAACTTTGTACACATGTGTATTTACCCCTGGGATATGTGTACAAAACGTCAAGTGCGCAATTTCCATACTTTCCCCACACATGGTTATTCTTCACAACTTCTGTTCCTTATGCAGTACTCGGTTCAATCGCATCTTCAAAGAAAGAGCATAAAATTAGAGTTGAAACTACCACCTTTCAGATTTCTCCTCATTCTTGTGGCAAAGTTAAATGTCTTTAAAGTTCAGTTATAAATAGTCATTTAAACAGCAATGTCCTTAGCAGTTTTCTTCTCTTCTTTCAACTGGCAGCAGCTGTCAAATTCCTTTGAAACAGGAAGAAGGTCTCTCTCGCTTGACTGAAGCTTTCTGCCCCTCCCACTGGAAGGGTGTCTAGCATGCTATTGTCCTGGCCTGGGGCAAAGACGAATGTCTAATGTAACTTGAAAGGCACCATTGTTTTGGGGGATTCCAAGCTGCCATGCTTGCAATTAGCATTTCCTGCTCCAGAGGTTTAGGAGGTGTCACCCTTTCTCAGGGCTGGCACTCTGGGATAGCAGTTTTTTTTTTCTTTGACATAAGTTTGCCATTCAGACTGGGTTGAGCTTTGATTTATAGTTTTAAATCTTAACTTTAAACATATAGAATTAAAGCAGTTTATTAGTGTGTCTTTACCATTACAAATTCGTTTACATTTCTTAAGTAATTAAGCCTTGAAACAACAATGTACTTTTGAAATAGGCGATTTTCCCCTTTCATACAAGAAATAACACATTTAACTTATTTCTTTTAAATTCGGTTTTCCTCTGCAGCAAATACCCATTTTAGTCCGCTCTAGTCCTTCCTTTGAGTGCTGGAATGGTTTGCAACATGGATAAATGTATCAAGCATTTGTTTAGAGCCTATCTCTGGACAGCTGATTCTTGATACTTGTCCCCCACAGAGATGCAGCTGCAGCTTTTCTGCCTGTAGTCTCCAGTCCCTGTCCTCCGCGTACAGCACCAATGAAGGAAAAGCCACCCAGTGGTAGATTTTGTTTACTACAGCTTGCTGGCTTTTCCTTCATTAGTGCCGCAAAAGCCAAAGCGAGCACAGCGGCGGGCATCCATTTCACAAAATGGAGGCCCCCATGTGCTATCTGAGCTTGAATTGCTCAAAATTTTACATAGGGACTTCGAAGAAAAAAAAATGCCAATTGTTTTTTTTTTTTATATTGCCTATCTATTTTTGAAATAAAAATGTTTGGCCGAACCATTCCTTTAAGGCTGGGTGAATGTGGGGACTGAGTTAGACTCTCCCATCATTGAACCCTAGAATGATAATCCAGAAAACCACATTACCCAAACCTATTCTGGTGACTACCTCCAAAAGGGGCGGGCCCAGAATCAGAACCAGGGGAGCCCAAAACTCCCCCAATATCCAACTGCCATATTTTTCTTGCAGATCCCCAAGCTCCCACACAGAATCATGCCCAAACTACCCCTTTGTCAGAATCAAGAAACTAACCAACTAACTGGCCCAAAATGCACATTATCTTTGCCTCTGAGGAGAAGGAGGAAGATTTTATGCCCCGGTCCAAGTACAAGGGCAATGTACATTTTCGGCACTGGTGGACACTGGATCCCAAGCCACTCTTTTGTGAAAGACAGCCTTTGATCAGCTGAATTCAGGAAGGGGGGAAGATACCAGATCCCTCTCACACCTTGTCCTGGACAACTTCAGAACTTCGATTGGGAATGAAATTCCTGTCGAGAGGGCTGCAGATTTGGAAATTAAAATTGGGTGACACAAGCTGAAACACCCGGTCACAGTTGTGATGCCGGAGGGCACACCCTGTCTACTGGGGAATGACATCCTGCGATGGTTTCCCCCCCCTAATAGACTGCATGAACAAGGTCCTCTGGACCCAGACTAACCGGCCAATAAAATTAAAACATAGTGTCAACCATGTTAGTTTAAATGGCACATGCCATATGGTTGAACAAAACCAGGATCATATTGAGTTCCATTTTCAAAACAACCAAATCCCAGACGTGACCGTAATTGCAGTAGGACAACAAACTGGTGATGGAAATTCCGCTCTATTTCTGGAAATCAACCTTCCTTCCAGGTTCAAGTGGCATTCCACACTGGAAGGAAATACTCTGAAATTGTATACTAATTCACAATCAGAAAATCCCAATTCCATAGTAAAGAGTGATGAGAAACCAGCTCAAAGTTTAGCTTACCTTCCGAAAATTAGAGAACAGTTCTCGCCCAAGTGTGCGTGAACAACAGAAAGAGCTTCATCAGCAAAGCCATGTTCCGAAAACTTCCCACATTTAAATTGATTGACAAATGGGAAATTGATCTGGAAACTCCCAATTCCAAACATCTCCTTCCTAGCAGGTGTATGCTCAAAATTTCTATAGGCAATAAAAGCATAATACATAATTGTTGGGTTGTGCGAGATGTCCCTGCTAGATTTTATTTAGGCAGTGACATTCTCAATCGCTTTGCCATTAATTTGGACCTGATAAACTACAAAGCCTGGTCCCAATAGGGGGTAATCCCATGGACTTTGACAATTCAGAAAAAGCATTTCGGTCAGCCGAATTGCTGCCGTATGCAGTTGAAGTTCAAATTGGAGAGGAAGTCACCATCCCAGGACTATTCCCACTTAAAGTAAAAATTAAAAGAGGACAAAAACTGCAAAATCCTGATGTATATGTTCACCTCAACGCCCATCTCCAACAGCAAGGGTTGGGGTTAAACCAGTGATTGCGACTATGACAACACCAGACGGGATCTTCACCCGCATGGGAGAATTTCCTGGTGTAATCTTCCTGCCCTTATGGTAAGGAAGAGGTGACCTGTGACTTCAGGAGGGATGAGGTGATCTTCCAAGTCCACAAGGACTTCCTTCCGTGCCTGAAACCCTCTGTCTAGGTCAATACTTTAACCAGGGACTTCTCCGCTCAGCTGGAGGGGGCCGCTGAGATAGCCAAACCAAAAGTCTTTCCAGGCTTCACGCAAATGGTTGAAGAGAGTCAACCTACCTGGTGCCTGTGAGACTCTGGGGCAAAAGCAAAAGTTGAAACAAGTTTTCTTAGATTTTCAGGATCTCTTTGTGGAGGACTCGTATGACTGGTCGCACCGAAATCCATTTAACAACAATTCCCATGGACCGTGGTATGACTCCAGTGTTTGTGAAGCAATATTGCTTGCCTCTAGCATCCATGGAGTCCCTCACAGAAATAATTAAAAATCTTGAGTCGCGTGGGATAATTCGTCCTGTCCACAGCACCTTTAATAATCCGGTGCTGGGGATTTTAAAACCCCATGGCCAGTGGAGCCTCTGTGCTGACCTAAGGAAGCTAAACAAACGGGTCCATGCGTCCGGATGGCCCCTCCCCTACATTGACCAGGGGCTGGGCCAGATCCAGGGATCAAAGGTATACACTGCCATTGACCTGAACAATGGGTACTGGCCCGTACCGGTCAGTAGGGAGGACCAATACAAGCTGGCCTTTACCTTCGGGGGCAGCGGTACACTTGGACCCGGACTCCCTTTGGATACATCAACTCTGGAAATGAATTTACCACATTCTTACATAAGCCGTGGCCCGACTGGGGTGAAAGGGGTAGCCTGGCCTATATAGATGATGTTCTGACCAAAAGCTCAACGGTGGAGGAACACATAGCGGGTATCCGTTATGTTCTGACACAGTTGAGGGTTGCCGGAGCAAAACTATCTTTCCAAAAAGCACAGTCGTGCAGGACCCGTGACATTTTCTTGGGGCATGAGATAACTCATGAGGGACTCTGTCCCCAGGGAAATAAAGTGGAAGCACTCCTGAAACTAAAAGACCCCACAACTCTGCGTGAGCTAAGGAGCCTCCTTGGACTGACTAATTACAGTAGAAAGTTGAGGATTACGCAGAGATCACAAGACCCCTGATCCATGTGTTGAAGGGGTGGTCAAGTGGGAGTGGGGTCCAGAACCAGCAGAGGCAGTAAAGCAACTCAAAAGAAGACTCTCACAAGCACCTTGCCTAGCTTACCCTGTCAAAAACAAGGAGTTCTTCTTGGAGACAGGGTTCTCAAATACATGCTGGACCACAGTACTATACCAAAAGCATAACAAGGTCAATAAAGTTATCGCCTATTCAAGTAAGACTTTAACCTCTGTGGAGGAAAAATTCAATGATTGTGAGAAGTCCTCCTGGCAACAGTGTGGGCATTGAAGAATTACCGCCCATTCATCCAGGCAGAACACATCATAGTGGAGACTCCACACCAGCCTCTGCAATATCTTCAAAGTGACAGAATCCAGGCCGGAAATGTGAGTAATTCCAGAATTACTTCCTGGATTCTGTCAAAGTAAGGCTTTCCTGTGGAGGTCAGATATGGCCAAAACAAGAAGAGTCCCCTCACGCAAGGTCTGGCTGACTTGCATGATTGTGCCAGAGATAACTGTCTCAAGGACGAGTGTCTTAAAATACAGGACAACGTGGAGGCGTACCTAAATTCCCACACAAAGTCTATGAAGAAGACAAATGCAAGGGAATACCCACTGTCGATGTGGATGGGTGCTCCTACCTTGTTGACAACATGGAAAAGTAACTGTTGGCCGGCGTTGGGAATGCCTGGGTGAATGACGCCCCGGAACCCTCCGGCTGGGTACAAAATCAGTCCCCGTAGTAGTCAATGGCAGAGCTTATGGCATTTCATCAAGCCATCCTCACTGCTGTCCAACACTTACTCCACGAACTGGTCATAATCACTGATTCAGATTATGTCCGGAATGGGTTAGTGCAGCACCTGGTTAATTGGAAAACTAGAGGCATGCTATGTACTAACAACAAACCACTCAAACATGGAAAGCTAACACAAAATATTGATGATCTGGTCACCTCTAGTTGGATGACCATCTACTGGAAAAAGATCAAGGGTTATTATTCCAGAATAGAGGGACCAGACAAAACTGGGAATGACCTCGCTGATCAGCTGGCCAAAACCAGAGCCATCCAAGGGGATCTCCTTGAGATCGGGTCCCTGTTGGGGGAAATCCAGGTCACTGCCATCACTAGGTTTCAGATAAATGCTCACAGTGAACTCTCAACTGCCCAGTGGAGTAAAGAGACCCCAGATGCTGATTTAATCACGGCTCAAAAGGGGATCCAATCATTGGTAAGTTTTATCATCACATTGAGGACCCAGAGAACTTTCCCCTGACGGATACCGAGTGCATTGGGAAAGAGGACCTCAGAGTGTTGATGAAATGTCCAAAAATGTTCCGGACCCAAGACGGTTTGTTGGAGATTAGATCCATATCTGGCTGTGACCAGTGGGTGGTCCCTACCTCATTCCAAAGCCTGATGTTAAGTCACGCCCATGATGCGGCCACAGCCGGTCATCAGGGGCTTTATACTACATTAGAAATCTTGTGAGAGGTTGCATACTGGCCACTCATGGGGCAGGACCTTGACCAATACTTGAAGGGGTGTCTTGTGTGTGCACAATTTCAGCCAACATCACTCACACACCGAGCTCCCCTCCAAAAGAGGGGGATGCCCGTGCCTTGGTCATATTAACAAGTAGATTTCATTGGGCCCGTGATACGCTCCTCTAGTGGGAACAAGTACATTTTAACCGTAATACGCTGGTTTACTAAATGGGTGGAATGCCTCCCAGCCCCAAATTACAAGGCAGAAACATCAGCTGCCCTGATGATCAATCGCATCTTCTCGCGTTTCGGACCACCCCAAAAGATTGAGTCAGACCGAGGTAGTCACTTCATCAGCAAAGTGATGACAAAGATGTGGGAGATACTTGGGGTAAAAAGGAAACTACACATTGCATACCGCCAGTCCTCTAGCGGTGGAGTTGAGAGGTACAATAAAACCACTGAGCATACTAAAAAAGTTTGTGGCAGACTCTGGGCCAAGTTGGGGTATTCGATTATCCCTTGTCCTGATGGCCATCAGAAATGTCTCCATTTGAGCTGATGACTGGACGAAGGATGATGCTACCCAGCATCCGCTCTATAGAACCCAAGAGCAGACATTGATAAACGCCTCCACAACACATGAGTATGTTGAGAATCTGAGAAAACACCTTCAACATCCTTTTGCGTATGCTCAGCGGAATCTAGAAAGATCCACAGACAGCATGAAGACCCACTATGATCTGACAACCAAAAAGGAATATCAAGCAGGAGACAAGGTCTACTTGTACAATTTCCAAAGGAACCAAGCCGAAGAGTGCACATTTCTGCCCAGCCTACAGAATCTGCATCCGCAACTTGACAGAAGAAAAAAAGTAGGCCCACATCAATCAGTTAAATAGTTGCCACCCCAGGCACACTTTGCAGCAAATAGAGGAGTCCATAGTGGGGGATACCGCTGAAATATAAAAATAGGTCAATATTGACTGAATGCATGCATATCCCACTGCTGAAATCCTGATTGGAGGACAGTAGGGGGGATAATTGTCATAACCAGGTTTGTCTCTATTTCATAGATTTGCACTGATTATACCTAACAACCAAGGAGGACCTCCTCAGGGACCCGGAAGGAAAAACCCAAAGAAATCTGTGAGGGTCGCTCTAGATCCGAAAAGAAAACCTGAGAGAAGACAGGGATATCGTTACTATTCCAAACAGAGAGGTGAGGAGAGCGTGTTGCATCATTCGCTGATGGGAGAAGGACTTGCACCTGACTGAACCTGCTTTCTCAAGAAAGAAAAATCCCACTTGCCCGACTCCCCCACGACTGTAAGTCAAGCTGAAGTCAGGGAGGGGATTCTGTGGGATATTTTGACCCACTCAGATGTGCCTCACTCCATCACTTTAGTGCAATGATGAAAGAAACAGCCCTAAATTATCGCGCTGACTCTTGTGCATGGCAAAATCTTTAAAACTGTGTTTGTGTCACAACCAGAAGGCGGCTGCACACCCTGCCACACACAGTTCAGGTGGGGTGAGAACAGAGTACTCACTGCAGGAGTATGCCAGTGTGCTCTACCACAGTCAACATGGAGAAAAGGAAAGAAGCAGCATTATTGTGTTAAAAACCCTAAAAATGCCTCTTTTAAAGGTCATCTTTCAACCTTCAAAGCGCTGTTTTGCGCTAAATCCATTTATTTCTCATAAACAATGATGATCAAAAAGGCCCTGCAATGCTCAGGATCATCCATTGTGGCCCAGAGGAACCGGGCCTCATTGAAAGACAGCTCCTGGCAACAGTATCCTTTGAAAAGCAAACCAGGGACTGTGTTTTCATTTTTCAGAATGAACATGTCTGGCTGAAGGAAATCACAGAACAGGTCACTGGCATGGACATGGATAAATGGCAGGACAAAGGCCCATTACACCAAGCTCTAAGTGAATTGTACATGGCCCCAAAAGTTAAAGAGGAGCAGAGTAAAATTGCCACAATTGCGGCCTACCTATACCTCCACATAGGAGTGATGCAGGAAAAGCACGCTGAAAACATAGTTCTGGCACAAAATCCAGTTGAAGCACTAGAGAGAATCCAGAATGATCTAGACTCTGCAGAACAAAGGCTACAGAAGACCCAAGAATTAGAGGCAGAATCTAGACAGTATGTCACAAAAGTAAAAGAATATCTGTCTCCCCTACAGAAAGAGAATGCAGAGCAAGACACCCAATTACAGGCACTAAAAGAGGAGTGTCAGGAAAGGGTTGACTCTCTGCAACAGAGTCAACAGAAACTGGCACAACAATTACCTTTTAATAGAGTCTGCGCAGAACAGATGGTTGTCCTACAAGACCAGATAGACAAAATGAAAGAGGAAAATAATAAATTAATTGTGAGAGACCTTGTTACGCTCACCCTGTCTCTGCGGGTTTGAGCAGCTATGAGATTAGGGGCCTGAAATCTCTAATAACTCCCTGTGCGCTGCTCCCAAACCCCCCACCCTTAATATGTGCGTGTGCTCACCTTGTATGTATTGAAGAGAGGCTCTCCATCCTGCTTTTTCTGAGACTCAGCAGGGGCGCAATTGTCTGTTAAGGCCAGTTAATTCACCGATCCTCTTGAAGCCCAGAAATGGCGTGGCTTGGATTGTCTTTGCCTTAGGAGATGATCCTGTAATTACTATAAGGAACTTCAGTCTTATTCCTCAGAGAGTTCTTAATTTGCAGTCTTTCTTAGAGTAAAGTCTTTATCTGGGTACCTTTCCTTGTCTTGTTGGATAATTGGGTTCTCTTCTTTTACAGATGTAGCGGAGCTGAATTGGAGCGGCCTGTGGATGCAGCAGATTACTGAAACCAGGAGAACAGCTGATCCGGTGATTCGGGTGGCAGAAGCGCCGGGTGCAGAGTAGGGGCAGCGCGGCGCCACAAACAGCTGGGATGTGTTTCCAGGCGGAGGCGCGGGCCCGATGCTGAGGAGGGGCCACTGCTGAGCCGCAGTCAGCTGCGCTGTGAAAGGTGGAGGCGCGGGCCCGGTGCAGAGGAGGGGCTGCTATGTAGCTGCAATCAGCTGAGAAGTCAAGAGCGGGAGATGATGCCGGAGCTTCGATGATGGTAACAGTTGAGCTGTCCATCGGAGCAGGTCACAAATAAGTATTGTTGCGGAGAAGTCCGCCGAACGAAACTGGATAATTATGAGCATGCAATATACTGTTACACTCACCTGGCTCCCACAGGGGTGTCGGTCGGACCTGGACAGCTGCGGTCTCCACCCACGTGATGCGTAGTGCAGCGATGACTGACTGGATCTGCCCTCCTAATCTGGTCTGCTTAACCCGTAGAAATATTCTCCTGCAAGTGGAGATATGGATTTAGCCACTTGTGGATTCAAGTGATGGTACCCCCACAGTCCCCCCCAACTAATCACCTCCGAAATGCCCTCACAGCAATCTCACCTTATATTCTTGAAAGATGAGCTCTCCATCCTGCGTGGATTTGCTGGGGCGTGTCGATTCCAGTTACTTCACTGGTTTGAAGGCTCGGGAGAGTTCCAGAGAGTATTGACTCTGAGGTTCCTGGCGAGGACCAGTAAGTATTAAGTTCATAGAGTTCAATATGTCCGATGTTCACTCTTGTTCCCCCCTTTCTTTCTTGTCTTGCAGCTGGCTCGTGAAAAGATGCTCTTGTGGCAGCTGGTGGCGCTCAGGTAAGAGTCTGTATTACCCGGCGCTGTCCGGTAAATGTTGCCCGAGGAAAACGTGTTGTTTTGTCTCTCTTTACAGATGCGGCATGTGAAAATATGGAGAGTCACAAAAGGATGCCTCCGGTGTTAAATCAGGTAAGTCTATGGTGGTAAGAATTATATTTGTTGGTTCCCTCGGCTCACCTTGTGGTTTTCTTTTGTCTCCTAAGTGCCGAAGTTGGGCGAAGAAATGATGGAGGCACCGCCGACCCGAAGGATGCTGTGAAGACTGGCGAGTATGGCACGCCGCTGCAGCTGGAGGTGCGGCGCGTGCCGAAATTATGTTCTTTACAGGTCCGGAGACAAGATGGATCCAGAATCAGGTGCGAAATAGAAATAAGTTTGTTTTCTAACCTTGTCCCTTTCTTTCTTCTTTGTTTTAGGAGCTCCAGATTCGAGGCGGGCATGGCAGAAGACTGGATGCAGGCTGCAGGCACGGTGAGTGTTACACTGCTGGATGCAGAATAACGCGAAGCGTGTGTTGCTGGTCGGTCGTGGTTTAAATAGCCTCAAAAGTAGTCCCAGGTAAGAAGTCCCTAGAACCACAGCCGAGTAAAAAATAGTCCCTGTAGAAAAATAGTCCCTTTCAGGCTTCATGTTGGATTGGAGTAATTTGCAGCATGGTCTGCCTGAGGTAAGTAATGACTATGAGCCTGGCGCCTTAGGTGCCAGGACTGATTCCTACTATGAGCCTGGCGCCTAAGGCGCCCGGACTGAACCCAAATAGCCCCTAGCCGGGGCTGCTGAGGTTTTACTAAATGTCTAGATGCCTGCTCCCGGGGCTGATGGGCTTGGTCCGGATGCCTGGGGGGTAGGCATCATGACATTGACATATACTCCGGGTCAGCGATGAGTGTCTGCTGTTCACAACAAAAGCAACGTGAAGCGTGGGCTCTTGCCTGGGTGTGGCTTATATAGCCAGCCACAACAAGGGCTGAGATAACAACTAGCCTGTTGCTTTTATTGCCTTGATACTTGTTCCTCCTCCATGTTGGATTATCCTTCAAATGTTGATGGCCATAGTTGGTCCCAGATGCACCATGCTCTTGCCCAACTGAGTCCGGATTTCTTCTTATGTCTGGTGATGCAGGAATGTGAAGGCCTATGAGAGGGTTTTGTGGCCAGTATGTACGAGTAGGATAATGACTTGATGGGGGCTGGGGCACCTAAAATAGAGGTCGTGACAGACCTGCACTCTCAAACAGAAATTGATGAGGAGTGCCAGAGATCCAATGCATTAAAAAAACAAAGGGATGACTTGGCTGAAGTAAGCCAATTAAAAACCGAACAAGAGGGAAGAAAACTGGCCCTCCAGGAGCTCAATGAATTAAAAACAGAATATGGGAAGCAACTAGAGCACACCAGGCGGGTGGAGGATGCTCTGGAAGAGAACACCCAGGCCAATGATGCTAAAACTCAGGAGGTGAGTCTCCTGCAGCAGGAATTGGCCCAGTACTCTCAGACCAGGCAGGAAGCACAGAGACAACGAGGCTCTCTGTGAAAAGAATGATGTGCTCCAATAACAAGTAGCAATGCAAGAGCGAATCATTGAGAAAAGTAAGGCCTTCATAAAGGAACAAAAGGCTCAGATTGTTGCTTATCACCAGGGAATAGGGGCTGAAAGAGAAAGGGTAGAGAGGGATAGAGAAACCCCTGATCCTAACATCAGGGCCCCTGTACCCAGGGACTCTAACCCCCTCAATACCATGAACTCTGCCAGCTTCATGTCCACTGGCTCATATGAACCAGGGGCCATGTGGATGGTAGGCTTCAATAGAGTGGGTAAGATGGGACCCAGAGATCAGCACCCCCCATAAATTGATGGACGGGCGACCCTGTACAGATACCCAAACGTTAGGGCTAATATCTCTGACCATGAAGACTCCTCTGAGGGGAGAGTCAGGGAAATGGATCCACAAAACTAACGCCTTCCAAAAGATCAGTTTGTAAAATTCGGGGGGGAACTCCAAGAAATGAAGCCCAAAAAGTCTCCTGGAGACCTCTACCCAGTTAGAGCAGTGGGGGGTACGCACGGGGAGCCCTAGAGCCCCAAATGAGAATGCAGATTTAGGCAGAAACACTGCAGCATTTAGCATTTCCCATTTGGGACTCTTGGGCCCCCCGTGGGGAGCCCGAGAGCCCCAAATGGAAAATCAGATTTAGGCAGAAACACCGCGGCATGTAAACACAACCGCGTTGTGTTTCTGCCTGCCTTGGCTTTCACTTTGGGTCTCCGGTGCGCCCATGGGGGGGGGAGAACCGGAGACCCAAAGTGATAGCCACGGCAGGCAGAAACACAACGCGGTTGTGTTTGAAAACGCTGCAGTTTTTCTTTCTGAGTTTCTCAGGCTCCTCCGAGGGCAGATCCACTCCGAGGCGGAGGAGCCTGAGAAACTTAGAAAGAAAAACTGCAGCGTTTTCAAACACAATAACGTTGTATTTATGTTTGCGGTCGCTTCAAAAGCTACCGCAAACATAAATACAATGTTTTTAAAGCTGCGGTTTTATTTCTAAGTTTTCCGGGCTCCTCCAGCCCGGAAAAGTCTGTCTCTGGACATCTGATTCTTGATACTTGTTGCAAAGTTTTAGCCGCATTTCCCATGGAAAAATGAAAACGCAGTCCCTGGTTTGCTTTTCAAAGGATACTGTTGCCAAGAGCTGTCATTCAAGGAGGCCTGGTTCCTCTGAGCCACAGTGGATGATCCTGAGAATTGCAGGGCATTTTTGATCATCATGGTTTATGAGAAATGAATGGATTTAGCGCAAAACAGCACTTTGAAGGTTGAAAGACGACATTCAGAATTTTGGGTTTTTCAGCAAAATAATGCTGCTTCTTTCCTTTGCTCCATGTTGACTGCGGCAGAGCACACTGGCATACTCCTGCAGTGAGTACTTTGTTCACACCCTACCTGAACTCTGTGTGGCAGGGTATGCAGCCGCCTTCTGGTTGTGACACAAACGCAGTTTTAAAGATTTTAGCATGCATAGGAGTCAGCACAGTCATTTTGGGCTGTTTCTTTCAGCATTGCAGTAAAGTGATGTAGTGGGGCACATGAGAGTGGGCCAAAATATCTCACACTGGGGAGTGCCCCTCTCCCGTCTATCACTTAGTGTAAGGTGTAACCTTTTTTTTTTTTGCCCCTGTCGCCATATATATGGTGACCCAAATAATATCACCACGACATTTTCCCGGCGATATTATTTACGGCGACCATATATGTGGCGATATTATTACCTGATACCGTTCCAAGGTTACATGGGAACAGTGAGCATAGGTACAATTTGTGGGCACAAGTACAATATTGGTTACAGACATTATTCGTGTTTCAGGTAGTGTTTTAGGTACGCATTTACTTAAATAAGGTGGTTTTCAGGGCCTTTCTGAAGGACATGAGGGATGTTTCAGATCTCAGTTTAGGTGGTAGTGAGTGCCAAGATTTTGGTGCTAGAAATTCGAAACTCGAGCTGCCGGCTTTGGTTCTGTTGAAGTTTTGGATTAAGAGTTGGTTTTTGTACAAATCCCTTTTGGGTCTAAGTGTCTGCACTTGTTGTATTCGTTCAGTTGGATAGCTGGGAGCAGATTGGGATATGCATCTATGGGTTATAGTGAGAGTATTGAACAGGATGCACTCTTTGCCAGGGAGACAGGGGTATTTTTGTCTTGCTAGGGAGATGTGCTCCCCTCTGGGAATACTGAGGGCTGCTCTCAGTGCGGTCTGTGTAATTTGTAATCTGTTAATGTTTTTTGCGGAGGTGCCCAGTAGGAGGACATTACAGTAGTCCAGTTTGGCACGTATGGTGGCCCTGGCAATGTTGAGGCAGTTTTCAGTGGACAGGTGAGGTTTTACCGCATTGATTATTTTAGTTGTCAGTGCTGCTGTTGAGGGGATATAGCTTACATGTCTATCCATGGACAGGGTGAGTCTAGGTATACTCCCAGAGTTTTTACTGAAGAAGAGACTGTAATTACAGTGCTCTCAATTTTGAAATTGCCGTATTTGCTTTCTAGTTTACTGAGGGTTTCTTTAGGGCCCACCAGTAAGATCTCTGTCTTTTCCCCATTGAGACAGAGGCCATTGGCTGCCATCCAGGCCTGGATTATCGCATTTGTGTTTTGTAAGGTTTTTAGGTCTTGCTCGTAATCACAAAATAATGGGAGAAGAATTTGTGTATCAGCATGATTGGTGAAAGTTATGCTGAATTCTTCCAGGTCGTTAAAGAGCGGTAGTGTAAATAGGTTGTAGAGCATAGGGCAGGTGCAGGGGCCTTGTGGTACTCCACAGCTAATAGGGGAGGGAGTGGCTGATGCTTGGTCTGAGAAGACCATCATAGCTCTGCCCCCCAAGAAGGATGTAATCCATGTAGTGGCCTCAGTGGAGAAGTGAATGGTATCTGTGAGGTATGTATTTAGGATTTTGTGGTCAACTAAGTCGAACGCAGCCGACAGGTCGAGAAGTAAGTGGATGGCACATTTGCCCTTGTCCATGTTTCTTAGGAGTTGGTTTTTTAAGTCAAGCAAAGCAGATTCAGTGCCATGCCGGGGATGAATACCGGATTGTCTCTTTCCTAGGATGTTGTGTAATTCTAGGTAAACTTGTATCTGTAGATATGCAGCCTTATCCAAAATTTTCAGCAGCAATGGCACAGTTGTAATTGGCCTTTAGTTGTTATGAGAGTCTGGGTGGGCTTTTTTAGCAGTGGCCGAACCCATGCTTCCTTAAGAGAAGAGGTTACTGAGCCAGAGGCAAATGAAGTGTTAATAATAGTTCTGATGAATGGTGCCAGAGACTCAACGCAGTCTTTGATTATGTCTGCTGGACAGATGTCCCCTTTGCATAGTGAGGGTTTTATTTGCTTCATAATGAGTAGAACCTCAGAAATAATTACCTTTCTAAAGGTAAATGGTGGTGGTGGATTGCTGTCATGCTGGATGGGTGTTTTAGGATTGGGAGCAGTCCGTGTTGTGCCGGTAGTATTGGGTAGGTTGACAAATTTACTATGATTTCTTTTTTTTTGTTGTTGTTGAAGTAGGTCGATTTTCTCCATGATAGCCTTCTGGATGTCATAACCGTTTGATGTTTGGACGTGGGAGGTATGACCAGCTCATTGAAGATGGCGAATAGTTCTTTGGAGCGGGATTGAGCATTGTCGATTCTAGTTTTATAGGCAGCGGCTTTAGCATTGGCAATGGCATTTCTATATGGTTTAGCAATAGCTAGGTAGGAGTCACAAGTGGGAACAGAGGGGCAGGATTGCCATTTGCTAAGGGCGTTTCTTTTGAGTACTTTCAGGTCATGGAAGTCTTGGTTGAACCATGAATTAACATGAAATGGTCTTTTAGTTTTTTACTCTCTAATGGGGCGATTGTGTGGATCACCTCTTTTTTTTTTTATTAAAGGAGAGTTCCGGGACTTTTTTTTTATTGTCCCTACGGGTCGGCCATGTGTTTGTAAGCATAAATCGGTAGATCGTAGGAAACTTTCCTATGGACCTTACCCGACTTTTCGCCCCTTATCGCACTCGAAATCAGCCTCCATTTTGTGATAATCCTATCATTCCGCCGCATCGACCTGGCTCACCTGCCTTTGCGGCACTAAATCAAATCCCCCGCCCCTGAGCCTGACATCAGCAGACGCGTACTGCCCATTTCAAGCACGTCTCGTGTCAACAATCGCTGCGCCTCAGCTATTGACGTGTTGCCATGGAAATGGCAGGACGCCTCTTTCCCCAATAAGTATAAACAGACCGTTTCACAACATACAGCAGCAGATTTTCGATTCCATTCCTCTCTCTGTGTTACTTTGAGTATTCTGTGACTCGTTTCAGTGCTCTGGTCAGCTACCTTCGCCGCTTGTAGCCCGTGTGAACAGATACCAGTACCACCGCTATAAATTATTTTACTATCTTTACCGCACAATGGCCACAATAATGCCGTATATGTACGAGCCCGAGTACACCGAGGAAGAACTACTGGAAAGGCAAGCACGCGAAAACGATGGGGATTCGGACGGCAGTTGGGAGGACCAGTCAACGGATGAAGAGCCTGGACCATGTCGCATGGACGGCGTCTCCACCTGGTGCACGTGCAATCGGTGCGAGCTAATGCCAACTGAGGAGGAGAACTGCTGCTGCCGTGAAAATTCCGGGTGCTTGGCCTACATTTCGGAAAGCGAGCAAAGTCAGCAGGAAGGCGAGCAAAGTCCGCAATGCATCACCGAGCTGCCAGAGTTCAGGGAAGCCTGCCTCTCACGGACAGTGTTGAGGATGATGATGGTGCTTATGCACGAACTTCGTGGCACTGTTCGTCCGCGTAATCCGAGTAACGAGTAAGTATACTCTGTTTGTGATGTCAGTGATGCCACCACTATTTCATGGTCGTCTCCCACATATAAAATTACATTTACATATCATTGGAACGCATGTAAATTGGTTCCATATAGTGCATTTTCTAGATATAATTTTTTTCTAAGGAAAATGACATGCGTTACCTGAATCGACATTGATAAGAAAGTTTGGTCAGTTTAATACAGTTTGCATCTTTTTTTTTCACAGGTGGTACAGGCTGGTGGCCTATCGTTGCTTCACTTGGTGGCTTCACGGGAGGCTCGGACACCGCGTTCGGAGAGTAATACCTGCCTGTGCGGTACTTGCCATTAGACAACATTTCCCCAGTGACAGTGGACAATACCGCAGATTTTCCCTCGATGTGCTGCAACCTCAACTTTACAATGTGTAATGTTTATTATTTATGTTTAATTAAAATCTAAAATAAAGCCCAACATATATTTTAACAATGGTTGTTTTGATTTTTTAAATGAATCTAGTGTATATTCTCCTGGGAGGGTGAGGTATTTATAAACTCACCCCCCTGCCTTCCATGTAGTAGATCCTGCAGCCATCCTCTTACATTCAGTTAGATGGCCTCTCCTTGGTGAGGCCCTGCGGCAAACGGGTCTTGTCTGCACGACCACCGCCCCGATCCACCCCCCGCCCTATCAAAGGCAGTTCGCACCGGGGTACTTGCGCTGCTGGCAAGTGGAGCTGTCAGGGAGCGATAAAGGCCAAGAGGTGCCAAAGACCATGTACACTTCAAAGTGGTCTATAGAGCATGGGTTTGTTGTTCCCATGTCTACCTCCAGACCCCGTGTCTCCTGCCAAGCATCCCCCTCACGCTGGACGGCCCCCTGCAATCCACATAAGTGTGTCTCCATTCACGAGTCTTCCTGTGTCTTGTCTGCACGACCACCGCCCCGATCCACCCCCCGCCCTATCAAAGGCAGTTCGCACCGGGGTACTTGCGCTGCTGGCAAGTGGAGCTGTCAGGGAGCGATAAAGGCCAAGAGGTGCCAAAGACCATGTACACTTCAAAGTGGTCTATAGAGCATGGGTTTGTTGTTCCCATGTCTACCTCCAGACCCCGTGTCTCCTGCCAAGCATCCCCCTCACGCTGGACGGCCCCCTGCAATCCACATAAGTGTGTCTCCATTCACGAGTCTTCCTGTGTCTTGTCTGCACGACCACCGCCCCGATCCACCCCCCGCCCTATCAAAGGCAGTTCGCACCGGGGTACTTGCGCTGCTGGCAAGTGGAGCTGTCAGGGAGCGATAAAGGCCAAGAGGTGCCAAAGACCATGTACACTTCAAAGTGGTCTATAGAGCATGGGTTTGTTGTTCCCATGTCTACCTCCAGACCCCGTGTCTCCTGCCAAGCATCCCCCTCACGCTGGACGGCCCCCTGCAATCCACATAATGCCACGACATATACACGTCATTCATTCACAAACACACCCCTGGTTCGAATTCTTTATAACCCACTTCATATTTCTAATGAGAACTTCTTTGCGCTTTGCTAGTCAACCCGTGAAGGTGCTGGTTATCTGCTCTTCGTCTCTGTGAACTTCCGTGACCACTTTGAGCAAACTCGTCAGTTTGCAACCTGTGAACTGCTCCCTGTTCTACGACAAGAAACTACTCTGATCCCTGCATCTAACTGTTTGTTCGTCAAGGTAAGTCCATGTACCATAATCATTTTGCGTCCAATTTTTTAATTTATATCTATTTGCTAGTAGTCATCAAATTGCATCCATGTTTTCTTTTCGTTCACGACAGTACATGCAAGGAACTAGTCACATGTTCTGAGTTTAGTCAAATTACTTTTTCTATTTTTTGAAAGTTATTGAAATACTTATCCGCATGTGAATAACGTGTATAGTTCCAAGAACCAAAACGGACCTTGCATTGAACCTTTTATGTGTCATTTACTGTTTTAACACATTGGTATTCATAGAGAATTGTTGATCTTTACTTTTCAGAACTTTCCATAATGCCTGCCTGTTCCATTGGCGGTTGCCCTTCGAAGACCCATAACAAATCTGAAGGTACTATAATGCATGTTTTCCCTAAGACAATAGATCAGATAAGAGAATGGGTCCGATATTGCGGATATCCAGCCTCTGAGATAGAAAGTAGAGTCCTAGAAGTCTTTGCGGACAAGAGGGGTGATCGATACCGCATCTGCAGCAGGCACTTTAGCCCAGACATGTACTCCACATCATTGCTAATAAAGAAGAAAACACCGCGAGCGAGGCGAAAATTGCTCTCAACCGCTATTCCCACTCTATTCGTCCACATCCCTCCACTGGTGAGTCAAGTTTACGTATTTATCTCTCGGCCTTGCGGTAGTGTGTAGCATTAGCCAACAATAATTTCCCCATTTATGTATCCACTCAATATGAAGGCGGAAGATTCTCCATCCGTGTCGTTATTGCAGTCATCAGCCACTTCAAGCGCCTATCGGGTAATCTTACTTAGCTATTCTGACACTGACTTGTTTTAGGCATGTAAATCAATAGTTTTAATTGATCGTGTAATTATTTTACCTAATGGTACACCCTTGTACTCGTCCTCTAGTCTTTGTTTTCAGTTATAATTATTGTTATCCAAAATAATGCAAGTACTGTCTTTCAGGGAGATGCTGAGGAGTCCAACGCATTGACGACAACCGTAGATGTCACTCAGATGCTCGAGGTACGTTTCCGGACAGTTCCATCGATGGAGATCATCAGATCTTGCATTCTTGTAGCGTGATTGTTACACACAATGTTTCTTTCGTTTTTAGCCATTGATATGTCCTTCTGTCGTCGCCCTCCTATTTGTCTTCTTTTTTCAATATTGTGTTCATTACTAATGAAAGTCCTATGTTTCAGGGAGTCGATGGAGCATTAGTCCAAGTAGAAGGGGGAGCATGCAGTTACGGGTCGGCGCAACAGCTTGCAGAAGTGTGCACCGCAGTTACATCGTCCCTTGATGTTCTTATGCATTTCGAGGTATGGATACTGACAGTTCGATCAAGCGAAATCATATGACGTGATTACATCCGCTATACTTCCTTCTTTATTAACGCAAGTACTATGTTTCAGGGAGATGACGGAGCTTCTTCTACAAGAACATCACCCCTAGTAGTTGATGCAGATCTCTGGGTGGTGACACTTCCAACGATCGAGCAAATCGAATCATATTTACATATCCATTATTTATTTTAGACAACTGATCATTTGTGCAGGTCTATTTAGATGAGCCGTTGACGCCTGCTCAAAGTTTATGTTCTTTTTAACAAAATAGAAAAGCATACTAATGCAATTACTGTGTTTCAGGGAGTTGCTGAAGCGTCATCTTCAATAATATCATCAATGGAAGTCTATGCGGAGCCCGAGGTATGGATCTTGACAGTTCAATCTAACTAGATCAACAATGCGTGAACTATTGTCGTTTGAATGTTCTACACAATGCGTTCATTCGTGTTTTGCTATTGAGATGTACGTATGGGTATTGGTCCCCAAGTACATTTTGTGTTTTCAATATTATTATACATACTAATGAAAGTTCTATGTTTCAGGGAGTCGATGGAGCCTCAGTGAGTGATGGATGTGCTTATCATGAAAATATAGTCGTTGCAGCGCGAGAGGAAGTGGAGACATGCACACACGAGTCGGAGCAACAGCGTCCAGATGTTGAAGTTCGAGGCAAGAAAGTTTCAAAGAAAAGAAAGCAAAAGAAGGTTAGTGTCCTGTTCACTATATTATGTTGTCTTTCACTGTCAATAGTTCAATACTGTAAGTTGTGTTTAAACTGAACATCCCTTTTCTAATCTGTCCTCTAGTTGCGAGTGGGTGTAAGAACTAGATCTACACAGACAGTGAAGCGAACGAGAGATGTTGCTTGTCAAACCTTTTGGCAGGGACTTGAGACTGGAGATGCATCGTGCCAATGGGAAGAATATGAAGTGATTGACAACGGAGCTATACCACCACCAGCCATTGATAGTGAATGTCCTCCTGGTAGTTTGGATGCAGTCGGAGATCAATTCACAGAATCCACACCCGCAAAAAATAAGAGCGCGCGAAAGTTGAAGACATTGTTTTTTTCTCCCATCTCCGGACAAGGAACAGATGTTGCAATGGAAGAGATTGACGTGGACGACAATGAAACACCATCAATATCACTCAGCATAGCGGAAGACGATATCAGAGATTGTACCTTTCATGCGAGTGACATGTCCTCAACGTTACAGGCCGAACCAGCTGGGATGCAGAGTGACAGTATAAGGAAAGAGGCCAAATTCATTGTATTCGATAGCTGTTTGATGGATATTATTATGATGATGAAATGTGGGCATTCGGTTGGTGGGGAAGTATGTGGGGAGCCATTGATTAATGTGACTCGTGCAATTCGAGGCACTAACCTTAAAATACATGCCACCTGTACACAATATCATCCGTTCGCATGGTCTGCAAAACCTATGCTGGGGCAACTGCCAGCAGGCAATCTACTTTGTGCAGCGGCCGCACTTTTTAGTGGTTCAAGTTTTAAAAAGTTACAGTATTTCTTTCAGTTTGTGGGAATCCATTTCATTGCGAAAAGTCAGTTCTACAAATACCAAACCGATTATCTATTTCCAGCCATCAGCGAAGCTTGGAGAATGGAAAAAATGTCAATGGAAAGTACATTCGCGGGCAAACGCTTCAGGCTAGCCGGTGATGGACAGTGCGACAGCCCAGGATTTTCAGCCAAGTACTGCACCTACCACTTTCAGGACATGGAAAGTAAGAAAATTGTGAGTTCGGTGGTCGTGCAGGTGTCACAAAGTACATCCTCAGTGGCCATGGAGAAAGTTGGCTTTGTAGCATCATTGCAAGAACTACAATCGCGGGGAATGGTGATCGACCTGATAGCCACGGACAGACACGTTTCAATTGCCAAGACAATGAGAGAACAGTACAAAAATATAAATCACCAATTTGACGTTTGGCATCTTGCAAAATCAATCAATAAAAAATTGTCTGCTGCAGGTAAAAAAAAAGAATTGCAAGGTATTTCACAGTGGTCCAAGTCAATCAGCAACCATCTTTGGTGGAGCTCAAAAACATGTGAAGGGTCGTTGGAAATTCTACTGGAAAAATGGCGGTCAGTAATGTTGCACTGTAGCAACGTACATCGATGGTCGACAAATGAGCATTTCCACAAATGTGAACATGGCCATTTGTCCACAGAGGAGGCACGGAAGAAGAAGTGGTTGATTCCTTCATCACCCACTCACAAAGCCATTGAAAAGATTGTATTTGATAAAACTATAACAAAAGCTTTGAGGGGACTCACGGAATTCTGCCACACAGGAGATTTGGAGGTGTTCCACAATATGTGCCTCAAGTACAGGCCCAAAAGATTGCATTTTGGCATGGAAGGCATGATAAATCGGACTCTTTTAGCGGTCTTGGCACATAACCATAATGTTGGCCGTCAACAAAGTAGGACGACCGGAACTTTAGGGACGCTTCGCTACAATAAGGCCTTCACTAAAAGAAGTAAACAATGGGTGATCAAACCAGTGTTTGAGGATATGCAATATGAGTTTATTGAGAGACTTATCGTAGATGTCCTCGATAGGCACATACATGGAGTGGTGAACGAACCTATGCAGGGGACAACTGCATTGCCACCCAACATTGCCTCTGTTCCATGTCCACCTAAAGCAGAGCTCATTGAGAAATACACATCACGGTTTAAATGATTGTAATTTGATTGTCTGTTCTCTCGAGTCTCCTCATGTTGCAGGCCCATTGCAATTAAACCAAACAGTAATATAAATCATTTTTACAAAAATTATAGAATGTTTCCGTATTGCAAAAACATGGCCGACCCATAGGGACAATAAAAAAAAAGGCACGCAGACAAGATGTCCCTAAAACTAACTGCAGCTAACTAGAAATGTGTGCTCGCTCAAAGTGAAGGTCAGCTGCTTTGATGTTTTGCTCGGGTGGCGGAACGGCCCACGACCCAATATAAGGTTCTATTGTGATTTGACCTTGACAGGCCGGGACCATCCTGAAAGACTAAGAAAAGATAATGAATAAAAATTCAGAAACGAAACGATGAGCCACGTTAATTAGAAGAAGTAACGTCGGCAAAGAAGGAGTGGTGTTTCGGGTCTGCCCTACACAGAGACACAATGGAAAATGCAAATATAATGTAAGTAACTTTTGATGAGTTTATACCGCAATTTCATTACTATACAGTGGCTTTAAAGACGGGTTCAGTTGTACTTGTTCGTTCTATGTGGCATATTGTTTTCTACCGCGCACTATCTTGAGGAGAAACATCTGCTTTTACTGAAGCACCTCAAAACCTTCCTCTTTGCTTCTGCTTTCTCTCTCCCTCTCCCCTGCTACAACTGGTCCACTGTCTGCGACCTCGGTCCTGGGCCCTTCCACTCTCCACCTGCACTGCCTCCCTGTCAACCCCTGCACTGGGGGACTGTCTCAGTATCCTACAGCCCCCCCTTCCCAGCACTTGTTCTGCACTTACCTTGCACTTGCCACCAGCTGGCCCTATTTATTTATTATTTTATGCTACTTACCTTGTACTCCACTCCCCCCCCCCTCCATGCCTCGCCACGCCTTTAAACACTTGTGTACACCCAGTAGCGCTGTCCTCGCTATGAAATGAATAATTTTAATAAGGATCTGATGGTGAGACTAATTTCATTTTTTATGTTTTTAGGTACATCATTCACTACTGTCTGTGTCACGAGTACCAGACACCTGCGGACGGGTTCTACAGCCGCCAGTTGCTTCTCCGCGTGAACAACGTTACCACCCTGACCATTTTATGGGACGATCGCCAAGTACAAGTATGCCCTTACGCGGTACTAACGGTTAGATGCAACATACCTACCGTTGTGGTGGCCTAGTGCCTGGTTGTTGGAACAGCCATGCGATTATCAGTGCGACCGAAGAGCTTATTTTTATCGTAAACCAACACCCTGTGTACTGCACACGAACATCGCTTCCCTCAAGACGAACTAATTTGGATCGAGAGCAAAGAAAAATGCAAATCGCTGAATATTCTCTAAACATTTGATGTCCAATAAACGTACTTTGCCAAATGTACAATCTTGCCGTTTGCTTTTAAACCACGGTTTCACATTCCGAATTGTGGCGCTGTATTGTGAGATGCTCTAAGACCCTGTGTACAGCAAAGGACCATCGCGTTCCTCAATACGAACTTTTTGGAACGTGAGCAAATAAAAATGTAAATCGCTGAATATTCTCTAAACATTTGATGTCAAATAAATGTACTTTACCACATTTACAATCTTGCGGTTTGATTTCAAAGTACAGTTTCATATTCCGAATTGTGGCGCGCTGTATTGTGAGCTGATCTGTGTTGATTTCCGGGGTCTGTGTGGAGTCGCGTAGAAGACGCCTGGGCGCGTTTGCCTACGCAGCTCAGTCACGTCACGGATAGAGGCGGGGAATATGAATGTTTTGATAAAGTCTGTTTCAGGGGCGGGGGATTTGATTTAGTGCCGCAAAGGCAGGTGAGCCAGGTCGATGCGGCGGAATGATAGGATTATCACAAAATGGAGGCTGATTTCGAGTGCGATAAGGGGCGAAAAGTCGGGTAAGGTCCATAGGAAAGTTTCCTACGATCTACCGATTTATGCTTACAAACACATGGCCGACCCGTAGGGACAATAAAAAAAAAGTCCCGGAACTCTCCTTTAACACATTTTATAGAATTTTTATATTACACTACAATAACAAACATTACATAAACATAAATTCAAATTCTTTGCATACAGATAGTGAGGCAGTATGATCAGACACCATATACATTGGGCGCACTGACGCTTGTTCTAAACGTGTTATGAAAGTTCATGATTTGGATCCTTAGAATAATAACAAAAGTTTTGCGACAGTGTCAATTGGTTTGGTAGTTGTGCTCTTTACATAGTCTGTTCCCATTTTTGCCATATTTTGTCTCCCTTGCCCGGGCAGCTTCTTGCCTGGTAGACGCGGCGCTCCATTAGTATGCTGGCATCTACATCCGTTATCTATTGGTCATATTGGGGGGTAACCTGATTCCCACAGTTGCGCAATGTTCCTTTTGGCGATCCCTGTGGACGTTGAGAGTAACAGTTTTTCAAAATGTGTCATTTCTCCTTCCTCTTCGATTCCTAGGAGGAGGAGTTTGGGTTCGTTTGGAATTGGTCGGCCCATGACCCTCATCAGCATTTCACAACATTTTAGCCAAAAGTGCTGTATTTGTGTACATTGTCATGGGATATGGTAAAAGGTCCCCTCTTCCTGCTTACAGCGTAGGCATTTGGGGTCGGTTGTTTTTCCCTAGTTGTATAGTGCTACTCGGGGATAATATATTCTGTGGAGTATTTTCAATTGTATAAGTCGGATTTTACCAGATATCGCTGTCTCTCTGGGATACATTAAAGTTGAGATACATTCCTCAGGCAGTATCGTGCCCACATCACTTTCCCATTTTGCCTTCAGGCTAGACATTTCTTTTGTGGTGAAAGAGGAAATTGCCTTGTACATGGTGGATGTGATCTTGTTTTTCACGCTATTTATGACTATGTTCCTCTCTATTGGCGTGCATTCCGGCATGTCCACCAGTTTGGCCATTTGCTTAGTGAGTGCATGGTGTAGTTGATTGTAGTGGTAACTTACGCTGGGTGGGAGCCCATATGTAGCCGAGAGCTCAGCAAAAGGTAGAATTTGGTTATCTTTGATCATTTGCTGAATGGTCAGTATTCCGTCTGTTACCCAGTTCGGCCATTTAGGGAGTTTGAGTTCCTTGAGATAGGCATTGTTCCAGAGGGGTTGCACTGGGGGGATTTTATTTTCCCACCCAATGTGCCTGTGTGTTTCTCTCCAGATTTGGGCTATATGCGTTATAATTGTGCGAATGGGGGGTGTCTCTTCGTAGTATAGAGGCTTTCAATTGGAGGCATGCCGTGTCTTGCTGCTATTTCGGCCTGTATGTGTGGTAATTCGGGGTTGCCGTGTAGTATATCATTTACCGTCGCCATCTGGGTCACCCAGTAGTAGGTTTGGATATTTGGGAGCCCGATTCCCCCCTCCCATACTGAACGTTGGAGGGTACTTAGGGCTATCCTTGGGTGTTTCCCTCCCCATAGTAATTTCCGTATTTTATCTATTTTGCAAAATTCCACTGTGGGGATGTGTAGAGGGGAATTTTGTAAAATGTACAAGAAACGGGAAGGGCAAGCATTTTGAAAAGCGCCGCTCTGCCTAATAATGTCAGTGGCAGTGACTCCCAATGATCCACATCTTGTGCAAATCGTTTCACTATTGGTTGCAGGTTTTGGGTCACGTAATTGTCCAGTCTATTTGCAATCAAGATGCCTAGATATCGAAATTGGTTGAGTTCAATTTCATATGTGGAGCTTTGGGGCGGTATACAGTCTATTCCTTTGACTGGGAAGAGTACTGATTTGGACCATTTCACTCTCAGGGGACTAAAGGCCTCATAGTTTATCAGTATTTGGGTAAATATAGGGCAGGAGATTGCTGGGTTGCCTAGGTACACCAGAAGATCATCTGCATAAAGAGATACCTTGTCTTCCCATGCTGGGCTCCATCGGAAACCAGACCACGTTGCTGCGTTATGCAGGATCACAGCCAGTGGCTCAATGATCAGTGCGAACAACATCGCTGATAGTGGGCACCCTTGTCTGGTTCCTTTCCCCAGTTGAATATTACGCGAGGACCATCCGTTCACCTTCACTTCCGCTAATGGGGTATTCTATAGGAGCTGGACCCATTTTATGAATTGTTCTCCAAAGTTTATTTTTCTCATAATTATCCATAAAGCCTCCCAGTGGATTGAGTCAAAGGCTTTTTCGAAGTGTATGGCCAATAACGCCAATGATTGTTGTATAGTGGGTGCTCTTTCAAGCGCTAAATGCAGCCTGCGGATGTTCATCCTTGTGGATCCCTGCGGCATAAAGCCGCATTGGTCTGGATGGATCAGTGTTGTGATAACTGTTTAGAGTCTATTAGCTAGTACTTTGGCTAGTATTTTGGTTTCGCTATTGACTAGGGATATGGGCCTATAGGAGCTACATTCATCTGGGGGTTTGCCCTTTTTTGGGATTACTATTATTGTGGCCTTACGTAGGTCCAGTGGGAGTATACCTACTTTTTGGGAGTGTTTAAACATGTTAAACAGATGGGTTGCTATGTCTAGATGTTTTATTTTTTTCCAGATGTCAAGTGGGAAGCCATTAGGGCCTGGGGTCTTGCCTGCTTGGAGTTGGGAGATAGCTGCCGATATTTCGTCTTCTGTTATTTTATTGTCCAATATAGTGGCTTGTTCTGTGGTGAGTGTTGGGAGGTCAGTTTCGTCTATTATGGTCCTGTCCACTACGATATTGGGGGGTTTGTATAGCTCTTCATAGAATTTTGCAAAACATTCTGCTATCTCTCTATCAGAGGAGACTATCTCTGCATTAATGTTTTGACTTGTTGGTATCCCTCATCACGTTTTTCCAGCCATCCGAGCAATTTGCCAGCTTTTTCCCCTGTTTCATATAGGCGTGCCTTCATGGCGCTATGCGCTTTTTTGCCGCAGTCTAAGGACAGGTTATTCAGCTTCTCCTACGCTAGTATTAAAGCTCTGTTTGACTCGGGATTGCCATTAGTGATGTGTTCTGTTTCTTTGATTATACTTCTTTTTCATCTTCTATAACCTGTGCACGCTGAGCCTTCTTTTTAGCTGTTAGCTTGTAAGCCTCCCATAATGTTCCAGGGTTATCCACCAAGCCTGTATTGGGTTCAAAATAGTTGGAGGTAGTTGTTTCTATCTTTTCTTGTAGGTCCGGAAACTCCAGGTAATGGGAGTTAAACCGCCAGGTGGGAGGAGGAAGTGGTCTTTCTGTTTCAAGCTCTAGTAGTAATGTGGAGTGATTAGAACTACCTCGCGGAAGGAGGGACACTATGTGTGCTTTATGGATATTCTGGCTCGGTAGGAAGAAGTAGTCTATCCTAGACATCGAGGCATGTACGCCTGAATGGAAGGAGTATTCGCGCTTGTTGCTGTGTAGATCTCGCCATGCGTCTCGCAAGCCCAGTGCAGAAGCAAAGGTGGCCAGTTTGGTGTTAGTAGTGGGATTTCTTCCCCTCATTTGTGTGCGATCTAGGGTATTGTCCATTACCTCATTGAAGTCTCCACCTATAACCCAGGTGTCTGCCATATTTGAGGCGAGGATGGGGGTAATGTCTTCTAGCAGTGTGGTTAGGAGCGACGGTGGAGAGTATATTGCCATAATCGCCAGGGTTTGGTTCCATAATGTCGCGTGTATTTGTACATATCGTTGCCCCTTATCCTGATTTATTTGGGACATCGCCAGTGGAAGTCTCTTGTGGATTAGTATTAGCACCCCTCTTGACCCCATGGAGAAGCCTGCATGAATCGCAGTGCGGTAGTTGGATCTTTTGAAGAGGTTACATATCGTTCCAGTGAGGTGTGTTTCGGTTAGGAGTACTATATCTGGTGTGTGTCGATTTATATGTTGCAGCACCAGTCGTCTTTTAATGCTGGACACTAGTCCATTCACGTTCCATGTCATAAGCGTTGGGTGTCTATTGGTTGAACCAGTTTCGGTGTCGTGGAATGTGAGTGTCTTGCGGTTGTTAAGGTGTGATTTGCTTTGGATTTCCTTGTGTTTGTCATGCTCATAGTGCCACTGTATGTTAACCGGTGAATAAAAAACTTTTCCCCTACTCCCCTCTCCCTATACTCCAACCCCAACTGAAGCATCGTCCCATCATAAACTTGTGAACAATTAAACTTCAGTTCGCATATATGAACTCCGTATTAGTTAAGCTTCACAGTTTGTGTATAGACACTGAAGCTAGGGAGTCCAGTACCCTTTTTTGATGCTGTGTGTTTGCTTGCTCGTCGGGGCGGCGGCTCTGGTTTGGCCACCAGCCATTATGTGCTTTGTGATCCATGATTCCGTGTTGAGCAGGGGCTCCGTTGTATTTATGCTTACAGTGATTATATTAGTTTCGATTGTTGCCGTTCCTTATTATTCATTTCCTTGTTGCGGCATTTCTTTTTGATGTTGTTGGGGTCTGATGTCTGGTGGTCTCTCTGGGTGTGGTCTGTTGCATTCGTCCCCTGATTTATTTCTTGTGCTCCAATCGCCTTCTATATGTCTTTCAGCCCAGTTCCACGCTTCTTTAGGGTCTGTGAAATGCACCGTTGTGCCAATGTGGAATATTGTGAGTTGGGCGGGGAAGATTAAGCCATATTTAGTTCCCATTGATTGCAGACGTTTTTTGAGTGGATCAAAGGATTGGCGCGCTTTTTGCACCTCTCTGGTGAAGTCAGGGAAGAAAGCGATTTTAGATCCATTGTAGGTGATGGGCCCTTTCGACCTTGCCAACTGTAGTACGGCGTCCCTATCCCTATAGTTTAGGAATCTTGCGATGACTGCACGGTGGTGCACCTGGTACGACTTTACCAGTTGGAGTAATATGTGCTCGCTCCATGGAGAAAAATTTGGAAAAGGATTTCGTGTCATATATGTCTGTGAGCCACCCCTCGACGAATAGCTCCATGCTTGCCCCTTCTGCCTTCCCAGGGAGGCCGAGTATGCAGATATTGTTGCATCTGGATCTTCCCTCACTTTCATCCACTCTTGCTTCCAGGATTTTAATGTGGTCCAACAAGCCAGACATGTGTCGATTGACACCCCCATAGGTTGTCTTGAGCCTCCGAGTTGCGTGCTTCAGCCTCCCCGGTGCGTGAGGTTAGCTTTTGGAGGTTGTGTCTCAGTAGGGATACATCGGCGCCAATACTGTCCATTTTCTTCTCCATTGATATTCTGGAGCTGGCAATGGCACCCATCACGTCTCTGAGGGAGATGTAGTCTTCCATGTTCTCGGGTTCAGTTGATGCTAACCGCTCCGGCGTGCGAGACAGTGGTTTGGTCGTGTATTGTTCTATCCTGCTTTGTGTGGAGGTTTTCCTGGGTTTGTCTTTCCCCATGTTATCTACACGTCGTAATGGCGTGGAAATGTATTTCGTTTCATGGGGGGGTGACAATGTTGGCCCGCAGGTGTGTTTCAGAGTCTTGGATTTGTTGTCCACTGGATCGTTGAGCCCAGTGGGAGGCGGTGCTGCGGGACTGCACAGAGTGCACGGAGTGGGCCCCTGCTTTATTGTTTCCACCTTTTGACAGGAGGAACTACAGTTTGCAGGTCTCTGTATGCAGCTGTATATGTTGTATTTGTGTACATGTGTGCTTCCTCTGCTTTAAGAGTCCTGCCTTTCAGGTTTGGAATGTTTTCCCCTTTTGCTGCGGTGTGAGTTTGTTAATTACGCCCAGCAATAGGTTGTAGTGGGACACCAGTCTCGCGAGTAGAGCGTGCCTTTCCAGGTTGTGGGGTCCTACCTCATTCGCCCCTCCGGGGGGGGTGACAGTTTTGTTTGCTATTGCTTGCTTCACACACTGTGGGTTTTGTCAGTTCATTTAGGACACTTTTAGGCGCCTGCGTGTTCTGTCTCACTGTCTGGCACACTTTGATTTCTTTGGGCTGTTTATGCGACTTGTCTGACGCTTCTGCGGGTTACACTGTCTGGCCTCTCTGGCTCGTCTGCACACGGTTCCCTGGTCTGTTTATTGCAGTGGGTTACTGGTCGAACTGTGGGTGTCCCCACCTTTATGTTGGTGCCCAGTGCCGCAGTTTCAAAGTTTGGGGGGTTTCCGGGGGAGTGCCTGTGCAATCACGCTTTTGCAGTGTCTCAATGCCCTCGTTATGCCGTGCTGGTGTGGTTGGTGCTGTGCTGTGACAGGGTTCTTGGGTCTTTGGAGCTCGCAGGGTCATTGGAGCTGCGATGGTCTGACAGGGGAGCAGGCAGGGGCCTGCGTTTGTCGCTGCCACCTCCTGTCTCCCTCTTTCCCCTCTCCTTACCGCTGTTCTCTGTCTGCACCTCTGCAACTCCAGGGCAGTTGCGTATCTTGCCACTGCGCTGGGGGAGGTCTAGCAGAGCGCCCGCGACCGTATCGTGGGTCATGGCAGTTGGGTTCAAGCTCGTGTAAGTGCCGCGTTCGTTTCCCACGGGGGGAAGGTTGTGCTGTTTCTTCCCCCTTTTGAGGTGCAGTGGCGGCGGTATAGGGGGATGATTCCTCATGGGTATCCTCAAGTGGCAGGATACAGTGTTCACTTTGGGTCTTTGGGGTCTGAGTACTATCCGCTCGCCCCAGATATTTTGGGTTTTGCCCGCTCTTCATTACTGCATGGGGGCAGAGGGAGAGTTTCCTCACTCCACTGTGTGCAGGGGTGTGTTTGCCGCCTCAGCGTATCTCGGTCGAGTTGATCCGCTACAAGGGAGGGTGGGCGTGGACCAGCCCCGTTCGATCGCACACTTTCCCCACTTCTACAAGGTGGGAGGCCGTCCTTGGTCTGCCCTCCACTCCCTTGCCGCCGGATCGGCTGGAAACTGTCACTTCTCTCCTCGGGCCGCCCCCCCCCCCCGCTGAGTCGTCACGCTCTCCGCCTACTTCTCGTCTCTGGCGGCCATCTTAAATGCCTTTCGCAGTATGTTGCCTCTGGCCTCCGGCAGCCGTATCTTTGGAACCCTGCACCGGTTTCGGTCCGCTGTGTCACGATCTGATGCGGCAATGTTTCACACTTCGCTGAAGTGTTTTTTGAGTATTCTCAAAGTTGTTTCAAGCAGGATGAATGCAGGATTAGGCTGGCAGCCCGGGAGTGACGAAGGATCACGTCTTCATCGCACGCCCGCTGGCCACGGCCCTTGTGTCGATCACCTCTTTAATAGTAGTATTGTAGAGCTCAACCAGTTCTCTAGGGTTACTTGAGTGGTGATGCTAATGCTGAGACTTCTAGGAGTGGGTGAATACTCGCTTTTGTGAGTAGTTTTTTAGGTCTGGCTAGGGCAGCTGGCATGGAAGGGTTTGTATGGATGCTGCATTTGTTGGGATGTGGAAATGGATGAGATGGTGGTCGGTCCACGGTTGTGGGGTGTTAGAACTGATATCTACCCTACAGTTGTGGTCAACTAACCAGTCTATTATGCGACCTTTAGTGTGAGTGGCAGAGTCGACTTCCTGGATTAATTGTAGGACCTGGAGAGCTTTAGCAAAGGCTTTACTGTGTTAGTCTTTTGTATCCTTAAATCCGAGATTAAAATCTCCCAGGAGTATGACTCTAGTGTTCGGTTTGAGGTTGTTACCTCTGAGGTATAGAAGGTTGGCTTGGAAGTCCAGAAGCGGGCCTGGAGGCCGGTAGATGAGGTGCATTGTCATAGTGTCATTGGGTCATGTTTCTCAGGAGATTAAAGACACAAGTGTTACAGCTTGAACCATCATGGAATAGGAGTGGCAGAGAAAGTAAGAACGGTTGATAGACAATCCTAACGCCCAAACCTGCAAAACTAAGTGAACCATGGGTGTATGTGATCACACATTCGACACAAAGTGGGAGAATTAAAAGGATAATACAAAAGAATTGGTCTATGTTGCGAAAGGATCCCCAACTACAGCAGTTATTTCAGCAACCACCAACGTTCACATACAGAAACAACAAAGCTCTGCGCAACAGTTTGGTGAAAGCAGAGATCTTGACACCTCAAACAAGATGTACATTCAAGCGTACAACACCGTGCCATAACTGCTAACATTGTGGCAACATAATAACTGGAAACAGTATCGCACATCCACATTCGGGGAAACCAATATGGCTTAAACATTCATGTACCTGTGACTCTACTAATGTTATCTATGCACTTAAATGCCCAAGTGGTTATTACTATGTCGGTATGAATACAAGGAAGGCTAAAACAAGGTGGACTGAACACAAGTCCAATATCCGTACTAAAAATCAAAAATCTCCTGTAGTCATGCATTTTGTAGAGGCCTGACATACTGTTGTGCAATTTAAATGTGTGATTCTTGAGCAGGTTAGACTGGGGCGCAGAGGTGGTGATCTTCAAAGAAAGTTACTACAAAAAGAAATCCTTTGAGTTGATCTGTTGGACTCACTCAGCCTGAGAGGAATCGGTGACTTTGACCTGATGTGCTTTGTGTGAAGCACGACTTGTGCTAAGCACCAACTGACTGTATTTTGAGGGTATTGTGTAATTTTCTACATGCTCAACAGCCAACATGATGGTCCTGCTATATCAGTTAATTTCCTTCATGTTGATATTATTATTATTATTTTTTTTTTTTTTTGAACTATTACTCGGTAAAAACCGAGTTTTGTCAAAAATAAGGCAGGCTTTCCTCCTTCGCAATGTAAAATTCGTGTCTCCGGGTTCTATTAGTTTCTACAGAGCCTCCCCCAGGTCTCCAGTGACTAAACCAATGGGTTGATTGATTTGCCCTTTATTACTCTCGGATTGTCTAATCTGGTCAAACGCCATTTCAATTAGTTTTGCTAGGGCTTGTGACCACTTGTTGTTTTCACCGGAGATTAATCTATTCCACAGCTCATTCGTATCGAAGATCCATAAATTGTCTTCTAACGAGGGGAGATACTGGTTTCTCTGTGTTTCCATGCTAGTGCATTCCATCACCAGATGTTTCAAGGATTCCATCGCCTCATTTTTCTTGCATAATCTGCACTTTTTCTCATTTCCACCTCCTCTGATGGTTATAATCTCCCTAGTGGGTAGGAGGTTAAGTCTTGCCCTCATGATCGTGATCCTGAGCCTTTTTTCCGGGAACTTCATGCAGTACTGGAGTGGGACTTTAGCTTTATTGAAAGTAGGGGGGAGGTGGGCTAGTAATTTGTTACCCGTTGCTTTTTCGATAGTTGTTATCCAGTCCAGATCCTCCACCTTCTTTTTGATTCTGTCTGGATTTTCTTTTAGCTCTATCTCCGAGCATTCGATCTTTGTCAGATCTTCCTTTCTCCTTTTTACCCATTGATTCAAGGCCATGTTGATATTATTGTATACACCTTCCGGTGTAATTAGCTACCTATGTACCAATAAGTCCTATTCCCTGATGGTTCAAGCACTAACACTTGTGTCTTAATCTTCTGTGATACATGACACTGCTAGTCAAATCAAGATTGTGAATGGGAATAAACCTGATTTGCGTTGTGTGAAGCACGGCCTGTGCTAAGCGTCAACTGACTGTGTTTTGATCGTACTGTGTAACTTTCCACATGCTCTACAGCCTACATGATGGTCGTGCTAGATCAGTTAATTTCCTTCATGTCGAGTTTATTTGTATTTGTATTTTATTGAATTTATATGGCCCTTTAATCCAAAGTGCTCTACATAAGAACAAGAAGAAATACAAGTATAAAATGGTAATTGAATCACAACTAGAAAACAGTATAAAGAACAATTTACAATATTGCAGAGGAGAGGAGGGAGTGGAGAGGGACAGAGGAATAAGGAGGAGGGGAGAAATAATAAACATAATATGGTATTAGGAACACAACTCAAACAGTATAAGGAACAATTTACATCATTGGTGAGGAGGGAGTGAAGAGGGACAAAGGAAAAGGAAGGAGTGGGAGATCCAACAAATAACGGATGACAATTGAATCACAGCACAAACAGTATAAGGAATAGTTTACATTATTGCTGAGGTGAGAAGGGAGTGTAGCGGGACAAAGGAATAAGAGGGGATGGGAGGGATGAGCGGAGATGTTGGCGGAAGTCAGAAGGGAGGCAAGATGGTGTGAGGAAGATGAGAGGGAAGAATAAGATCAAGTAAGAGAAGGAGGAAGGATAAAAGGGGAGTAGAGGGGAGGAGAGGGTGTAAAGGTGGAGGAGTTGGAGGTGAGGCACGGCATTTCATACACCTTCTGGTGTAAGCAGCTATCTATGTGCCAACAAGTCTTTTTCCATGGTGGTTTAAGTTGTAAAACTTGTTTACTTTACTTTATTACATTTGTATACCGCAACCGTAGACCCATGGGTATGAGGGCGCAGACAGACACAAGAGTGAATAAGACCGGAGAATCCATAGGGAAAGAAGCCGCTTACTAGGGATGACTATTTGAAAAGGAAGGTTTTAAGGCCCTTCTTGAAAATGCTCAGGGCTGCTGAGTTTCTAAGTTGATCTGGCAGAGTGTTCCAGAGAGCCGGCGCCACAAACGCAAAGGCACCACATTGTGCTTTTTTGCCTTTCACTTTGGGCTGATGGAGCAGGTTCTGATTGTTGGAACGAAGATTTCTAACCGGGGATTTTAATCTTATATACCTTTGAAGATAGAAGGGCATTTTGCCCTTGAGGCATTTAAATGTAATAACCATGAGTCTGAAGGAGATTCTTGAGTCCACAGGCAGCCAGTGCAAAGCTCGCTGTGCCTCAGAGACGTGAGCTCTGTAAGCAAGGCCAGACACCACTCTAACTGCTTCATTTTGGACCACCTGGAGACGGTTGATGTTTTTTTTTTACTAGAGCCTGCTAATAGACTGCAGCAATAATCCAGTTTAGAGCCTATAATGGCTCGGGCGATGGTCTCTGCGTTGGATTGAGAAATAATAGGTCGCAGATGGGACAACAGTTTAATATAATAGGTGGCAGAGGATACTGTACTGGACATGTAAGCTTTCATGTTAAGCGACTGATCCAAGACTACACCCAGGATCTTGACCTTGGGAAGAGTAGGGATTAAGGCGTCTCCCAGCTGGAATTATTTGTAAGCTGGGTCTGTTTAGCTACAGTACAATCCGATCCCACGACCATGAGTTCCGTCTTGCCGCGGGTAAGTGCAAGATTATTCAGCATCATCCATTGTTCTATCATGGCAAAAATGCGATTAAGTTCTTTTTCATCGTCCTCATGCTGGCCCGTTAGAGGGATGACACATTGGGTGTCGTCAGCATAGTTGGAAAAGAGATTGCCCTCCTGGGCAAGATGGGCAAAAAAGGGAGTCATAAAGATCTTATAAATGCACGGCGACAGACTGGCGCCTTGTGGAACTCCAAACAATATCTGGATTGCTGGTGCTTTGGCATTGTTGGCACATACCCTGCTAGATCTGTTGGATAGGAAGGATAATAGCCAGTTAGTAGCTGCCTGCAAGCAGTTGGCTACGGACATGAGCCTATCTGCTATTATAGCGTGGTCGACTAATTCGAACGTTGCCGATTGGTCCTGAGAGATAAGAAGGGAGACCATAGTTCCAAAAGCATGGTCTCAGTACCAAAGCCTTGTCTGAAACCCGACTGGAAAGGATTGAGAATAGGGTGGGAGTTAAGATGTTGCGCTATTTGAGTATAGGCTACCTGGTCCAATATTTTTAGTAGGAAAGGGGTATTGGTTATTGGCCTATAATTAGTGGGGATGTTTTGATCCAAATTGGGTTTTTTCAATAACGCGGTAACCCAGGCTTCCTTCATATCGTCTGGGACCGTACAATTCTGAAAAGAAGCATTTACAAATTTACATATAGCTTGAACAAGAGTAGGGGGACATGTTTTGATAATTGTAGAGGCACAAAGATCCCCTGTGCAATTAGTTGCCTTAAGTTTGTTAATGATATATGCTAACTCCTCCTCTGATATGGGTGTGAAGTCAAAGATGGGGATATTGGGATCCTGAGTGAGTGGGTGCCCTGTATATCACAAGCACTTTTGTTGGTAGCTATAGAATCCCGAATACCATCCAGTTTATTTGCCATGGCATTCTGGATGTCCAGAGACCAATCATCATTTTTGGTAATCGCAGATAATGCTGGTTCTGGGACAACCTCTTGTTCTTTCAAAATTTTGAATAATTCCTTGGAATTCGAGGAGGTAGCCTGAGAGATTCTGGAATCCAAATAAGATTTCTTAGCTTTCGTGATTGCTCTTTTATAATTATTGGCAGCTTCCTTATAGTTGGATAGTGCTATAGGTGATTGATTGGTTTTCCAGATGTAAAAAAGTTTAAGGGAGAAGGCTTTGAGGGATTGGAGTTCAGGCGAGAACCAAGGATTGGTTAGTTTCCTTTCTGAAACTTTCTGAAGGTTTCTTTTTGTTTTTCACGTGGGCAAGAGAATCTGCCACTAGTTTAAGATTGGAGCAGATTTTCTTAGCAAGGATGTCCAAATCGTCTGTCTCTAGGATATGTAGGGTCTGAGAAGAAAGGGCTTCAAATTTGTCCGTGGTTAAGGGCTTGATGTTGCGATATGTAGTATCTACTGAGTGAGCTGTTTGGGCGTTGGTGACAAATGGAACAGTAATAGAGAAGTGAACAGCATCATGGTCCGACCATGGGCAAGGTAATACTGATACGTCATGATGAGGGCTGTTAATTACTGCTACCCAATCAAGGGTATGTCCTAGGTTGTGGGTAGGGACCTGCACTATTTGTGTGAAACCAAGATCATTAAAGGATTGAGCAAGTACAGATTTTGTCTTCAATCTGCAGTGAAACATGATGCTGCTTGTCTAATTAAGATTGTGAACGGGAATTGACCCGAGAGAAATTACATATGCGTGTTATTATATGCATATTGATAAGATTATGCTATCTGGACAAGATTATGGCATGACGACACCAATTAAGTCGATTGGGAATTAGGCTCTGGTATTTCAACTGACAACTTACACTGAGTGATAGGAGGGAGAGGGGTACTCCATGTAGTTCTGTGGATATGCCCCTGTGCCTGCTCTATACCCTCACTTGATAAACCTCTCCGGCTACCCACCATCAAGAGTTGTATTATAGATGTCACACCTACTGTCGTAGGTTACCTTGGTTGGGTTTTCTCCCTATTGTTACTGATGTGGGACCCTGCTCACGTCTGTACCGATCTAGTACACCCTATAAGCGCCTTATCCATATAGGTATTTTTCGGGCCAGCGACTGGCTACGTGAGTTTATTTTTCCATCCAGCTATCACCGCTGAGTTACCACAGACATTGACACCACATCTACACACAGAATTTTACCTGATTTTCCCAAGATCTGCTGGATGCTGATGACACCATTTTCCCGTTCTACAAGATGAAATTTAGTTTACATTTCCTTTATCACATATATGGTGAGCGTTCACAGGTTTTTACCACTGTGAATGGTTTCGCAGTGGTGAACATACGCCAGAATGAGTACCTTGGTAACCAGGGATAGCATTTGCCCACACCAAGATGGTGGGCTGTCGACGTGGCACTGATGTGCATGCGCGGGGGTGCCATAGCGACATTTTAAACAATGGGAGACGCTTGGGTAAGAACTATACCTTTCTGCACCATCCTCCTGGGTTTATACATGTAGTCTACCCCTCAACTATGATCTACGTGGTGGATCCTAATATTACGTGCACATTTTTCTGACGCACGGAGAGAGGCCAAATTGTTATGGTTGACTCATTAATGAATACATTATACATGTGACCACAATTACAGATGCGCTTCACTTATGCAACATGGGTGTCAAGCATTCATGTATTTCTTATTTTTCTATGCCGTTAGCAGGCTGTACGTAGCCGATGGTTCCCTGGTTGTTGGGGGCACCGGCCAGCCCAACTTAGTAGATCCATATATAAATGCATCTCCCTACACAGGGACTAAGAGTACCTTGGAAGTTACATAGTAACAATGACACTATATCCAGAGGATTGTGTTTATCTTCTGTTCTTCGTGCACTTAGAGTAATCTTGACTTTTCTCCTCTTCACTCGAACCAGTAAATAGTGTCTTTAAGACCATCCTGCCACCATTGCCCATCTGATGTAACCGCTGTTCTCACAGCTGGGTGAGTCCCATTTTAATCTCTAGTCTATTTGTGTAAGTCTCATAAAAGGAACCTAATAGAGGTTATAATATCCACAAAATTAACTCTCTTACCAACAGGCATGACTCTTCTCATGTCACCACTGAATGAAGGAGAAGGTCAGTACAACTCATTTCAAATTGATTTAGCTATATACACTAACCATATGCTTGTCAATACTGAGTTGCCATCTTTATAACCTTTTTATGTATCTACAAATGCAACAAAACTATCCATAGGCACTGATAGCTCTTGCCTTGAAGATGGATTATCAGAAATCTGAAATGCGTGGTCCCCATCTAAATCTCAAAGGAGCTATTTTGGATTTAATTCAAATGCAGTTGGCATATAACCACTTCACTTGTGTGAATGTTGTAAACACAAGTCTGTTACCGTTGGAACTGACGCTGTTTTGATATGTTCTGTTTTGTGTAAAAAACAGTATTATGAGCATTATGGTTCTGGCTTTAGAACTGTATCTAATTAGTTTGTTTTATACTATCACTTTTCCAATTTTGATGAGATAAAGACTTTACTTCTCAACAAAAACCGATGTTGAATCATTGTCTTTGAATTATCCTGTGACGTTACATTATTGAAATTGATTATAACTGTTCACCTCACTATACACCCAAACAAGTTGTGTGATTCTCAACAGAAGAAATTATTGTGGAATATACGTGTGGGTCCCTCCACATTGGTGACCTAGACTAGAGACATAGGTAAACCACTGGGATTCTCGCTCCCCCAATGAGTGCATCACAAGGCTACCGTGTGGCAACATATGGTTTCGTTTACATAGTTCTGCTTTGTCCCAAGTGACCTTGAGACACTTGTCCCCTTGCACATGAAATTCTTTCAACAAATGTTTCTTTGACCGTTTTGAAAAGTTTGAGGTAAAACATTCCTTGAGATTAGTTATTGTGTAATATTCACAAGCCTGTGCCTCCCTCCTTCTCTTTTGTACAACCAGATTTTTAATTGACACTCATCAAGCAGATGATGGAGCTGGTTTGCATTGAAGACCTGTACGACTCAAATGCCAACTGCAGGGGAATGCCCAAGTGGAGAGATTCAGTTGTATTCTCTTAGTGATGCTGGGCATCCTGAGGCCAGAGGGGATGACAAAGTGGAGTCAGCATGTGGCTAACCTGACCCATTCTTACAACTGTATGAAGAATGATGCAACCGGGTTTACACTACTTGATGTAAGAAAAATAAGGTAGTCCTAGTGCCGTCTGGTCAAATAAAAAGGGCCTATATTAAGAAAAACCTATTGCCAATCCTTCCGCTAAATACAAAGAGTGTGGGATAAGGTTCACAAGAAAGAAAGACATGCTCACAAATGATAAATCGGGATGTGTTAGCCGGGGGGTCTCCCTTCCCCACGTTTTGAGCATGGGACAAGGTGGGACTCCTGAGCACAGCACACGCTCAAGCTTTCTAAGCACAAGACAACAGTTCCAGCTTCAGCTATCAGGACCTTTGGTGGTTAAGTGTTTTTACTACAAAAGTCTCTTGCCTCCGAGGACCCGATGTGCTCAAAAAATAACAACCAAAAAGTTCCTTTCAAATGTATATTGGGTGATGCCTTCACCCCTGGGTCTCTTCTCTTCCGGGCTCAGACCCCCACATAGTTCTCAGTGGTATCGGGCCATTCGGTGGTTAAATCTCATGCTTCCGATGGCCTGATAGGTTAAAAAATAACAAACAAAAAGCTTCTTTCAGATTGCACTTGAGGTGATGACTCTTCAACCCTGGGTCCCCCTCTTCTTGGCTCAGACCCCTTCAAATGTTTGCCTCCCATCGGGTTCACTATGTCCTTTTTCAGTGGGTGTTGGCATTTCACCCCTGTATCCCCATCTTCTGGGCTCAGACCCTTTCTTGACTGTTTGCCTCCCTCTGTCAGGTTCACTCTGGCTTTTGCTAAGATATTTTCACCTTGGCCTTCACAAATCTTAATGTCTTTTTAAACAGTTCACCTCAATTCTACTTTGTTTCACTTTCAATATATATCCATGCCATTTGAAGCTTTTCCTCAATTCGGTATTCAATACGCCTTTCTTTGTCTCAGTTTTAAAGTTCCATTTAATTCAATCTTCAGTGTGCCTTTTTGTTTAGCTTAATGTAAAGTTCCATTCAATTCGGAATTCACTATGCATTTGTTTTACTTAATTGTAATGCACTGTTTACTTCAGACCTCAAAATGCATTAGAATTGCTTAATTTCAAAGTTCTGTTCACTTCAGAATTTGACATGCATTCGTTTTTCTTAAGTGTACAGTTTTTTTTTTTTTAAGTTTGGTTTTCAGTAGAGATTGTTGGGGGCTTGTGCTTCAATTTCTATTCAGCCCGGTATTCAATATTCATTTGTTTTACTTTAATTGAAATGCCCAGCACTCAGACTTTCAAAAATGTTCTCCCTGCGAAACGCGCCTTATGCTTTAACAACCATCAATGGAAATTATATTGTACCGGAGACCTTCGGAAAACGTTCTCTCTGAGACACTTAACCACTCCGATACAAAGTATCCTTCAACAATGGGAATGTTCAATCATTTGCGCACCGGGTTTCCCATCTGACAGAAACTCACTGGTCGCTTTGATAGTTTCCCAGCAGTGCAGATTACGCAGCCTTCTGTTTCTGCTGTCAAGGGTCCAACTACTGGCCCATAGACACTCCTGTGTCGGCTTATTGACACAGGGGAACATGCACTTCTGATGCAAGGGAAAGGGACAGCCTCCCACACAACTGCCTTCTCGGCCCACTGTCCGCTCCACGGACACTCTGCTCCCATGCCACCCTTCCTGGGACCCACTCTCTCTTGGCAGTACCCAACAAACGTCTCGGCGTGCTGCCTGTGGCAGTTTTCCTCCAGCAGCTTGCGTCTCTTCATACAAGGTTCCCTGCTGCTCCTCCGTGTGTTACTTTCTCCTTCTAATTTCATACACCTTTAACAGGTTGCAGGTAAGCTTTCTCAAAGAAATGTGCATGACCATAATTAAGGGGACATGCCTGACCTTCACAATACTTTGCAGGCATCTTCTCCGTCCCAGTACTAAAGTGGTGAAATAGCATAGTCTTTATTACTCTCAGCTGCCTCTTCCTTGTCTCACCACTGCCAAGTGTTACATGAAGAAAATGAGGGGAGCTGACCTACAGTAACCCATAAAGTTTGGAGAAAGGTTGGGTTGTTCCTCAATAGGAAAAAGGAGATATCATGTCTCGCCTGGGTGCACTCTGCTCCCAATCCCGAAGAACTCTCCACCCAGGTGATCCTCCCTAATTTTTCCACCCCCAGGGTCGGGATCCATACGTTATGGGCTTTCCTTGGCCACCTGAGAAGAGAATTAAGAAGAGAATCCAGGGGGTTTAGAAGTGAGGATACCCTCAGGTTTCTCACAATAGAGAGTGTGTTTGCTGGGTCTGGGGGGGGAATCCTAGTTGAGGACCCGTCTGCTCTGTCGTTCCACAAGGGAGAGCAGGCCTGTTCTAAAACTAACCTATGATTCATCAGGGGACCAGTGTGAGTTTTTCAATGATTGTTCCTCACAGCTTTCTGTTCTTCCATCTTTAGAGCTGGCTCCTGGGAGTTCAGAGGTACTATTTGAGGTGCCTGAAACAGAGTAGTGGTTTACAACTGGCCTATAAATTAAAATCATGGATGGATAGGTTCATAGATAAGGCCATGGTTATTGTCATGCACTCCCCGCAACAGCATGGACCTCGGAACTCCTCCCATTCACCTGATCTGGCAGTATCTCGGCGGCAGCGCTGATCACATCCGCTCCTGTGCCCGCCCAGCCTCTGAGAGCATGCTGCATGCCGTGGCATCCCTGGCGCCTGCTTCCCCGATCACGTTGGGGTTTACCCTGGCGTCTCCAAGCACGCACCAGCTCCTTCCTTCATCGCGGGCGCCCATTGGGCACAGCGCTTTGCAAGAGAAGGTCACGTGAACCGATTAGCGGTCACGTGACCCGGAAGCAACACTGAATGCGGTCACGTGACCAGGAGGGCAGTCACGTGACCCGAACGAACCCTATAAGAGAGCTCCAGCCCTCTCAGTCAGTGCTTCTCAGCTGTTCCTTCGGCGAGTAGCGTTTCTGTGCTCCTGTTTTTGGATTTCCTGGATTTCTGACCTTGTTTTTGCTTCTGGATCACCTCTTATTGGATTCGTCCCTTGGAACTCTGTATACTGGAACTGACTAGACCCTTGGATTGCTTATTGGACTGCTTTTGGTTTTTGCCCTCTGAATTTGGTTATTTTGGACTGCCTCACTTGAACTGTTCAAGACCTCTGGATTGCTTCCTGGACTGCCTTACTTCCTACCCCGCTCAGGTACTTGCATTGGGAGCTAAGTATTGCCTCCTAGGTGATACTTCCCCCATCACTGAGGACCCTCCTACCTTGCTCTCCACTCATTTAGGGGGAACACTTAGGTTTCTAGCTGCAACCAGATACCCCTAGGGTAGGTGTTCTTTCTGTTTACCTTTTTGTGCTTATAGTAGTTTCCTTGTACCTGCCTGATAACCATTCTCTCTCCCTTACTGCCATCCGGGACCCAGTGTTTTCTGTTCCTGCCTACCACCTGTGACCTCAATAACCGGTCAGCGAGTTGATAGCTCTTCTCTGACTGGTACGTGGGGACGGAGGTATAATAATCTCGTGGACCTCAGATCTTGACAGTTATCCTCTGGGACGATGATAGTCCCAAGAGGGGGAGCATGTAATCCTCTGCCCCATAAAGGGTCTTAATATGTATAGTGGAACAGCCCAGGTTTCCCCCAGGCAGCCCCTTGGATAGATGGGTTCCCTTGCACGTATGAAACTTTTTGTAGTTACTGCTGAGAAGTGTTTGCACCCTGAGGGCCCCAGAGGGGCCGTCATAGCAGCGCCTTCTAGTGTAACTCGGATTGGCATTCCTGGGGATGGGAATGTTCTCAGATGGGGGAGGGGAGTAGTAATGTAGTTCCTGGCCCAAATTGGGGAAGGCTAGGAGGGCTGCATGGCTTTGTAAATGTGCAGATAGAACGCCCTAAACGTGTGTGCAAGTATGTGTTGAGGAAACTCTTTTAGCAAGGCATTAGGCCCCTGCTAGTGACGTTGATGTCACATGTTTTTTGTGAAGTGACATTGTATTTAAGATAAACATAGTTTTGCCACCCTTTAGAGACTTTTCAGACTGCGTGTTGCATAAAGGATTTCTTATTATTCTTTTCACCACATCTATAATATTAGATAAGGTTGTGTATTTTAGATTCCTTTTGATTGTGTAGATTGAGCTTCATTAAATATAGTTGTTGTAATGAGCAATAGGCCTGCCATGTTACAATAGGCTACTATTGAAGGCTGCAGATGTTGCCATGTTAGTGTGCTAGGCTGCATTTCTCAGCTATGATCACTTAATTGAATTTTATTTCTGCTGTTGAACTGAAAGCTCTGTACTCAAGGTCAGGGTGGAAAGGGGATGTTGAACAATTTCCAGTTAATTGTTGCGAGGAAGGAAGTTCACAGGGGCCTTAAATGAGGAGAGATAGCAGGAGCCTTCCCAGATGATAAACAAATGAATACGTTGATTGTGAAGGACACAGAGAGATGCGCAAGAAGAACCAGACAGTTTTGCCAAAATAAATAACTTGGTTGTGAGCACAGCGTGCCCACTGGAAGTGGGGTACTTGTTTCAGGGGAAAGGTATCTTGGTCAAATGAATAAATAGGAGAAATTCATTTCCAGGAGCAGGGGCACAGACACGTTTTTTCCAGGGGTGGCAACATGCATTAGTATGGGATTTGCAAAGTGAGCAGATGCAAGCACGGGAAGCCAAGAGGCTCTATTATGGGGAAGGGATTATGGTGTTCTATGGGTTCTAATGAAGTCTTGACCTCGCTAATGTCCACTCACTGTATGATTGGTCAGTCTTGGTGGGATGCTACAGCCAAAGCTGTGTCTGTGGTCAAATTAGGGCAGAGCTTTTTTATGAATTTTAAAATGAAGAGTCCCAGGCAATTAAAACAGTGCATTATGTGCTGACTAGGAAATTAGATCATGTTTGAGGGGTGGTATTCTGATGGTCACGAGAAAGGAAAACTCCAATTATATTGTTTGATGTATATTGTTATTTAGCGGCTTAATGACGAGCAACTAATGAAAATGTTAGGATTAAAATTAATGTTGCGTTTGTAGAATATGCTAATCTTGTGGTTTTAGCTGTCATTTTAGCCTGGAGTGGGCATGTTGAGATGCTCTTCAGTTCAGTTCCACAGAGCGGTCTATTCTCCCAGCCATATTTGCAAATATAAGCATTTTCTTTCTTGCAATTTGTGCACTCTTTTGATTACTTTTACATTAATTTTGGGTACTTTACCTTTATATTTGGAGGCCCCAGTGAGAACTCCAGAAGCCCCAAAGAGCTGGGGCCTCCCCGCTGCACAGTGTGAGGGCTTAGAGACCAGTACTTGTGTGCATAACCTGCGGAGGTGAGCAGGCGCTGAGGTACCCGAAGGTCTGCCTGATCCATTAGGCAGGCCACCGATACGGGTGGTGCAGGCAGTTGAGAGGGGAGACCCAGCATCAAGGGAGTACGCAGGACCCATATGACTTGAGTGCACTCTTGCATGAAAGCACAGTATTGGGGATGTTTTGGTTGTTTTCGTTTGTTGTTGTATTAGTAAGTAGATCGAGCTAAAGGGGAAGTCCCTTGGAAGACGGGGGAAGACAGAGCTGTTTAATATTGTATGAGTTTTGGTGACGCTCCCCTGTTGTGGGGAAAGATGATGTCATAGTAGTATAGAATTGTGAGTTAAGGAGCTATCCCTCTGCCCCAGAGGTTGGGGGCACAATGATGAGTAGATTCCCTCGTCTCGAGTGAAGGAGGATGAGGAAGGACTTAAGTCATTGTTGTATATAGATGTGATTTATTTTCTTTTTTTTCTTTTATTGTGCATCTTTGTTGTGGTGGTGTATTTAGAAGTTTTTATTTTGAGTGTTAATGTTTTTTTTGAGTATGAGAGGTGTGTGAGTAAAATGAGCAGAGGTTGTGATGGGAGTAAAGACGCCTTAGGGGGAAGAAACTGGTTGACAACGGAATTTATGCAAATTGGTTTATTCAAGTGATGCAGAGATGCTGCTGGAACAGTGTCCGTATATATTAGTAGGGAGGGTGGGATTTATTGACATTACGGATACTCAGTTGTAACATATGTTCAAGGCACTTCACAATAGAAGGATCAAATACTAAAGTACCATGCAGAGTTGGTAAAGGGGACTGCAAGAAGCATATTCAAACAATGGCCCGCAGAAGCTAAGCATGCAAAAGATGTTATAGAACATATGTATGCACATGTCATTTTTCCATGCAGAAAGGGAAAAAAGCTGAAGAATGGACAAAGCATATTGGAAGTGTGGAAAATGTTCTATGAAGAGGAGAATGCCTTCAATGACGACATAGACAGAATGAAGGAGAAGGATATAGTAGCATCTGCCCACCCCCTTATGGCTCCTTTCCTCTATAGCACGCTGCAGGATATACCAATCCCTGTTATGCACCTGCAGCAGAGGATAAAAAGGGGTCAACCAGGTAACCAACAGAGGCTGGTAGAAACACATAAACGGATACTGTTAGTAACACATTACTTTCGAAGATGGGGGGAAAAATGCGCGAAGGCAGATATAAGATGTATTAGAAGCAGCAGAGGAGGAGCATGTAAACCTCCAGTCCTCCTTACCCTAGAAGAAGTAGATAGTGATTCAGCGTGTAGCGACAAACAAGCAGAAGATGATGATGGCATGTGGGTAACCTAAGAGACAATGTACAGGGTTTCACAGTAGGACAGAGATAGGACACCATGGTCTGGGTGGCGCAGGAGACGGCCCACCAGAATAGCTGTAGTAACTAGCATGAAGGGAGAAGAGACATCACAACATCAGAGACAGGGGACACAGTTGCCCCATTACAGAAGGTCAGGGGTCTCAGTACGTACCATGTCTGAATATGGATAAGGAAAACGTAATGAGCAGCTTGCCATCCCTCACAGCAGGGGCAGACATGTGGATTTATGCCCTAAATAAAAAGACAGCAGGTCTACCCTGGCCGTAGGAGACATGAAGAGCGGCAATGCCCATGACAGTGCACCATTTAATAACTGTCAAGCACATGTATGGAAGGCACTGGGGGAAATGCACCCAGCCATGTCAGACATGCAGTTTATTTTGGCCTGTACAATGAGACCAGGCTAGGACCCTGCACAGTAATTCAACAGATAACAGATGTGCCACGTAGAGACGGGACAACAGTGGGAAAGGAACATCCCTGTTTTTAATCAAATATTGTCTAGGGTTCTCCCCACAGGCATGGAGACGGAAATAGGAAAGGTAGTGGATATTGAGACTAAAGGATGGGCTGAGATACAAGCTCACATAGTACACCACTGCAGAGCAAGACAGGACAAAGAGAGAAGTAAGGTAGATGAGACACAGAAGGCAGAGGCAAAGTTGTTACAGAAGAATTTAGTATGAAAGGAGCAGTAATTAAAAACGCCACAGAAGCACAACATAAGGTCCACCCCTAACACGGAGGGCGATGGGGTATCCCCCACAAGCAGGTTATCCTCCACGTAGGGTATATTCCACAAGCTGGGGGGGGGGGCTTTCAGAGAGGGAGGGGGACTGGATTTGGATATGGTGGAGTTAAAACCAGGTTCAGAGGACAGTGTCTGGCTTGCAGGAAAGTAGGACATTTCACATGAGTGAAGGAGCAGAAATCAAGTGCTCTATGGCCCTGGTGGTATCCCAGCATATCAGACTATCACCTATCCCGAGTCACACATACAACCCCCACAGATACAATCCCCATTTCCCCATATGTACAAAGCGCCTCACAACAGCTGCTCCTAGTTGCCCAAAATATACAAAATAACGTCAAGCAGCAGCAGGTGCCCCCATACTCACAACCATATCCCCTCCAACACAGGTTCAAACCCCTGCTCAGCAGTGGGACAAATATTTGTTACCCCAGGGCACAGTACCACACTACACAGGAGTGACAGTAAAAAGGTAACCCTTTTACATTTTCAGGCACTGACACAAATTCCCAATAGGATAGCCCAGGGAGTGGTCTGACGTGCCCAGACCTATCAGTAACTGTAGACCCAAAAGAGGAACCACAGGGTGCAATGCTAGGTGATGGGCCATTTTTGTTTTTGGTCGACTCCGGAGCATCTAAGTCTTGAATTAAGAAAGGAAGATTTCCTTTGTCGGAAAAAATAATGGACACAGTGACTTTCTGCGGCTGTTGTAACAGTTCCTTTCACTGAAGATTAACCCATTATAATAGGCGTGCAGAAAGTTGTAGCACCCTTTGCTGTATTCAAGAGAAACATCAATTAACATATTGAGCTGAGACGCTATGAGCAAACTAAACATGACAATTTCATTTTCCGAAAAGGGATAGTGTGCTCCGCCCCAGACATGTATAACTTGCGGGTCGCTATGCTTCTACAAGTATTTTGAACCCATAGCGCCCTGCAAGGTGCACCACTATATCCAGAATTATTCCTTTATGGGGTGCAAATACTGTTAGGTTGGGTGTCCAGGAATAAGGACCACACATTTTGATTACCCACAGAATTTATACTCCGACTAGCAGTCCACAAGGAAGTAGCACCAGGGACCACTATCATAATAAACTTAGACGTAGCAATAACAAAGAAAGCCAAAGTGATTCCGCATGGTGCAGACAGAGATGGCATTGAATGGCACCTTGTTTTGTGCATCACCCCAGCACAGCCCTTGACAGACTTGACTGACCAATAGCTTTTTACCAAGGATGACGACGTAGGAGAGATGGTGTTTCAGATCTGCATACCGTGTCAATTGGCTGTAGAGAATAGAGATGTTCACTGGAAAGTTCTTCTTACAAGGACACTCCCAGCACACTAAATAGATGAATTGGACTGGTTGCTTAAAGAAATATGGACCAGCAGCCCTCGTGATGTGTGTCTCTTGAAAGGGCTAGGGGCCATCCATATCACGGTGAAATAAGGGGCAATACTGCCCCGGGTCAAACAGCACCCCATGTCACAGGAAGTGGATGAGGTAATGTATGTCAAGATTGTAGCTTTGTGGCTCAATAATAATAAAAATAAAAACATTCACTCATTGGAAAAAGCAAAAGGGGGGTCTTGGAGGATGGTGCAGGACCTCTGCCCTTTAAACAATATAGTTGAAGCAGAATTTCTTGTAACACATCCAGCCACCATTTATGTAACAGGAGCTACTTATTCCACATTAGTTGACCATAAGAATGCATTCCCTTCTATTCAACTACCCCCAGATTCCCAGTGCCTTACCATGTTTACATACTGTGAGGAAAGATTCCAACTCGCTTGTTTACCCCAGGGGTACTGTGAATCCTCAAGCATCTTTAACAAAGTATTGAAGATGGGTTTAGGAAACCTGCAAACACGGAGCACAGAGATACAACATGTGGATGACCTCCTGGTGTGTAGCACCACAGAAGAGCAATGTAGAAATGATTCAGTGACACTCTTGACATTATTGGCAGAGAAGGGGTACAAGGTCGACAAAGAGAAGCTGCAATACTGCCAGAAAGAAGTAGTGTATCTAGGGAAGATACTAGCATCAGAGAGAAGAAGGCTAACCCCAGAAAGTGCAGCAGCAGTGAAAAACACGCCAGAAGCAAGACACAGTGAAGCAGATGCAACAGCTCTTAGGTCTGTGCAATTACTGCCATTCCTGGATCTTTGATTGTTCTAATTGCACCAGTCCCCTCCTGTCAGGGTTGAAAGAAGCACAGAATGTGAAGGGCCCCATAATTTAGACAGATGAAAGGCTTCAATCATTCAAGGAATTAAAACAGCACTTAGTAATGCACCCCGTTTTGGCAATGAAGCTCTATGTGGAACATGCATGTCTGCTACCTGGAAAAATCAAGCCTACCTTCACCACCCAACGAGTTTCAGGATATGAAGTAATACTGTCAAATCATTCAATAAATGTAGGGAGGTGTCACACTGTTAATCCAGCGACATTGCTTGCAGAACCAGTACTGCAAGTTGATTATGTGCATGATTAGGCTACATTTGAGGAGAGATTAGATGCCTTAACCCATGTTAAGGAAGACCCCTTAGAGGGGGGGTATATACTTTTCGCTGACGGGTCGTTAATGATCTATCAGAACACTGGACACAGACACACATGAATGGAAGTAGTATACTATGAGGATGGAGAGTTTGATGTCATATCAAGTGAAAATGCCACCACGCTATTCTGCTTAAGCAGTAGAACTTGTGGAATTAATAACAGCAATAGAAATGTCTAAAGGATTTTGCACCACCATTTATTCTGATTCTGCATATGTCACGCAAACAGTGCACTCAGGGTTCACCAGATAGAACAGGAGAGGGTTTAAAAAAATCATATGGCACACTGGTATAACATGCAGATTTACTCTCCAGATTGATAGAAGTGTTGCCCCATTCTTCTGCATTAGCAGTCCTGAAGTGTGCAGCTCATACCAAAGTTGCACACTTAATATCGCAGGGCAATGGGGTAGCAGACACATTCGCAAAAGAGACAGCATATTTACCACACGTTACAGAGCAGCTTCCTACATTCACAAACCTCCCACGTCAGCAAGTACAAATTACTGACCCATATAATGCCCTGCCCATGGCCCAGATCATAGAATTACAGGGATGCGCCTCCCACTAACAGCAAGAACGATGTACAAAGAGGGGGTATTATTCATTCCCCACATCATTAATTAATTAATATGGAGCCAGACTATTTCAGGGAAGCCTGTTATGCCACAGTAGCTGCTTAAGATTGCCGTTGAACAGGTGCATTACCCAGCACACATAAATCGAAAGGGTATATTGCAGATGCCCTACAAGAGGAATGGTTTGCCCCAAGTTTGCAGGAACATGTGGCAGAGTTCATTACCAATTGTGTAACATGTCAACGTTACACCGCAGGTCACACATTGAAAATGAATAAGGCCACATTGCCCCACCATTCAGGGCCTTTTTTTGACATCACCATATTGATTATGTAGATTTGCTTAAAAGATGCAATCATTTTTGCTATTTGATTGCTGTGGTGTGCCCATTCTCCCGTTGGCTTTAAGTAGGTCTTTACGCCCACCCCGATGCCAAATCAAGGTGTTCAGGTCCACTAATGGGACACATTTTCTTATCACCCCAAAACCAACGGAATTGTGGAATGCCTCAACGGCTTATTAAAAGAACGCCTTACGTAGACGGGTGAAACACTGCACAAGAGCTATCGGCATTGCTTGCCTTTTAGTTTTGTTTGCTTTCAGGAATCAGCCTGGCTCTGAGCATCATTGAAAGCCACACAATATAGTTACGGGCAGGAAGCTGCAAGAGCCGCTTAGCTTCTGATTCTCATAGCTCAGCAGAGATTTTGGGGGATGAATTTCAGGGATATTTTACAGAGCTTACCAATTTTTTCAAGTTCATATCCCAACATGTGGGGCCCCTGCTTGAAGTCGGCTAGCCGCACGAACAGCAGAAACACCAACACCACAGGAGGAAGCATCACTGCTACATCAACCACATCTTTATCCGCGTGACAAAATATATATAAAAAACTTTACACAAAAGTGGCGCCAATCTAGGTTATTTATGCAAGACCGACTGTGTTAAAGGTTGCTGGTTGAAGGGCATGGCTGCATCTGTCGAAGTCTGGATAGAAAAAGTGACTGCCCCCCCTCCCAGGCGAAGAAAATGTGGGAGAGACAAGGGGAGTATCTGCCAGCTAGTTGTGACTTTTTTAAATCTCGGTTCGCCTTTTTCAACAACCAGGCTCTATTTCTAGCCACACAGCAGAAGAAACACAGAGGAAAAATGAAATATATGTTATGGTTGCTTGTTGTTCTCTCTTTTTCTCTATCTCCCTTTCCTTCTGTTTAAATTAGAATAGATTTTTGTAAAACATGGCACTAATGCTTTGTAAAAGATAGCACTAATGCAGAGGCTATTTCCATGACCAGAAGTAAGAGGGATGTATTGAATTCAGAAATATTCTTGAGCAGCATTAGGGAGGAGCATTTTTATTATTATGGTATTTATTATGGTATTTATTGAGCATGGACCTAGCTTCGAGAAGCGTCAGTGTGCTTTAAAGTGGTATACAACAATACAGATGCTTAACGGAGCACTTTTCAGAGTTAACAGAAAAGATATACAGTGGGGGATAGGGTTCAGAGGGGCACTGGGTGGCAGGGAGGAGAGGGGCTGGTCACATCTAGCGAGTCAGGTGGCGTAGGAGGTGACGTAATGGCCTAGGTGTTGCGGAAGAGGAGGGACTCCTTGAAGTGGTAGGTCTTGAGTTATTTTCTTGATTGTAGGTGCGTGGCGGTGAGTATGATGATGACGGAGAGGTGTAGGCAGAGGAGGCTTGTTTTCTGGTCCTTTCCTTTTTGCAGCGGCAGATTACAAGTCTGCACATGTCCTCGCTTCTGGTGGTGCGCTGTCCACCAGAAATACTGAGTTTTTCTGCAAGGTAGCTGGGTGACTTGAGGGTAACGCCCTTTATAGATGATGCAGCAAGACTTGAAGGTGGTTCCTGGATGCAATGGGAGCCAGTGAATGTCGATGAGTGCCGCGGTGATGTAGCCGCATCTGCATGGATGAGGCATGCGGCCGTGTGTAGGACTCTTCTCAGGGGCACAAGGGAGGACGATGGGAGGCCTTCAAGTAGATCATTTCCCAAATCCAGATGGGATAGGACCAGTACTTGAATGGTGAATCTAAAGCTGTCTGGAGGGAGGAAGGGATTGACCTTCCACCGGAGGGAAATCTGATAACCAAGCTGTCTGAGTTTTCTTAGCTATGTGTGTCTTGAAGGCAAGGTGTTTGTTGATGTGGAACCCAAGGGAGGTGAGCTTGGGTGTGAAGCCCTCCGGGTTCATTGTTGATAGCCAGGTCTGTAAGTCTGGATGTTCGGTGTTGTTGGTGAGGAGTAGGAATTCGGTCTTGGAGGGGTTGTGCTTCAAGTATGCAATGGACATCCAAGACTGGAGCATCATACAGACACTGTAAACATGTGGTATAACCGCATGCGAGCAGTGGGAAGAGAGAGGGGGCAAATCGGACCCGTTATGTCTGCTCCCTAATTCCACATGTGACAGGCACACCCACACATCATCCCACATGAAGTACTAGTACAGACAACACACTGTTCGGTTCACTTGGCACTATGCAGGGTTAGGGGGTTGTTTCAGGGACACAGGATCCAAGAACAGTGGGTGGTGCTGTTTATGAAGATAATATCAAGATAAAGAAAATGGCATGGCAGAAAAGGAAGAAACGGAAGATGTTATATTGCATTATGAAACTAAGGGACCCAGGAGAGGGGAGATATCATTCACCACACACACTTTCTTACATAAATGAGACATTGGCTGCCTTGTTGTAGGGCGAGACGACGATTGGATATCTAAGGTGCTGTTTTTACCAGGATGAGTGGGTGGAAGGGTTGATATGATGTAGGGCAGAAGGATTGGTGGGATTTGCAGAAGAGGTGGCTATACATATGAACACATTTGGGAAAGTAATGAACAGAGCAAAATAAGCAAAAAGACAATGTTGGAGTGGGCACATAGTCCAGCACAGCCTTGTATCATGGTGTGGGTGCAATAAGTGATTAGTAGGCAGTTACAGGATGTCCAATTGCATTGGTTAAAGGTAGCAAAGGCAGTTATGGGTTATCTGATTCATTGATTAAAAAATAACAAAGGTAGGAAATTCCAGTGCATTATAGAGAACAAGTGACTTGAGTCTGCTAGTAAGCAAACTAACGTACCATACCTCGCTTGCAGGGTCCAAATGCAGCAACCAGGGGATCGTGAAAGCAGTGGTTTGGACAGCACAAACCTCAAAAGTCTCACCCATGTAGCACGGGTTTACTTTGGCTGCACCAGGCATTGGAATCAAGTTCCAGAAAGTTGTTCCGGGTAGCAGGAATGATGAAATGAGGAGAGATGGTGATCGGAGAGCAAAGGCAGTTGGGTCATCGATTGTGGGATAGTTATGGCCAGGGTTTTTTGTTTGTAAGTGTGAGAAACCAGAAGGCGTCTCGCCCGCTAGTCCTCGGGGAGCTCCCTTCCTGGTGTCCAGGTCATGGCCATTGCCTTTGGATCCGGACCCTAGGGGCGGACCAGTGTGGGAGGATCACTTGGGTGAGGGGTCTTCTGGGAGTGAGGGTGAGATAGTTGATGGTGAATGCAGTATTCACCCTTATTTTGTTTATCAAACCCATCCTATGTTTTAGGATGCTCTGAGATCCCTTCTCCCCCTGAACCCCTTTTTTACACACTGGGCAGAGGAAGAGGATGACTGAGAATAACACTGACTTGTATACATCGTACTGGCCATGTCCTGCTAATTGGGTCAGGCAAAGTCAGACACTTAATCCTAAGTGCATACACCTGATACCAATTAGTTCTCCTCACACAAATAAAAGACAGAAACCAAAGACACACTCTGAGCAAGGCGGAACACAAGAACAAGCAGAACTTCCAGGACAAAGACGAACCTACTGGAGCAGAGCAACAGACCAAGTGATGAGAGGAGCGGGCCAAAAACCCCAATGCTTCCCTATTGGAGTTTGTTGGCTCCGATAGACTGTGGAAGACATGTGGAGAAGGCCAGATCCCACAAGTGAAGATTGTATTGTGTTTTGAGGATGCCAGGGACCCTCCCTGGTATAGGGCAGAGTTGAGGAAGCGAGGTGAAGCCTGTGGTACTAACCTTGACTCAAATTGGGAAACGCCAAACAAGAAAGAACTGCACCTAGCTGGTGAGTTGACAAGCGACCTGAGAGACCGGTGTGTGTTAAAGTGAATGAAGTAGCAATATCATATCACAAGTGAAGACTGCACGCATGTGGATGAGATGCGAAGAAAGGCAGACCTGTGAATGAACTTTGATGTAAAAAACAGCTGGAAAATCAGCGATATTAAGTAGAGTGTTCCGGTGAAAGGAAATGACCCACTCAAAAGTCTCAGTGAAAGGTACTTTGTTTAAAGCGAATGAACAGTAAAAGTAAAAGGAAGAAGATTAATTCCTGGGTAAGGGAAGAGTAAAAGTAACGCAGTGAACTTTGAGTCGAAGTGGTGCTGCAGTTGTCTGACAAATAAGCCACGCACATTTCCCATTTGCAGCAGCGTGTAAAATGGAGAAGTGAATTAACAAGAACCAGGTGAAAGTGGGCCTGCGACTTAATGCGGATGAAGTTGTGGGCCACAGAAGTAGCACAGAGGACATGGATACAGACATCAGTTAGGAAGGGTGAGCATAAATGTTGAGCAGGATGGAGGAAACCATGCCCTTACCTTCCGATACAAAGACAGCGGCGGCGATCAGTGTGCATCATATTGTGATGAATGGATGCAGAGCTCATGGTGAGGAGAGGAGCGGTATGATGAGCACTTGTGGGCTGTAGGGAGGATTACTCCGAGACGCTGTATGTACCTGGACAGGGGTCTTGGGCCTTTTATGATAGCCTTCGATGTCGGATGAGGCCAGTTCTGGCATCCGGGCTAGCTCCTGCTTCCGTGGATAAATAAATCAGTAGCCAATAGCGCTGTTTGGCAGGGGCAGGCTGGGGAAGCAGACCTCCCGGCAGAATGTGTGAAGGCGAGGGGGCCATGTTGTTGTGGAACTCCTGCTCTCTCACACCCATGAAAATGATTGCAGGCAGTGCGGCCAAGATAAATAAAGCAGGCCTGCATTGCTCACTCTGGAGATGTTGTAGAAGAGGAAAGGCCCAGACAGGGGTCATAGGCCTTTTATGACAGCCTTCAATGTCCAGTTAGGCCGGCTCTGCCATACGGCTCACTCCTGCTTCCATGTATTTATACACTCTACCTTGTGTTTCAGATCAAAGGGTCGTGCTAAAGTAGGAGTGAACAAAAGATGCAGAAGAACAGTGGAACTCCTGAGCCTATGAGTGTGGCACCCTGGAATTTACTCATTTCTCACCATGTTGGGCAGAAGTTTGTTCCATCATTACCCTGCGCTCACCAGCACTGGTTGTACAACATTCTGCTCTTGTGGTGTTTGCAGAATATCCTACTATTGCCACAAGCAGACTGAGTTATCTGAACTTGAAAAGGCGCTGTCGCAATAACTACTTTTCCCAGGAATGTTAGACAGACCGAAAGAAATACTTGCTGAGTTTTGTCTTTTTTCTAAAACGGACCTTTTTTACATCACTTCTTGCACCAGGTATACAGACCGTTGCGAATGCCAAATGGCTCCAATTCGCAAGCTGGGAGCTATTGCAGCTGGCTATCCGTACAGAGCCGGGTCTCAATGCTGTCAGAGAGGAACGCGGGCAGTTGGGTTGACCACCCTGCAGAATAGGTCTGTCCTTGATTTAATGACTGCTATGGAAGGAGGCGTGTGTGTAAAGATCAGAAGTTCTTGCTGCCTGTACCTGACCCTAAATGACACTAAAAATGGAAGCCTGACTGAAGCAATCCATGCACTGCACATGCTGCACACTACTGTGTAGAAAAAGCATCAGGGTGGTCAAAAATGACTGATACACTGCCATATATTTTTGGGTGCCCACTTGGTTGAGCAAGACCATAAACATGCTGTTTTAGGACCTGTACACCTGAGGAGTATAAAGCATGGGGCGGATGCTAACATGGTGTCTGTAAGGCATGTGTTACAAAAGATGATGGGGATGGGGAGAGGTAGGGGGAATTATTGGTTAATAAATTAACCAAAGGGGGAGAGTAAATTTGCCGGTGCAACGCCCTAAACGTGTGTGCAAGCAAAAGATGAGAACTCTTTTAGGTTTTAGGTCCTAGAAGTGACGTGGATGTCCTGTGTTTTTTGTGGAGCGACATTGTATTTAGGTTAACATAGTTTTGCTATGCTTAAGGGAGTTTTCAGACTGCTTGTTGCATATGAAAACACGCAAGTGGCAAAGTATTTCGTTTTTATTCTTTTCACCACATCTATATTATTAGATAACTTTGTGTATTTTGATTTTGTTTTTTTTATTATGTAGATTGAGCTTTATTAATTATTATTATTCATTGTAATGAGCAAGAGGTCTGTCATGTTAGAACAGGCCCCTGTTGAAGGCTGCAAATGTTGCCATTCTAGTGTGCTGGGCTGCATTTGTGATCTATGATCATTTAATTGAATTTTATTTCTGCTGTGCAGCAGAAAGCTCCAAGTAGCCATGGTCAGGATGGAAAGGGATGTTGAACAGTTTCTAGTTAATTGTTGCGAGGGAGGAAGTTCTCAGGGGCCTGAAATGAGATGGGAGACAGCAGGTGCCTTCGTAGAAGATAGATAAATGAATATGCAATAGCAATAAAGGTCACAGTGAGATACGCAAGAAGGCCTCAGACAGTAGCATTGCCAAAATAAAGAACTTGGTTGCGAGCACAGTGCCCCAACTGCAAGTAGGGCACTTGGTCAAGTGGTAACATGCCTTGGTAAAACTAATCAATAGGAGACATTAATTTCCAGGAGCAGGGCCTCAGACACATTTTTTCCAGTTGACAACATATATCGAGATGTGAGTTGCAGAGCAAGCAGGTGCAAGGGGAAGGGATTGTGGTGTTCCATGGGTTGCAACAAAGTCTTGACCTCACTGATTTCCACTCACTGTATGATTGTGGTCCATATTGGTGGGATGCTACAGCCTGAACTGTGTCAGGTTTCAGTTCCCAATTAAGCTGCCAGCCAATTAAAACATTGTATTATGTGCTGACTATGAAATTATGTCATGTTTGTGGGATGGTATTTTGATGGTCACGAGAAAGGAAACCTCCATCATATTCTTTAATGTATATTGTTCTTTAGGGGCTTAATGGAAATATTTGGATTAGAATGAACGTTGGGTGTGTAGAACATGCTAATCTTGTGGTTTTTTGCTTTAAATATTGCAGCCGGAGTGGGCTTGTTGAGATGTTCCTCAGTTCAGTTCCACAGAGATGTCTGATTTTCCCGGTCGTATTTGCAAATAAAAAGCTGCTTTTCCTTGCAATTTGTGCACTCTATTTTTGATAACTTTTGAATGACTTTGGGGTGCTTTATCAATACAGCTTATTCACCTGAGGGAAATGTATAAATAAGACGGACAGAAAGGTGGCATAGCATTTTATTTATTGTTTGTGTTTACTGGTTGTACTCCTATTGTTATGCAGGAGTAAACCATTCAGCCCACCATGGGCCTGGATGGAATATCTAAAAGAACAAAAAACACAATGAACAGAATCTCCCCTGCTTCAGGAGTGGAGTGGGTAGGGGAGTGAGCTCCCTGTGTGGACATGGCCTTAAACGCGCCTACCGGGACCAAACATGCGCTCTCAGCTGGGCCTCAGATGCCAAGTGTGGCCTGGCAACAACCGTGGGCCTTGGGCTGCGTGCCTGTTGTGTCCTAGGCATCCACGGACTCTTGAGACGAGTCCACCAACCCACTGGCCAGGCTGGCCGGTCCCAGAGCAAAAGACCTTGGCTCCATGTGTGGGACAGCCCAGATAGAATATCGGGACCACCCAGCCCTAGCAGTGTGTGTGGGGCTGGCCAGGACCATGCAGCACGGCCATGACACTGTCTACCCAGGGGCCAAACAGACGTGCCTAGAAGAACAACCCTCCTGGTCCATTTATGCTAGAAGCAGTCTGGGAGAATAATGGATTTAGCGCTGTGTCTGGTGGGTGGGCGGTAAATGTGTCAAAGTCCTAGGCCACTGAGGCCCTTGTGACTGTCTTTTTTTAATATAATGGTTTTGTAGCTTCTGGGACCTCCTCAACAAGCACTGGAGCACCGGAGAGTCTCTGTGGGCCAGCCCTCTGCACAGGTGCAGAGTAGGTGGGGGCAGGCCCTGCCTATATCTAAATGCACTGGAGCGCGGCAGTGAATGAAGCATCCACATGGCAATGGCACAGCTGCCTGAAAAAATCAATGCCAGCCTGGTACGGAAGTGAGTATGGCAGCCCCACAGAACACTGCCCCAGAGATGGAAAAGTGGTGCCCCCCTGAGGCATGGGGTGATGACAGAAGATCTTAATGTGCATGTCATGCAGAGGTGTTTATGGTGGGCAAACAGGGCATGGGCTACACAGCAAGGCTAGCAGTATCCCACATGGTAGGTGGCCGTAAACATGAAGGGACTTCCCTCCCTGGGCCCAGTGACCTGAGTGTGCCCCACATGTTGGACGTGGCACCACAGTGAAAGGAAGAGTACCTGGAGTGGGTCGGCTCTGTGGAAAACCAGTAACTAAGGCCAGGCTCAGCCCTGTAACATCAGAACAGGAGACAGTTACTTTGAAGGTGTGTGTCCTACTGCAAAACTCACATCATGTATATATTCTACAGAGAATGTATGCAGTTATATGTCTTTGTGTGTCATTTTATATTCATAGTTATTAAGGTATTTGTTTGGGTATGTATATATAGTTATGTATTTATGTAAATAGAGGGGGTGTTACGAATAGTGGGATAAACAGTAATACCCTGGTGTGAGGCAGGTAGAGGAAATGGCAGCCTTCCAGTTGCCACTGATGGGATTGGACCACATACCGAGGCCATCTCCTGGCCCATCTTCCACAGTGGGTGGTGCTGGGTAGGTAGGGCATGTCCCATCACTTCAGCCCTAAAGGTCTCTACTCGACTCTTAAGGAGATGAGCTGACCAGGCAGAACCGTGAAGGAGATGAGCTGACCGGGCAGAACCGTGAAGGAGAGGAGCTGACCGGGCAGAACCGTAAGAGGGAAATTAAACTGTTGGGGGGGGGGGGATTGAAAGGCATTAGGAGTTTTAGGTGGTTTAGATTCATTACGTTTCATTTATTGTTTTAAGTTTGAATTAAAAAGGGGGTCTCTGCTGGGGCTCTGAAAAGTCACCTTGGTGTCTGTGGTCCATTGGAGGGATGTTAATGGTAAGGTAAGCACTTGGGGCATAATCCGTCCCCTGTAGCAGTAAGGCATTAACATCTATTTTAGATTTGCAACTTGCCTACTGCCCTTGTTGTTGTATCTGGTCTGTGGGGAGAGGGGTGGTGAATGGGTTACCCTGGCCTGAGGCTAAGGAGTGTTCACAAGCCCGCAGGGCAGGGCAATAAACACCAGGGCTTAACAAGCCTCTATCCATGTTCCGTCCAAATCTTTCTGCCCAATTTTGTATTTTCAATGGCTTCCAGGGTGCTTCATCAATCTACCTTTCTGGGTTTTCTACAGTATGTTCTTTTCCCATTTCTCTTGTTAGCTGTACCTTGGTCCACTATGACTGTTGTCGCTATTTTGCACACAAGGATTCAAATGTAATGGTGGAGTCTTGCATGAATGGGCACAGAATTGAGGGCCATTCTGAACATCAGTCCCCCGTTTCCAAACTTTCTGAGGATCCCTTGCCTACAACACTATTATAGTGCCTACATTTTGCTGTTTAAAAACAGGGACGCAATCCCATCTCGCACTGTTTGCTAATCAGCACCCCCAATGGTTATCCTACCATGAGTTTGCTTTCTTTTTGCCGCACCCTGCCCACCAGCTTCGCCTCGGCTGTGTCTATGCTAGACCCCAACCTTGGAACTAGACATCCACGTATTTGATTTTAAATTGCTCTGAAGGATGTGGCTGATATTCCCTTGGTAGAGAAAAAAATAGACCATATGTAGATCCTCAGACTAGGTTCCACTCTAACTGCAAGGCTGTAAGTGAGTTGTCACTTCCCACTAGTGAATGCCTGATATTTCTTCATTATCCCACAGGAGTGTACTGTGTAGCCCCTTAACCACACCACTGATGATCTCATAGTGTGTGCCTGCTAGTGGGGGCCATTTCACCTAAAATCCCATTCTTACTGCATTCTTCTCTTACTATTGCAGTCTTCATGCAATTTTGGCACCGATTATGGGCAGAAATACTGCATTTCTCATCTTCTCTGAAGTTTTTGCTTCAAAGTGCATGTTTGCTAACTTTCATATTTTTTTCAGCTGTTCTTCTAAGAAAAAATAAGGTTTATTGGCTAATGTAGGGGTATTTAATTATTTCTAAGGGATTCCTCCATGATCATGAAACCTACATTAGATTAAACAAATTCCCCTTTGTAATATTAGCACCGGGCAGGGAGTGGGGGCGTGGCATACTCTCAGCCAATGATGGGGCTTGGAATGGGGGAATTACCAGATGGTTGGGACAACCATCTTCCCCCACCGGGGATCGAGGTAAGTGGTCCCTCTTTCCCATCCACAGATTCCCTCCACGGCCCCCAACCCCACGTACCTCCTTTTCTGTCAGTTTCGGGAGCGCATGCGCTGGTAACACTGCTGTCCCCAGCAATGTTTTACATTGTCCAAACCAATAATCCTTCTGCATCCATGACATAGTGGAACATCTAAAATTAGAAAGTCGGCTTTTCTATGTAAACACGTGCATGCGCACATGATGAAATTGTGGGTATTGATGTAGTGGGTAGGGCATCTTTGGTGTAGGGGTTCATGTTACAAATGTTATTTCCCAACTTGCAATTTAACATCAGATGGCGTTGCGTTCTCTCTTGGTGCATTTTTAGGCATGGATTGCTGTGATGGGTACCGTGTTCTCTTCTGGGTTGCTTCATCCGGGGGACTCCCTCCAAACGAAACAACATTTGCCAAGATTCTGCAACAACAAGGATACACTACAGGAATAATAGGTACGTGGAATTACAGTAATGACAACCGCACCAGATTTACTTACAGTGCAACGCTAATAGATCACATTTCCATGTGTACAAACTAGAGCAGACAATGAATAAACAGAGTTTAAAATGGAATAAGAAAAACATCTATTTTAATTGCTTTTGATCTTAAACTCGACATCAATGCATTGGGAAATATACAATTTGCATGCCTTGGTTGCAGTCAGCAATTGCTGAACACCTATGGATGATCAGAGCTGATGCAAACACACATCAAACTAAACACATCATATCGTCTCTTGAAGAGCCCAGAGTTTTCAGCTGGTCCCATCCATCTCTGCTGGCTTTAAAGTCACCCATATTTTGGATTCTGGGTTGAGCAGTTTATTTTTCCCCATGGGCATTCAAGCCCCAGCATGCAGTGGATGTTGGCTAGAGAAACAGGACTAACTAAAAGTCACCATCATGACATTGGACCAGTTGACAGCCGCAAAATCCAAATCATATTTCATGGGCTGCATCTGTTCAAAGCTATTGTTTATGCTGGGTTATGTACTATAATAGACATAGATGCTGGTGCACTCCTTTTTTTTTTTTAACCATCAATCTATACAAATTCACAATTGTCAATACATTTTTAGGTGCGGGGGAGGAACAATGACCCTGACACAAACTCACAAAATATACTAAATGAAAAAGCAAGGTCCAATGTATGGACTCTCCCGTCCCCTGCACACTTTCCAATGGTGAGAAATTCATCCAAATCTTTGAGACATCCAAATTTGTAGAAAATTAGAGCAAGCGTAATACAACACAACAGTTAAAATTATGAAGTTGTTTATTGACTTCAATGTCTTCTTGAAATCGGGCAGTCTGACAAAAGCTGACTTTTCGGGGTGAAAATCCCTTCTTCAAGAGCAATTCAAGCTGCAAAGGAATACCAAAGCAAACTTGGAGAGTCTGTATACTCATATTAATCACAAAAGTAATATGGTGTCTTACTTATAAGCCAATGAAGACTCTTGTGTTATTCATGCCAAAGTTATGTACACAGTTGTGTTTCAAAGTGCAAATACAATTGAAGACTAACACAATTGAGTCCAAAGAGCCAACTGGATGGAACTGAGTGATTCAAAGAAAAGGGGTGAAGGAAAGACCTATTCCTCATCTCCCTAGTGTAGCGTGCTAGAAAGATGCATAAAGTGAATAGATAAAGTAAGAATAAACTTGAACGGAAGAGGACATACCTGGCCACAAAATAATGAAGCTCATCAAACGAACATGAAAGACATGTTCAAGGACCAACGACCTATTGACATTTCAGCAAAGCAAGAGAAAACAGTCATCGGCAACTACTAATAGGTTAAGTTCCCAAAGCAACAATTGAAAGGACAAACCCAGTTAACACTTACCTGGTCTTCTAATAGTGAAAAAACATTCCAAAATGTTTTCCAAGAAATGGCTCAAATGGTTGGGGCTGATTCTCAAAGGTAGCTCACATGGTAATGTAATACATTCAGGTCCTGAACCATGTGCAATTTATTACGCAAAATCCGTAATGGCATCCCGTTACTAAAAATATACATAAACAGTACCTACACATCACAGTATCCCAAACGGAGTTACACACAACATGTCGAGTATTCAAGTTTACCCTTAAATGGGCGCACACTGAAATCCCTGAACGGCACAGGGACGCGACGTTCACTTAGATAAACCTGGGGAAACCCAGAATTCTGAAGGTACAAACTGAAGTGAATGCGGGTCCTGAAACACATGCATGCGTTTTACACTACAAAAACCAAAGGCATCAGGTTACCTAGGAGGTACACAAAGTACATATAGACCACTCAGACCCAGCCGTAATTCAACACAGCAAAACTAGTGTGCAAGCTTACCCTTAAATGGGTGCGAGCTCAATCCCAGAGAGCGCGACATTCACTGTGAACAACCCGTGTAACACAGAGAACTTAAGAAGCCCACTAGTGCGTAACTGAAAGTACAGAAATAAATGTTCCTTAGATTTAATTTTATTAACAATAGAAGAATTGTCTAAATCTTTAATCTCTATTGACCCATATATTACATCACTTAAGACTCAGTTGTCTGCATTTAAGTCAGACCAGGACTTAACGTCGCAAGACCATATTGGCATTGACACCTGTGGTAGGGAGGGAATGGCCCACACTAGATGAGAGAGAGAGATGGTCGGCTCTTAGCTAGGTCATTTGTGCTCATATAACAAAAACCCTTGTAATTTCTTTGAAAGTTGGTGTGTTTTGGGGGCCATCTGTGACATCTGGTGACATTGTGGGATTGTCCAGAACCCGATACAGAGGTCGTTCACGGGCAAGAGGGATGGGCTTGCATGGGAATAGCTCACACTAGATGAAAGAGAGAGAGGTGGTTGGCCCCTTAGCTAGCTCCTTTTTGCTCAAATAAGAAAAACCTTTAAACTGCCTTTGAGAGTTGTGTGTTCTTGATATCACCATCTCTGAACTGTGGCAATATCATGGGATTGTCCAGAACCTGATATATCAACCGCCCATGGCCAAGAGAGAGTCTGAGAATAGTACTCCTGACTAAGATGGCCTGTGTCCCTACCAGAGCCACTCTCATGGCCGCAGGTTGTGATCTATATATGGGTGAGGAGGTGATAGTTCCACCAAGAGGCAAGGCACTAGTCAAGACTGATTTAAGTGTAAAAGTGCCTGAAGGAACCTACAGGCGGATTGCACTAAAATCCGGATTGGCGCATAAACATTCCATAGATGTAAGAGCTGATGATGGGGACTTCCAAGGAAAGTGAAGGTGCTCCTCTTTAACCATGGTAAACCTGAATATGTCATAAAACCTGGCTAACCTATAGCTCAACTATTGTGTAAAAAGTTCTTGGTAGCAGACCTTGTAGAGGTGGAAGAGCTAGATGAGACCAAGAGAGCCGGAGCTGGGTTTAGAGAAATGATTGAGGCGCAAAGAGAGGACTCCAAACCTGTAGGAGCTCCAGACCCTGCATCAACAGCATTTGCTGAAGCACAGAGAACAGATTTTATTTTGGAGCAAGCCTGTAAGAACTCTGAGGACTCCCCATTTCATTGACAGGAAGGAGCTCCTGTACAGAGTGGATGTAAACCCAAGGGGTATGGTACCAACAATTGCCAAATCCTGGCCCCAAAACAATTCCAGAAGGCAGTGACAGAGTTAGCGCATTCCAACCTAATGGCAGTGCACCTGGGACTAGAGAAGTCACAGAAGACCATCCACAACCGATTCTACTGGCACGGGGTGTATGCTCGGGTCAAACAATTGCATGAAAGATGCCCCACTTAGTAGAAGACTTTGACATGATTTTCCAATGGCCCCCTCAACCCCTCACTATCATTGAGGTCCCATTCTACAGAATAGAAGTAGACATAGTGGGGCCACTGGAACCGCCCATGACGAGGAATAATTGAATTCTGGTGATATTGGACTTCACCACCCTCTATCTGGATGCATTTCCTTTAAGAAGTAATACTAGTAAGGTGATCTTGAAGGTGCTGAAAGCATTATTCATGCGAGTCGGCTTTGACATAGAAATAGATGTGCTCACTGATCAAAGTAGCAGTTCCATGTTGAAGCTGATGGGTGAAATAAAAGATTGTATTAAGATTAAGACCCTAAGAACATTGGTGTATCACCCTCAGACTGACAGAGTAGTCAAATGGTTTAACCAGACTCTAATGCGAATCCTGAAAAGGTTAGTTGCCAAGGATGTGAGGAACTGGGAGTAACTCATTCCATGGGCCCTCGATGCAGTGAGAATTCAAATTGGTGTATAGCTGAAACCCTAGAGATTTGCTGGCCATCAAAGAGTAGGAAGGACCCAAGAGTCAACAGACCAGTGACCATCCCATGGTACAGAACACTCAGGAATATATGGAATAAGTCCGAAATTTGGTCCAAGATTATCTCCAACCAGCCCAGGCCCCCCAGGAGAAAGCCTACAAGAGAAATGCCAGGCTGCATACCTTTCAGGTAGGAGACAATGTTATGGCCTTACTGCTCACCAAGCCACAGCCAGATGGTATGGATCGTATGTTATCACTGAGGTTACATCACACCTCACCAATAAAGTCCAGCAGGTTGAAAAACTAAGCCATCCCAAATCTCCCATATTAAGAACTGAAGTCTTGGTGAGGAAATAGCAATGCCAAACTCATTGTACTCTATGGAAACAACAAGCCGGACACTCTGTAGCCAAATCAAATGTACATGATCACTATACTCACAGGTATTCCATGGTCCAGCCACAAGGAACTGACTAAATTGCTAGGAACATACCTGGATGTATTTTCCATGAACCCAGGACGAGTACATGGGGTGGTGCATAAGATCCAAACGCCACCTGCAAGAGTCACCAGACTAAAACCTGATCAGCTCTCAGAAGCCTGGAAGAGGAGTAGGGTAGGAAAATGCTGGACCTTGGCATAATATAAACATCTTACAGTGAGTGGTCTTCTCTAATAGGTTATGTTTAGACCTTCGGAGGCTGAATGAGATGTCAAAGTGTGATGCCAATCCCATGGCTCGAACAGATAAACTGGTTGAGACCCCTTCAGAGGGGCGAAATGCATTTCCACGATGAACCTTATGAAAGGGTATTGGTAGGTGCCCTTCAATGTAGAAGCGAAGCAGAAGACCGATTCTTTTTCCACCCCTGAAGGACTCTTTCAATATAGTGTCCTGCCCTTTGGCTTTATGCTGCACCTGCTACCTTTCATCTGTTGATGGACTGCATCCTGATTTAATGTCAAAGGTAGCTGGGGCCTATCTCAACAATATCACCATATACAACAGGTCATGGGAAGATCACTTGAAACATCTGACTACTGTCTGTAATCAACTCAGGAAGGTCGGTTTATGGCCAATCCAGCAAAATGTCACTTGGCCAAGTCATCCGTCTAGTAGCTCTGTTCCAAATGGGAAATGGGCTGGTGTTGCCCCAAACCAGTGAGCTAGAGGCTGCTCAAAAGTCATGCAGCCAATCGCAACAAAGGTCATTCAAGCATTCCTGGCCCTAGTGGAGATAACCAGAGATGCATCCCCAACTTCTCAGTGTTAACAGCACCCTTACCTGAAACATCTGACCGCAGTCTGTGATCATCTGAGGAAGGTTGGCACATGGCCAATCCAGCAAAGGATCACTTGGCCCAGTCATCCTCTGACAAACTGGCCTGCCACCTGCTCCAAAGGCAAAACCGTCTCTGCCCGCACTAAGAAGAGAGCCCACATCCAAGCCCACATCTCTGCGGCATCTGACAACTCAGCCGAACTCTATAAAATCTGCAAGGAGCTGCCCAATCCTGCTGCAGTCTGTACCTCTACCGTCTCCTCCCAGGCCCTCTGCATGGCCCTGGTTTCTCATTTCATCTCTAAAACCCAGGACATCCTGTCCACCCTCTCGTCCTCTCCTCCTCCCTCTACTCTCTCCTCTACCTCGGCCCCCCCCCCAGTGGCCACATCTCCTCCTCTTTCTCTTCCTTTCCTCTGTTCTCCCCTGATGAGGTTTCTGGACAAGTCTGATCTATGAAAGTCTCACCAAAAAAGGTTCTTCCAAAACCATCAAGGACCACATTGACACCCTCGCTCCTGCCCTGGCTGACTTGTGCAACCACTCCTTTGTCACGGGAGCCTTCCCTCCCCCCCAACCCCAAAGCACTCTCTTGTGCACCCTCTTCTCAGGAAACCCTCAGCCACCCTTCCCACCCGGGTAACTATCGCCAGATCTCCATCACTCCTCTCCTGGGCAAACTCCTAGAAAAGCTGGTCATCTCCAAGCTTAATCTTCACACTGAATCTGTTGGTTGCCTCCATGACCATCAGTCTGGCTTCAGAGCAACCAGAAGCACAGAAACTGCTCTCCTGAACATCCATGAAGACATGCTCTCTAACCTTGATTCTAATCTCCCCTCTGTCCTCATCTTACCCAATCTCTCTTTTGCCTTTGACACAGTCAACCACGCCATGCTGCTCAATAGTATCTGTGATGACCTGGGTATCAACAATGAGGCCCTGCCTGACCTCGTTCCTCCTTGATCGACCCTCCCAGGTCCAACTGTTGTCCTTCCTTTTCTCTATCTCACTCTCTACCTGTGGTATTCCCCAGGACTCTTACCTCTCCAATACCTGGCCCTCTCGTCCACCGCATTTCCGCTCTCTGCTCCAAGTTTCAGTGCTGCGCGGATGACACACAGCTCCTTTTCAGGCTCCCCTCTGCCACTTCTTCTCCTATCTATAACTGTATGTCTGCTATCCATGAGTGATGTGCCACCAGCGATCTCTGCCTTAATGCCAGTAAGACAGAGATTCTCCTCATCGGCACACCTGCACCCCCCTTTCCTGTCACTCTCTGGACGGCCTCCCTTGGCCCTCTTCCTGCTCCCAACTGTGAGTTTAAGAACCTCAGGGTCATCTTCGACTCCACACTCTCCTTTTCTACTCATATCTCTGACGTCTCTAAGACATCAAACTACCAACTGCACCTCCTCAGAGGTATTCTTCCTTTCCTCTCCTACCCCCAGAAGCTCACTGTCTCTAGAGCTGTGGTTCTCTCTAGGCTGGACTACTGCAAAAGCCTCTTTATAAATCTGCCTGTGTCTACTCTCTGCCCTCTGCACCTCATCCAGAACTGTGAGACTAGTCCTTGGCCTCAAGCCAAGGGATTGTATCTCCCCAGCACTGAAATCTCTGCATTGGCTGCAAGGATTAAGTTCAAGACACTCTACATTGTCCACAAAGCCTTCGGGGGCCTGGGTCCTAAATATCTCCAACTCTCTCTTCGTAAATACCTTCCTACTCAAGCTCTTTGCTCCTCCAACTCCCTCAGGGTCAGTCGCTTCTCCAAGCAAAGAGTTGGTGGTTGATCTCTTTCGTTGGCTGGGCCCTCCCTCTGGAACAGCTTCTCTGAAACTCAAGGAGAAGAATTTCCGGTTCCGGAAGCACCTCAAGACCTTCCTCTTTGTTTCTTCCTTCTCTCTTCCTCTCCCCTGCTGATTTCCTATCTGATACTGCACTGGTCACCTGGCTACCCTCTGATTTCGGGCCCAGGTCCCTACCCGCCCAGTTGCACACCTGGGTCTTGCACTTGGGTCTGTATATGTAACCCTACAGTCCCCCACCCCCCCTGCACTTTTGGACACCTGCTGTCTGCACCTACCCTTGCACCTGACACCTGCTGGCTGCACTTCTTATTGTTTTGAACCCATGTACAGCACTGCCCCCTCCCCTTTCCCCTGGCACTTTTCTCTCCCCCCCACCACTGCACTTGCTCGTTCTCAATGTCACTTACCCACTTAGCCTAGTAAGATCGTCGTCTCTGTCCTCCCTCTGTTCCCCCTTCCCTCATCGCGCCTTGAAACATTAAGGACCCCTCTGAACCTGGAGAGAGAGGCCTACCAGGCTTTTCAGCAGAGCCATTTGGGCACCAGAGGTGGGGTTGGAAGATGAGAGGGCCCCGTCCCTGCCCTTTCTACTTGTGCATTTTTGCATGAATGAGGTACTACATTTTTATGCCCTGTGCCTGTATTGCACAATGCTGGCCAGTCTCCTTTCTATCCCATAGGACTTAGATGAACTAACGAGCAGCCTGGAAGCAGGAAGCTGCCATGCTTCATAGAAACCCATTCAGTAGCCCAACATAGCAAACATACGCTGTGAGGCGGACCAGCACAGGCAATGGAACTTCAATGCTGGCAAGTGTTTCGGAATGGACCTTACATCATCCCATACATCTCGGGGTGCTCAGCAAAACCCTCAAGAAGAATCATGTTAACTGAAATAGGGACTTAGAATGGTTCCCTAGCTGAACCACCATTTTAAAAATGCTGAACATACCTCACACGAACGGAACAGAGACTTTGATTCCACGGGTCCCCCTGCAGATGGTGGACCTGCGTATGAGAAAAGAGTCGGCTGAAGACTCCTTTTATGTGTTTGATCAACTGTAACACCCACCCTAGGCAAAGGAAAGACAGAGAATAGCCCTGGCACCAGGCGAGCAAGATACACAATGGGGAGGAAAGGGTGAGGATAAGAAGAGCACAAGAAACATGAGGGTATGGGTTATTTGGGTGAGTTCAAGGGTGGAGAAGGAGGGCCAAGAGACCAGGCAGGGGAAGGACAGTGTAGAAGGGCATGGAGGAGGAGGGCTGAAGCAGTGTTCAAGGTCAGGTATTGATGGGTTAATAAAGTGGTACTTGGGTTTGGGTGTGTGTGAAAGGTGTGTGAGTGGTATTAATAGAGGGAGAGTGGGGACTGATTGAGAAGGTGACTAAGGGAGTGGAAGGAGGGTGACTGTGGAACGTGTGGGTGTGGAGTAGTTAAAGTGTGTAGAGAGGAGAATAGTAGTATGGAGGAGAGTAGTAGTAGTAGTGTGCAGAGGAAGAGTAGAATTGGTGTAGAGATGGGGAATACTAGTGCAGAGAAGGGAGAGTAGTGGTAGAGAGTGGAGTAGGAGTAGAGGGAGGGCCTCTGAGGGACACAAGGGAAGATGGAGAGTGGGAGGTAAAACAAACGTTATTGAGAGGGAAACCCCTTATTTGGGAAATACGTATTGATTCATTTTCTGGTTAATGTCCAGTGATATTGCAGGGGGGTTTAAAATGAAACTTTCCTCACCACCTTAATAGTAGTACTGCTAACTGAATGCTTGCTTTTCATCCCACACTTGCAGCAACGGGCTGCATGTGGTGCATTCTGATTGGCAAAGGAGCTCTTAATAGTGAACACAAGGGGGTTCATGTTCTATGGGGGCGTAGCATTAATAAAAGGCGGAGAAGTGGGAGGACAAGTGGTCCTTGGTGGTTCCCTCGAGTCCTTTTTCTGTGCGAGTGGAATTTTGGAGGCGGAGCCCAGCAGTAGCAGTCAGCAGCAACAACGCTACTTAAACCCATTCCCAGCGCGGAGCGCGCGCGGAGAAGTGGGAGGACAAGTGGTCCTTGGTGGTTCCCTCGAGTCCTTTTTCTGTGCGAGTGGAATTTTGGAGGCGGAGCCCAGCAGCAGCAGTCAGCAGCAACAACGCTACTTAAACCCATTCCCAGCGCGGAGCGCGCGCGGAGAAGTGGGAGGACAAGTGGTCCTTGGTGGTTCCCTCGAGTCCTTTTTCTGTGCGAGTGGAATTTTGGAGGCGGAGCCCAGCAGTAGCATTCAGCAGCAACAACGCTACTTAAACCCATTCCCAGCGCGGAGCGCGCGCGGAGAAGTGGGAGGACAAGTGGTCCTTGGTGGTTCCCTCGAGTCCTTTTTCTGTGCGAGTGGAATTTTGGAGGCGGAGCCCAGCAGTAGCAGTCAGCAGCAACAACGCTACTTAAACCCATTCCCAGCGCGGAGCGCGCGCGGAGAAGTGGGAGGACAAGTGGTCCTTGGTGGTTCCCTCGAGTCCTTTTTCTGTGCGAGTGGAATTTTGGAGGCGGAGCCCAGCAGTAGCAGTCAGCAGCAACAACGCTACTTAAACCCATTCCCAGCGCGGAGCGCGCGCGGAGAAGTGGGAGGACAAGTGGTCCTTGGTGGTTCCCTCGAGTCCTTTTTCTGTGCGAGTGGAATTTTGGAGGCGGAGCCCAGCAGTAGCAGTCAGCAGCAACAACGCTACTTAAACCCATTCCCAGCGCGGAGCGCGCGCGGAGAAGTGGGAGGACAAGTGGTCCTTGGTGGTTCCCTCGAGTCCTTTTTCTGTGCGAGTGGAATTTTGGAGGCGGAGCCCAGCAGTAGCAGTCAGCAGCAACAACGCTACTTAAACCCATTCCCAGCGTGGAGTGCGCGCGGAGAAGTGGGAGGACAAGTGGTCCTTGGTGGTCACTGGTGGCTCGCGGTGGAAGTGGCCCAGAAAATTAACCTTCCGTGGATCACCATATAACGCTGAACGAGCGGTAAGGATTATATCTACTGTGTAAGTGTGCTGAACAAACCGGAAGTCTGTGGAGGGTTTTCCATCCTTGATCCCTCATTGATACTGATATTACGGTGTGTTGTGTGTCGCATACTGGGCATACGTATATAATACCCCGATCTTTGAAGCAGCCTCTTGTGGTGGGTGTGCGAGTAGGGATTTACAGCAATGACTAAACCTAAAGGAGCGAACGCCCGGTACAACCTACGCAAAGGAAACCAGGACAAGCCGGCTAAGGGTGTCAAAAAGACACCGAGTAAAGAGGTGCAGGAATTACCCATAAAGGGCACTATCCCCGCAATGTTTGGAAATAACATCTCTACAAGGAACAAGGGCTTGGATAATGCAGAGTCAGGAAAGGAGAACTGTCCATCCCCACAAAATATCAACGATGTTATGGACTCTACTAACTACACTGATATTGATAATAATTCATTACTGGACCTCTGTCTATCCATCCAAAAGTCAATGGCTACCTTAAATGGACCCGCCCCTCCTGTTGTAAAAAGCCCAATGGTGGTAGAAGCACAGGTTTTGAATCCGGCTCAGAGTGAACAGCTGGGTGATAGCAGGATCCCTAGCTCTAGACATACTGAAGGATCGATCTCCGACTTATCGGGCATACTTTCCATTCAACCCACTCCTAGCGCCACAGCAATGCCTACGCTGGGGCGTTTATCAGCATCTCCTAGTCTTTTCAATGAGCAGGAAGAACTGGAGCATATAGAGGTGGGGAATAGCGGAATAAACGAAGATACCTACGGGCCTGCTATAGTGGAGCTGCAGGCCTCTATGGCTTCTGTTCAGTTTGCAATGAAAATCCTATTAAAACTGTGCGGAAGAATCCACACCAACACCATCATTCAGATGGGCTTACCGCCTCCGAAAGGTGCCATGACACCTTTACCATCTTTACCAGTGACGGAAGAGGCCTTGATAAGCCCTATGGTGCCATCGGATGAGGCCAATCCTGGAAAAAGGGTGGTGCCGGAGATGGCAGTGCCACTAACAAAAAAACAGCGTAGGCAACAGAAACGTGATGCGGCGAAAAATGTGGCGGTTGAAATTGCCTCCCCTCTACCGGCCACGTTGCCTGTAGCTGCCCGATCAAAAAAGAGCAAAAGAAGAGGAAAGAAAACAAAAAAACGCGCTAAGAAGGGAGCGGGTCCTTTATCAGGCTGGATTATCCCGGAGCCAACACATGAAGCTCCGAGTGAGGTACAGGAAGATTTGGAATCAGAAATGTCCCTTAGCCTTATCGGTGAATCGACCAAATGCTCAATTCCAGATACGAGCGTGGGATCAGAAGAGGAAGCGACCCAAGTACCCATGGCTGTTGAGACCCCGACAAAGGCGGAAGAAAACTATACAAGTAAAATCTGTATAATTAAAAATCTCAATCAGAAAAAGAGAGATATGTGGCTTAACAGAACTGAAATGTTAGCCAAACTGCATATGATCCCTCAGTTACGGGTAATTCAATCGGAAGACTTCCTTTTTGTGGAACCATTGGAGGCGCGTAACCCGAATGTCTCCGCCCTTCACTGCTGTGTTTTGGCTTCTGCCCAACTAATCCGTAAACATAAACTATCACTGAGACAGATCGGTATGGATGTGGACGTTGATAAAGAAAAGGAGGATCCCTCCCTTCCTAGTAAGGATTATGTGGCACCTAAGAGTAATTCTGGAATACCTCCGCAACTAACTACGGCCAAGGTACAATTAGTCGATATCCAGAATACTCTAAAGTGGCTAGCAGAATCACTACCAAGGGTGTTACAGCAACCATGAGATTACTCTATGGTGAGCTGGAACACCCACGGCCACCAACACTTTCTCTCGGACAAAGGATCTCTGTCAATTATTAACCAACATCCTATTATATTACTACAAGAAACTTGGTTAACATCTCCCACTGACATGGATGGTTATGTGACACACCATACTCTGGCAAAGAAAGGGGAACGGGGCCGCCCATATGGGGGCCTATCCACTGGAATATCAAATAAGATCCCGAGTAAAAAGATACCAATGTTGGAATGTGACTATATCTGTGCAGTAGAAGTAATTGTGAATATGAATGGTATAAATGAAAATTTACTGTTGGTTAATGTATACAATCCCCCGGGTGCTAAGTTAAGCGAACTGATCCAAGGATCCCTACATGAACTTTTAGTGGATTGGAGATTAAACCAGGAGAAATTCTTTGTTATAGTGGCCGGGGATTTAAACTGCCATATCCATAGTGGTAGCGGCATCGGTAATAACCCCCGCCTCTCCAAGAATAGCATGTGGGGCCCCCAATTATCGGACAAGGAGGGATTGGGCTGGTTATCCTTTTTCAAGTGTTGGGAATTGGAAATAATCAATGGCCGAACCCTTAGTGATAGCCCGGGTAAAAATACCTGGAGCAATGGAAAATCGGGAAGTACCCTTGATTACTTCTTCACAAGCTGGGAGGTGGCTAAGAATGTGTCTGATATGCTGGTGCACGAATGTGAGTGGAGCGACCATGACCCTCTGATCATGACTTTAAGTGCCCCACTACCTAGTACAATGGAGACCAATTTGGGCCAATTGCTCAGTAATCACTCCCTAAACCGTATCTCGTGGTCGGAGAGGAATATAGCAAGGCCACGACGGCTTCGGGAGTTTGGAATCTAAGTTGGGCTGACCATTTCAATCAACTAACCCCCGAGCTAATTGAGGATTGGATTAGTAGCTTTACAGGCCAGCACGGTACATGTAAAATGCCGACTATGGTGGGGAAGGAGGGGAAAGAGGTCAGATATGATCGGGCGATTCGTGATAGGAAACGCTCACTAAGAAGGGACATCCGGGGGGCCAGGAAAGGAATTGTATCAAGGATAGCTCTAAAGACAAAACTCAATAAACTGAAGAAAGATTATCGAAGATGGTTGAAGATACATAAAAGGCTGAGGAAATTAGAAAATTGGCAACATACGGTCAGCACCCTATGTAGTAGAAATCCCAGGAAAATCTGGACTATACTAGGAGATGCTAAAGGGAAGAAATCTGCTTATACTGTCAACCCCATAAGTGATAACGAGTGGATTGCTTTCTTAGAAAATCGTAATGGGGGGCGTACTGAAACTTCACCTAGCCGTGAATGTAGTAGACCTAAGTCGCCTCCCTTTGCGATTACCACTGAGGAACTTCACTGTAGAATAGATAATCTGAATACCTCTCGTGCTCCCGGACCGAATGGGCTTTCTAATGCTGTACTAAAGAAAAACCCTTCCTTCTGGGCTGGCCTATTAAAAATCCTCTTTGAAAAGATCTTAAGCGAGGGACTAATACCTGCCACATGGCAATCTGCCATACTTATACCTGTTTATAAGAAGGGCAATAGAACTGAACCCGAGAATTACAGACTATTGTCTATGCTAGACTGTACGGGCAAGATGTTTGCGGCCCTCATACTGAAGGAATTGCTAAAATGGGTTGAGACTGAGGGCATACTGGACAAATTCCAGAGTGGCTTTAGGCCAGGTTATTCTACCTCCCACAACCTGTTTGTAATGAATTCATTAAGGGATAAGGCTCTATCTTATACAAACCCCCCCATTTATGCCCTATTCATAGACTTTAGGGCAGCTTTTGATACGGTTAATCGATCCCTGCTTTGGAATAAACTTAGGAGATTAAGATGCCCCGAACCCCTACTCTATTATTTAGAGTTACTTCACACGAATAATACGTCACGGGTACGACTCGATAATCTAGGAGCTTCCACCATACCGGTGGCACAGTATCGAGGGGTGAAGCAAGGGTGTGTTACGGCTCCTACGTTGTACAACCTATTCGTATCGGACGCTCCCGAATGTTTGCGGGGGATTAAAAACTGCCCACCTAAGATTGGAAATAGTCACTGCCCTATACTAGCCTATGCTGATGATTTAGTGATCTTAGATCACACTTTCAGCGGCATGTCGAGATCTGCAAAACAAATATGGAAATATGCAGAGACTAATGAACTTGTGATCAACATAAGTAAAACCAATCTCTTACTATTTTCAGCAGGTAAAGTTGCCAGACCACGAATGATGATGGAAGGGATTGAAATAAATTATACACTCAGTTACAAATACTTAGGGGTCGAGTTTGATCATAAAGGGAACTACCATAATTGTATTGTATTCCGAAGAACTAAAGCGGCCCAACTCACATCTCTTATTTCCAAATTCACGAAGGAACAATGTGGTTTTTCTATATGGGCGGCACGCCAACTGTATCTGCAATGCCTTGTACCGATGGTTACGTATGGCCTTGACCCCCTGTACAATATGAATCTAGGCTGGCTCCAGCTGGTTGAAGGCAGTTTTTGGAGGAGAATTCTGGGGCTTCCCCAATGTATTCCTATGGCCGTCATTAGGCTGGAGCTGGGTATCTGCTCCCTCAAGGCTTTGGTCCTGAAAAAAAGGATAGAGTTTTATATTCGTCTCAAGAATGAACCTACTAATGAACTGCTTATGTGTATTAATAAGGAGGTTGAGGCTGGCAAACTGAAGAAATATGAATTACATTTGAAAACACTATGCGAAGAGTTAAGCTGGGCTCCGGAATGGGGCAGAGATAATGAAAGCTTGTTTAGTAAATGTGGGTATCGCCTAAAACTGTGGGATTGGCAATGTAATTATACGCACCTGGAAAATCTGAAAAGCTATAAGTTTGTCCCGTATGTCCTTTATACATTTATGAAGGCGCAATTGTATCTTAACCTTTGCCCGTCAGATCAACTAAGACGCTTTATATTACTTCTGCGTATAAACCATCTTCCAGTACTGGCAATTAAGGGACAGGAGATAGGACTCGAAAAATCTGAGAGATATTGTAGAATCTGTAACGTGCAAAATGAACTTGAAACGGCTCGCCATGTACTGACTCTATGTCTGGGGATGGAAAAGAGTCGTGTTAAACATTTGGGAGGTTTTGTCCACGACCTAGAATTTGTAGAACAGACTGACTTTTGGATACAATGTATTAACACTTTAAACTCCAAACTCCATATGGCATTATTCCGGGTATGGTCTGAAGCATCTATTTGTTTTCAACTGAACGGCAGAGGGTCTGAGGGATTGAATAAGTAGTATGAAATATGCTCTTATCCCATTTGTATACTGATGTCTGCTTATTTTGAAGGTGTGATATCACTGGATGTAATGCTATGGTGAATGTATGAAGTGGTTTTATTACCTGCAGAACGATATGAAAGTCCCTTCTGACTGCCTATATGATACTGCAGGGCTTTATGATTTTAATGATGATGATTTTAGATCTGAAGACTTATCTTAACCTATGCTGAGGAATATTTTGTTTGTCCTCTCATGAGATTTATATTTAAAGTAATGCTGTTTATATTTTATATGTATTTTGTGTATTATGTGTAAAGTTTGTACATTTGTACTAAACTATATCACATTAATAATAAAATAAAATAAAATAAAATTAATAAAAGGTGTAAAAGTCTAGGGCTTTTACTCCTTCCATTAATGTTACTATCATTTTCATTCATTGGAATGGTCGGGGAGGGAAGGAATGCAACCTGCATTTCGGCTGGCAGGGATTTTCATGCTGGTGCAAAAGCTACAGCACCCTATGGGTCCGCTTGCTTTATGCATGAGCATAAATCAGGCGGACCCCATAGCGATCCATTGTACATGCTCCCTGACATGCAAGAATGACAGGGAACATGTACATGTTGGGAAGGGTTTAGTTTCAATTGGGAACATTGCTTATCATGCACGCATGATAAGCGGTGTTCCAAGTACAAATTAAATCCTGCCCGACAAGAGAGCATGTCGTGGAGGGTTTAATTGTAACTGTGAGAGCTGCTTGCCATGCAAGGACAAGCAGCACTCGCAATTAACAGTAAACGCTGCCTGGCATAGAAGCATGCCAGGCAGCGTTTACTTACTTTGCACTGCAGAGTGCAAATGTGAAGGGAAAAAGGCGGCGTATATGCTTGTGCGCTGCCTTTTACCCTTTACTTTTGCACGCCGCAGTGCAAATGACCAACATTTGGCAGCAGGGGCCCACTTACATTAAAATGTAAACTTAACGAGTCCCGCTGTCAAATTACAGGGCACTCGAAAATGAGACCCACGATGTTAATCGAGCAATACACCATGATCAGGCGGGCTTCAGCCGGCCCTAATGGCCAGGAAAACGAAGTTAAAGGCCCAAGTGAAGCAAGGCCATTAAACCAGTTTTGACGGCCATGTTGGCATGGCTCCCCAAGTTTAAAACGATACAGAAGACGATGGTTGTCACTGGAAAAGCAAAATAAACTACTCCTAGCCCCTTAAGCCTTCCATGAAGGCTCTTTGTGAGGTGATGTGGGTTGAGTGTAGCAGATTCTGGCGGGTAAGAACTGAGGCAATACAGGGGAAAGCACTTCTGTTAGAGTGAAGGAGTGTCTGCCAGAAATACAGTGAAGCCTCAATACCTGTAGAGGATACTCGTATTCCCTCGATAGGTTCCATTGTGCCATGGTTGCTGACATAGGCTTAACGCACTTTACAAAAGAAATGAAAATAAACAATAAAATAGTCCTATTTAGCATGTTACCCACCCACGCCAAGATGGTCACAATAACATGACAGTTTGCAAAGAAACATTTTCTGTATGCTCAGGCAGTTAGTTTCATGCAATAGGCGATCACTTTTAAATTATTTGTGAATAAACGAGAAAATACTAATTCATAGAACAAATGAACATGGATAGCAAAATAATTCTAATAAATATTCATAGAAACTACCAAAAATCCATAGCATTTTAAATTCAGGGTAAGGGTTGATAACCAGACATAACAAATATGAGGCAAAGAGAATAACAAGAGTACGAAAATTGGAAGATGGCGTCAAAATGCAAATCCAATGATGGAATGTGATGTAGCCCTGTCCTCAAGGGGCTTAGCTGCAAATATACAGGATGAGAAATCTAAACATTCAGGCAAAGGTGAAAATGGACTTTTCTTGAATGCAACTTACTCTTGGATGCCGAGCATAGTTGCACATGTGCCATCCTGGCTCTCATGCATGTTCCTTGAGGCTGAGAAAACCTTTTAGGAAATAGTGGGTGTTCCTCTGAGCACTTGGGTGTGATGTGCGGTTCTCAGTCTTTGCTTGTACTCATAAATACATGAAAAGCTTAAAGCAACAGTTGCGGTTGAGGCCTGGCAGTCTGATGCATTCTACGTTGCATGTAGAATGCGCCAGGGCTGTCCATTTCACCCCTTCTCTTTGCCATATATGCAGACCATTAGCTTAGGTGAATTGGCAGGAAAAGAGCAAATAGCCACTTGCAGCCTTTTAGAGGAAAAGAAGTCTCTATTGCCCTGGACTCGGATGACATAATGATCTATTCATTGGACCATAAGAAGACTTTTCCTAAACTGTTGCAATGTGCATGTGAGTTTGGTTGTGTTTCTGCATCCTGTCTTAATGCAAGCAATTAGGGAACCGGGTATTAAAATTCACCGGAATCAAAAGTTGATTATACAATATGTCTCTAGGTGTTGGGTTTGGTGCGATCTGACTGATTGGGGCCTGGCATTTCCAATTAATTTATTTGGAAAATGCACAGTTAGTCTATACACTAGATCTCCCGTCCAATTACCCTAATGTGTTCTACAAGTCTAATAGAGATGGCAATCCTATCAATGTTTTTAAATATGGTTGGCATGCTGCTAATCTATCCCACTTAAACACAGTTCACTAGTCACCTTGATGTGCATGCACAACTTGAACAGAGATTGGTCAAAGGGAGGTTTCTTGTTGACAAATGTTCAACTGTACAGTTAGGCAACACAATGACATAGAAACAGGCTGTTTGTGATCAGTAATTGGGTAACTAGAGCCACTGGCCTTTTAAAAGGAAACCCAGAGTATTGCTGATACCACACTCGGCCACTCTAAATACTATAACAAAGTAAATCTGAAGTTCTTTCAAGTCCATATGAGAAATCTAAGAAAATATAAAGAAGCCTGCAAGTACCACAACACCATAGTTATACTATTCTCTGGTACAACGCAGGCTTCCAGAAAGCTTTCTGAAGGTGCAAGAAACCATCGTAACCAGGATTGGCCAAATGCTTATGGACTGGAGTTTAATTGTTTGAGCAGATTCTGGATAGTTACGATCTCAAGAATTGAGCAGATTCTGGATAGTTACGATCTCAAGAACAAGTTTTTTAAAGTATTTTTAAATTCAAGACTGTTTCTCGCACCCCATCAATTCGCTCAAAGGCTCCCTCGCAATACTCTGAAGATCAATAGACACATTCTTATTAAATATCTAGATAGATTTCTGAATAGGTGGGCTACGACATTACCATTGTTAAACGATGTAGAATCTACTCCTATATATGTTATATTTATTGTTGAAAATGAAACCTTGTGTTGCAAGATGAAGAACGTTCTGCCACGATTGTACACCTATTAGGTATATCATTATTATAAGAATCCAGGGTAAATGCCCTATATCTTCAGAATGGTCAACACATCAAATTCATATGTTTGTACATGTTCTGCATTTTTTAATTCTGGTTTTTTCATCTTCCCATGGTGGTCTATTGTTTATCAAGCTATTAATTGGAAACCAAACAGTGTCATATTTGTGCAAGCAGTCCCTTTTTAATAGGAGGGACTACCCCTCTTCTAGTTTTAGCACACTTGCATGCTGCTCATACAAAGACGAATCCAAAGTCTCCAATCTGGGCCCCAGTGGTTCAAAGATATGCCAGAGGTTTCTTGGAAAATGTTACTTTTCTGAATAACAATCAGTGAAGATCTGAAATTGTCGCTAATCTATGAAACGTGTTTCTAGATTTATCAGTTTACACGCATTTTAAAAGATGAACCATGTGGTACAGAGCGATACTGAGGAGGATATGTCTCAAAAAAACATTCAGGTTTTATTTTAGGGAAAATATGTACTCCGGGTTCAGAACTCATTCAACAACAAACAGTAAACATTCCATAAAACTGTATAAACCTATTGTTTTGTGACACCTCAAACTCCAGAATTAAATGTGACAGAATAATTATTAGAATTAAATTTAAATACCAATCCAAAATACAGTGGTGCCAAGCTTTATGAAATAATTCCTGCTACACAGCTATCACACATATAATCTATTTTGCAGGATGTAGTAGATGATTATGCCGGAAAATATAGTTTATCACTTTCATCGAAATAATGTTACTTATAAAATACGTAGAATAATTACATATATAGTAGTAGTTGTGGTAGTTTGTCAATTGTATTGAGTCTTTATCCCCTCAACCCACTTGAGGGGGGAATGCCCTCGGAGGACCAAAGGCCAATGTATGGGAAAACTGTCTAAAGGATTAGGATGTGTGTGTGCATTTTTGCCAGGAAAGGGAGTTAGGTGGGATGGCTATGCCACTGAGAAAAGCTACCCATGAAGGTCATGCATGTGTATGGGTGCTAAGAGGTGGACAGAGGAGTGCGTGAGTGCAAGAGACTCATGTGTCCAGCAAGAACGAAAGGTTGTCGTAGGTTGTAGCTGCATTCTGATGCAGTACATTCGGTGAGTCCAACTAGACCAAAGTTTTGTCGTAGCTGCGTGCTAAACACTGAGATGCTGTGCTTTGTATTAAGTTTGGTGTTATGGTGCGAGTGCGTGCATGTGAGTGGCCATGCCTGAGGCTCAAGCTCCATAAGCATGTAGTGCAACAGGTTCAAAGGTATTGAATACAACTTAATGAATGCCTTGGAGGTCTAGCTACATTCACTTAGAATCGTTGCACTGATTATTTCTAATTGTGACCGACTGGCCACCCCCACATATATCTAACCACAACACAACGCATGCCCAAAAATACCTTTTAAGTTCAACACATTCTTTGCCCCCAAGATGCCTACCTATAAGTGCATCACATATGTGAATGGATATTATATTTTACCATTATCTACAGTGACATCCCAAGGATGTTTACATGTTCAGAGATTAGGATGACAATATACAGGCGACTCATACAACTACTCTATTTTAGAGGAAAGGATAAGCCAAAGTATCAGCTCTCATTTGGCACCATACAAATGCCATAGTTCTTGAAAATGGGCTCCAGCCATGTTCTCCTAAATCATGCAAATAAAATACATTCAACCCAAAAAAGGGTCAAAGCTTCCCACCCCTTGAATACATCTGAATGTGTTGGATACCACCAATTCAGCCTTGACACCAAGGACAAAACGAATGTGACTACAACTTCCTCAGCTAGACTGGGTAGGCATCGTTCAGCTTGTGATCCTGTTCCCACTAATCTCTAAACCCAAAATATGCCTGTCTGTGAGTCAATATTAACCTATTTACGGCCGGAAGGCTATACAAGCACATCATAACACATAGACTGTTACAACATATCCAATTACAGTGCAGCCTTCCACAGAATGGAAAGGCAATGTCTAGAGCCTCAACACCCAGACCGATAACAGCATACCCATGTCTCAACTAAGTTATGTTCAAGTTAGCCGGATATGCAGACTCCCCGCTTCCATTAGTGGTATCCCAAGACCTGTTCCCGAGTGGGACTGCATTAGCACCGGAAAGTAATGAATGATGTGGCCTAGTGGATGGAGGATAGTCATTTTTATAATCGGGATGGGCTCTCATTTCAATCATACTTCATGGTAATGGGCGGCATCTCATGGCAATACCCAATAATGCCATTGGATGCTCGGTGTTCCCTCAGTTCACTCCGTATGACGTCAAAAGCACTACCCCATTGTAATGCAATCTAGTATAGTTTATAATGTTCTCTTGGATAAAAGGTGGGCAGCCACATACATCTCGGAACCAGTGTGTGCACTTATTTTGGAGCACTTCCTTGGATTCTGAATAATCAAGGGCCTGTTTGGGTACCCCTTGCAAAAATACTAATCCCCCTTGCGGCTCCCCGCCCCTCTCATATTGTCAATTTCCATGCCCTGCCCATTTTGCAGTGTGCAGGCCCCATGGCTGATGCCATTGGGGAGTGGATTTGGCTTACTGGCCATGTATTTAGCCCTGGCCTCCCGGTCGACCCACCAGGGAACAGCCTGCACTGATGATTGCATTATTCAGTTGCCTTTGGGTTTGGGCACAAGTGCCTGGGTCATTTGGTGTCAGGGTCCCCTTGTCGGCCGGGGCATTAATGGAACCAGAGCTCTCCTGTTGCATAAATGGTGCAGGTCGGATATGGGCGGATCACCAGGTTGCAATGGTCTCTCCCCTCCGGGGTTGGGAAACCCCTATGTTATCCTCCATTCTGGGTTGTGGCTCCCCCTCTTCTTTGAACCTCGAGAATGGACAGGAGCAGTTTCTTTAGGACTGCTAATTCAACCAGGACCAGGTTGCATTTACATCCCTTTGCATTAGTGTTCCCTCAGAAACATGACCAAAGGTATGCAAAGTGGGCATTCCACGGGTGGGTGGGGGTTGGGCAGGGGGTGGGGGTGCAGAGGAAATTAGAGCAAACTTGTGGACCATTCTCAGCACAAATGGTCCACCCCTTTATAATAGGATCTGACACATTACCTGGGAAGCCAACACCATCAATATCCCATATTTTAGCTTTAGCATCCTCATTATCCTCGTTTTCCATTGATTCGAGAAGCGTGACCGAGGGCATTGTGGGAACGGCATTGGTAACGACACTGTCAGCTCTATGTCCAATCTCTGCAGGGTGCCAGGTTCCTCATCTTTGGGGTTTCTTGAAAAACTATTCCCAGGGGGGGACCCCCCCCCCCGTGCCCCACGTGGCTGCTTTGTTGGCAGGCTGGACGCTGGGTTCTGGTCTGCACTAACAGACTCAGAGACTGGGTTGTCTTCGACCGCATTGTCTACTTATGACAGTGTTTGGAGCACTGTCAGTGTCAGAGTCATCTGTGCAGGTCGCCTAAGTCTTACTTGAAGTGAGAGTCTTAAGAGATATGATGGTTTGGATGATATGTTATGGCATTTATAACTCGCCTATGCACAAGTGTTTCAAGGCGCAATGAGGCAAGAGAGGGGAATAGAGGGAAGACAGAGAACGATCTTACTAGGCCAGGTGACATTGAGATCGCGCAAGTGCAGGGGGGGACTTAGAGGGGGGAAAGTGGGAGGGGAAGTGCAGTACAAAGGATAAACAGTAAATAAATAAAAACAAAAACAATAAATAAGAGGTGCGGCCAGCTGGTGGCAGGTGCAAGGGTAAGTGCAGACGTCAAGTGCTGGTAGGGGGCTGTCGGAATAGAGAAACAGCCCCAGAGTGCAAGGGGTGCCAGGGGAGCAGTGCAGGAGGGCAACTTGAGGGGAGGGGACATGGGCCCCGGGACGGAGGGTAGCCAGGTGACAGTGAAGTTTCAGTTTCAGCCAGGAATTCAGCAGGAGAGAGGTGGAGAGAAAGCGGAAGCAAAGAGGAAGGTCTTGAGGTGCTTCCCTGAAACAGAGATGGTTCTCCTCAATTTTCAAAGAGACAGGGAGGCTGTTCCAAAGGGAAGCCTCAGCCGAAGAAAGATATACCACCAACTTGTTGCTTGGAGAAGCGACAGACCCTGAGACAGTTGGAGGTGGATGAGCGAAGAGGTCGAGAAGGAAGATATTTAGGAAGAAGAAGTTGAAGGTATTGAGGCCCCAGGCCCCAGAAGGCCTTGTGGACAATGCAGAGGGGATTGAACTTAATCCTCACAGCCACTGGGAGCCAGTGCAAACATTTCAGTCCTGGAGAGATACGATCCCTGGGCTTGAGGCCAAGGACAAGTCTTGCAGTCATGTTGTGGATGAGTTGCAGAGGGCGGAGAGTAAAGGCAGGCACATTTAGAAATAGGCTGTTGCAGTAGTGCAGCCTAGAGAGAACCAGAGCTCTGGAGACCGTGATCTTCTGGGGGAAGGAGAGGAAAGGAAGAATATCTCTGAGGAGGTGCAGCTGGTAGTGTGACTTCTTAGAGACATCAGAGATGTGAGGAGAGAAGGAGAGGGTGGAGTCGAAGATGACCCTGAGGTTTTTAGACCTACAGGTGGGAGCAAGAAGAGGGCCCACAGAGGTCGGCCAGAGAGTAACAGGAAAGGAAGGAGCGGGTGTGCTGATGAGGCAATCTCCGTCTTACTGTCATTAAGGCATAGATTAACGTTACACCACCATGGTTAGCAGACAGTCAGAGATGAGAGAAGAGGTGGCTGAAGGGAGCCTGATAATGAGCTGAGTGTCATCCGCATAGCACTGGAAGTTGGGGCAGAGAGCGGCAATGCAGTGGGCAAGAAGTGCCAAGTATTGGTTGAACTGCCAGGGAGAGAGGCTAGGCCCCTGGGGAGCACCACAGGTAGAGATAGTGAAGAGGAAGGACCCAAGTTGGACCTGGGAGGGTTGATCGAAGAGGAAAGGAGTCAGCCAAGCCAGGGCCTGATCAGTAATACCCGGGTTATCACGGAGATGGTTGAGCAGTATGCCATGGTTGACCGTGTCAAAGGCAGAAGACAGATCAAGTAAGATGAGGACACTGGGGGTGTTGGAATCAAGGTTAGAAAGCAGGTCTTCACAGATGTTCAGGAAAGCAGTTTCCGTGCTTCTGGCAGCTCTGAAGCCAGACTGATGGTCATAGAGACAACCAACAGATTCAGTGTGAAGATTAAGCTGGGAGATGGACAGCTTTTCCAGGAGCTTGCCCAGGAAACTAGTGATGGAGATTGGGGGATAGTTAGCCGGGCAAGACGGGTCGGCAGAGGCTTTCTTAAGAAGAGGGTGCTCAAGGGAGTGCTTCAGGGGAGAAGGGAATACTCCAGTGGCAAAGGTGTGGTTGCAGAATTCAGCCAGAGCAGGAGCCAGGGTGTCAATTTGGTCCTTGATGGTTTTGGTGGAACAGTGGTGAACCTGTTTTGACGATACTTTCATAGATCAGACTTGTCTGGAAACCTCGTCTGGGGAGAACAGGGGAAAAGCAGAGAAGGAGGGAGGAGAGGTGGCCGGGGCAGTGCCCCAGAGGAAGAGCAGGGAGTGGAGGGGGAGAGGAAGAGTGATGACAGGATGTCCTGAGTTTTGGAGATTAAATGAGAAGCCAGAGCCATGCAAAGGGCCTGGGAGGGGGCAGAAGAGGTAGAGACTGCAGCAGGATTGGGACATTTCCTTGCAGATTTGAAAGAGTTTGACCAAGTTATTAGACGCCGCAGAGAGACAGGCTTGGATGTGAGCTCTCTTCTTAGTGCGGACAGAGAGCCGGTATTGACTTTGGAGCAGGTGGCAGGCCAGTTTGTCAGAGGATGTACCGGAAGCACGCCATTTCCTCTCAGCCACTCTGCACTTGCGTTTGAGGGTGACGAGGTCTGAGTCGTACCAGGAGTTGCACTTGGCTTTGGGCTTCAAGCGGATCTCCGTGACCGGGGCAAGAACAGAGTATCACATATAGCAGAGTGGAGCATGGAAAAGGCTGTATTAGCGTGTGAGTCAGCTAAAGGAGGAGGGAGATGAGAAAGTGGCGGCGAAAGCCTTCACTGACACGCTTCATAGGTCGGATTACCGAGAAGGTAGGTGGTAGTGCTGGAGGTGGCTTGGCCTGAGGGGAAGAGGGTGAGCTGGGAGAAAAGGAGAAAGTGATCACTTCAGGAGAGAGGAGTGGTGGGAGGGATAGAAAGGGGAAGGTCTGATGTGATCAGAACATCCAGAGTGTGCCCTGCAGAGTGAGTGGTTGGTTGACTTGTAACCCCAAATGTCATCCTTGCCAGGCTTAGACCCCCCTGGAGTACTGGACAGACCCTTGGGCGTTGATTGTTGTCTATTCCTCTGCTCTCTAAGCTGAGGACAGTTCATCTGCTGCTGCTGCCGGTGAATGGATTGACTTTTGCATTAGTGTCTATCTTTGCTTCCCCAGGCATCATGGTTGCTCCCAAGGAATTGATTTAATTTCTTTCATAAACAGGTAAGCCTCACCCGGAAGTCTTGTGGGGATGCAGGACTGTGCCTTAATGCGACCAGCATCCGTGCCTATTGGAGTGAGCGTCCCTAGCATTTTGCGCTTGACTGTTTACACTTTCCATTTCAGATGGACAAGCATGCTAGGGTGTCATGGTGAAAAGGAGCCGGCTTCAGTCGTGGCAGTCGCAACAATCGCGACAACTGGGCAGGATAAGATTGAATAAAAGGGCAGTGGGGTGATGAACAATGTGCAACATGTGCCCCCCCCTAGGTCGCAGCTTCTGACCTTGTCCGGCGTTGTGAATTGCTTCCCCTCTATGCATTGCATGTTGATTCAGCCATATCACTGCAGTTCTTACAGGGCGGCCCTCCACCAGCAGGTCGAAGCAAGTCCTTATGAGGCGGGGGTGTGTGGCCAGCAACAAGACATGGCAATGAGACCTCAGCCCTGAAACACCCGCGCCCTTTACAGCGAGCTTCACCCTGCGGGTCACAGTAAGTCCTAAGTAGGCAGGGGGGACATGGTCAGCAACAATCCACGGCAATGAGCCAGCAGGGAGCCAACCGCCTGCACCCTTTCCAGTGGGCTTCCAAAATATGCAATCGTCATGGTGATGCGATTAGGAGCCTCCCATACGATTGTCACAGACGGTACTCTTTGCTCACATGGACATAATGTGTCAGAAGGCGAAGATACATGGATAAACTGACTTGTTAACTAGAACAATGACTCTAGCTCGATGGTTACTAGTTAGTACTTTTGCCCACATTGTAACATTAATTACAAATCTGCATTTAATATAATCCATATATACTCCCATTTAACCCTGTAAAATAACTTTTCTGAATCCACTGTTTACATTGGCTTCAATATCGTTTTTTCAGTATTAGTTTCTTCTGTAATGTCCATTTCAAGTCTAAATATATCTTTTGTTTTTAATAAAAGCTTGTTCATCTGGATGAGTGAATCTTTGTATTTGATATCACAACCTCCCAGCTGATATTTTATTAAAGATTCCTCCATTAAACTTTACAAACAATATGTCTCGTGGTATCTACAGTCCCGTGTTCAGTTACATTTTATGAGTACTTGTATAATCGTGGCTTGCTACCAATAATCCGGTCAGGTCTGAGTCACCATCTTTTGAGATACTTTCAGAATTATTGCAGTCAATCTTGTTTTTATTGTTTGCATATCTCTCCCCCAAACCGAAATAACGCAGTTTTTTTTATTGGTTGAATTTCCTAGTCCTTCCTCGATCTCTACGCATTACTTGAAATTCCAAAGCTTTCATTGTTCTCCTGTCTTTTGCAAATCGGCAGGAGATATGAGATCCAGGAGCAGTCACCTCATGTTTATAATCTCTTCAAAGCACTCTGTATTCGCTCAAGGTGCATTGTTTAATCTCAAAATGGATCCAAAGAAATTCATTTCAAGCTTTTGTCGAGGTTCTTTTGATACATCAGTTTATCCTGGTAATTGAGGCCAGAAGTAAAGGGCAAACTCGAAGTTCAAAACCAATTTTGCAAAGTGTTATTACACAAATAAAACTAAAAGTTTCCATTTTTAAATGTCTGCAATATTTTTGGAAAGTTTATGATTTCCTATTCCAATGTATTATTTGCGAACAATGCTGCCTTGTTAGCTAAGACGGAATTCGTAATGAGTAGACTCCTTAACACACTGAAAGCCTTTTGTGGCAAGTAGGACTGAGGAATTGACACAAATAATTCCAACGTGTTGATTGTAAGGTACAAGACACAACCTACAAGTAGCTTTAAGCTTAAAGACTCAAAATGAAAGGTTGTAAATCGTTTTGATTATTTGAGTATTTTCTTTTCATCCAGTTTAAATTGGCAAAACTCAGTCCCAAAACATAATGAAGCAATCAACTGGAGCAATTGTATCCCTTTATAGAAGCCGTCAATCATCCATACTCTGTAAAGAAGGCAAAGGTTATGTCCCAGGATTTATATAGAGCAGAAGTTTGGGGGTACTTTTTGGGAAATTGATGGGGTAGCTCTTCAGTTACTAACTCCCTGATGGATTATGAAACAAAATGAATTTTGTGAGTGATGCATTCATTTTAGATGTCATGAGAGCAATGGTTGGTGTCGGTTGCAGCAGAGGCCCCTACCATTGTAGACAGCTGATTGAAGATCTTATTTTGTCACCTGGGGCTTTTAAGATAACCTGATTAATACACATGAAGCCTATATTTGAAAGTCTAGATAAAGCAGATTGTTAAAGTACTCTCATCTATCCCAGATAATACAACACTTATTCTGAAGGCTACATTTTTTCTAGTTTCTTGGGAAGAACATTGGGAAACAAATAATTAAATATATTTTGAGCTATTGCATAGGACATTGGTTGATGTAGCTAGAGACCCAGTTCACCTGGACGTCATTTGAATATTCAGCATATTCAGTCATAGATCTTGGACCACAAAGGTGTAACGCTCACTTGGTATCCACGGGGTTGTCACTCAGCCTGTTCTGACCTCTTACAACCTCAAACCCTTCCCTGGAGTCTACTCGACTGGAGACTGGGCCTTGTTTTCTTGGAAAGTGTGCTCTCCGTCCTGCTTTCAGCGCAGGGGCGCGTTGATTGATGCGGGCTCGTTTCTGCCTAGTTACTTCACTGGCAAGAGTCCGACAGGTAAGTATAATGAGTCTTTTGAACAGTTCTCTAACTTCGTTCCATTCCTTCCTTAGATGAGGGCCGGTGTCCGGGGATGGCGACGTGCTGCTGAGATGAGTAGCGCTGAAGGTGAGTGAGAACACGATGCGCAATGCGATCCTTTCGTATTTGCATTGAACTGAGTTCTTTTTCTGTGTCTTTTAGGTGCCGCAATGTTTTCAGTGTGGATGCCGGTTATGAAGAAGAAATGCGGTGAGTAAGCGCAGTATGCGGCACTTCTAGATGTTTCCACGCTAACCTGGTGTGTCTTTTCCCTCTTGCAGATGGATGAGAGTTCCGGAGACAGAGTTCCCCCAGAGTGGCTGGGATTCAGGTGAGCGTTTGAAGCTCGTACAGTCTTTAAAAATAAGCGAAGATTTGCTGAATGCTTACTAATGCCTTTTTTCTGCCCTTTTCCCTTTTCCTTAGAAAGCAGCGTGCCGGGATGGAAATGACTCCGCCGAAGATGCCCGCAGAACAGAAGGAGCGATGAATGATAGGCAGAAGCGCCACAAGGTAAGGCTGTTCCTAATGGTGTTCTTGTTCTTGCAGGAGCTGAGCGCAGAAGAAAGATGCAGGCCTACTGGAGACCGATCCGAACACAAAGAGTGTCACGCTGCAGGTGCAGAAAACACAAAGCATGTTTCTCAGCCTGGGCGTGGCTTAAATAGTCTCTGGGTATCCCAAGTGTCTCTGGGCTGAACCACACCCAAAAGACTAGACTGCACATGCAGTTCTGGGAACCGAAATATGTGGGGGCATTCATCTTGTCCCCATCAATTCACTACAACTCCAATCCCCAATGTTATCCTATGGGAGTGAGTGAGTCTGGTGTCACAAGCACCAAGTCTGACTCCAAGTGGGTCTCTGTAGGGATGGAGAGGCCCTTGAGGGCCATGTAGGTGATCATTGCCTGGCTCCAGTCCGACATCTTGGAGGGCTGGGGACATGAGGGGCAGGAATCATGACAAAAGGTTTGGTTTAAAGGATAGTTCCGGGACTTTTTTTTTATTGTCCCTACGGGTCGGCCATGTGTTTGTAAGCATAAATCGGTAGATCGTAGGAAACTTTCCTATGGACCTTACCCGACTTTTCGCCCATTATCGCACTCGAAATCAGCCTCCATTTTGTGATAATCCTATCATTCCGCCGCATCGACCTGGCTCACCTGCCTTTGCGGCACTAAATCAAATCCCCCGCCCCTGAAACAGACTTTATCAAAACATTCATATTCCCCGCCTCTATCCGTGACGTGACTGAGCTGCGTAGGCAAACGCGCCCAGGCGTCTTCTACGCGACTCCACACAGACCCCGGAAATCAACACAGATCAGCTCACAATACAGCGCACCACAATTCGGAATATGAAACTGTACTTTGAAATCAAACCGCAAGATTGTAAATGTGGTAAAGTACATTTATTTGACATCAAATGTTTAGAGAATATTCAGCGATTTGCATTTTTATTTGCTCATGTTCCAAAAAGTTCGTATTGAGGAACGCGATGGTCCTTTGCTGTACACAGGGTCTTAGAGCATCTCACAATACAGCGCCACAATTCGGAATGTGAAACCGTGGTTTAAAAGCAAACGGCAAGATTGTACATTTGGCAAAGTACGTTTATTGGACATCAAATGTTTAGAGAATATTCAGCGATTTGCATTTTTCTTTGCTCTCGATCCAAATTAGTTCGTCTTGAGGGAAGCAATGTTCGTGTGCAGTACACAGGGTGTTGGTTTACGATAAAAATAAGCTCTTCGGTCGCACTGATAATCGCATGGCTGTTCCAACAACGAGGCACTAGGCCACCACAACGGTAGGTATGTTGCATCTAACCGTTAGTACCGCGTAAGGGCATACTTGTACTTGGCGATCGTCCCATAAAATGGTCAGGGTGGTAACGTTGTTCACGCGGAGAAGCAACTGGCGGCTGTAGAAGCCGTCCGCCGGTGTCCGGTACTCGTGACACAGACAGTAGTGAATGATGTACCTAAAAACATAAAAAATGAAATTAGTCTCACCATCAGATCCTTATTAAAATCATAGCGAGGACAGCGCTACTGGGTGTACACAAGTGTTTAAAGGCGTGGCGAGGCAGGGAGGGGGGGGAGTGGAGTACAAGGTAAGTAGCATAAAATAATAAATAAATAGGGCCAGCTGGTGGCAAGTGCAAGGTAAGTGCAGAACAAGTGCTGGGAAGGGGGGGCTGTAGGATACTGAGACAGTCCCCCAGTGCAGGGGTTGACAGGGAGGCAGTGCAGGTGGAGAGTGGAAGGGCCCAGGACCGAGGTCGCAGACAGTGGACCAGTTGTAGCAGGGGAGAGGGAGAGAGAAAGCAGAAGCAAAGAGGAAGGTTTTGAGGTGCTTCAGTAAAAGCAGATGTTTCTCCTCAAGATAGTGCGCGGTAGAAAACAATATGCCACATAGAGCGAACAAGTACAACTGAACCCGTCTTTAAAGCCACTGTATAGTAATGAAATTGCGGTATAAACTCATCAAAAGTTACTTACATTATATTTGCATTTTCCATTGTGTCTCTGTGTAGGGCAGACCCGAAACACCACTCCTTCTTTGCCGACGTTACTTCTTCTAATGAACGTGGCTCATCGTTTCGTTTCTGAAATTTTATTCATTATCTTTTCTTAGTCTTTCAGGATGGTCCCGGCCTGTCAAGGTCAAATCACAATAGAACCTTATACTGGGTCGTGGGCCGTTCCGCCACCCGAGCAAAACATCAAAGCAGCTGACCTTCACTTTGAGCGAGCACACATTTCTAGTTAGCTCCAGTTAGTGTAAGGGCATCTTGTCTGCGTGCCTTTTTTTTTATTGTCCCTATGGGTCGGCCATGTGTTTGTAATACGGAAACATTCTATAATTTTTTAAAAATGATTTATATTACTGTTTGGTTTAATTGCAATGGGCCTGCAACATGAGGAGACTCGAGAGAACAGACAATCAAATTACAATCATTTAAACCGTGATGTGTATTTCTCAATGAGCTCTGCTTTAGGTGGACATGGAACAGAGGCAATGTTGGGTGGCAATGCAGTTGTCCCCTGCATAGGTTCGTTCACCACTCCATGTATGTGCCTATCGAGGACATCTACGATAAGTCTCTCAATAAACTCATATTGCATATCCTCAAACACTGGTTTGATCACCCATTGTTTACTTCTTTTAGTGAAGGCCTTATTGTAGCGAAGCGTCCCTAAAGTTCCGGTCGTCCTACTTTGTTGACGGCCAACATTATGGTTATGTGCCAAGACCGCTAGAAGAGTCCGATTTATCATGCCTTCCATGCCAAAATGCAATCTTTTGGGCCTGTACTTTAGGCACATATTGTGGAACACCTCCAAATCTCCTGTGTGGCAGAATTCCGTGAGTCCCCTCAAATCTCTTGTTATAGTTTTATCAAATACAATCTTTTCAATGGCCTTGTGAGTGGGTGATGAAGGAATCAACCACTTCTTCTTCCGTGCCTCCTCTGTGGACAAATGGCCATGTTCACATTTGTGGAAATGCTCATTTGTCGACCATCGATGTACGTTGCTACAGTGCAACATTACTGACCGCCATTTTTCCAGTAGAATTTCCAACGACCCTTCACATGTTTTTGAGCTCCACCAAAGATGGTTGCTGATTGACTTGGACCACTGTGAAATACCTTGCATATCTTTTTTTTTCCTGCAGCCGACAATTTTTTATTGATTGTTTTTGCAAGATGCCATACGTCAAATTGGTGATTTATATTTTTGTACTCTTCTCTCATTGTCTTGGCAATTGAAACGTGTCTGTCCGTGGCTATCAGGTCGATCACCATTCCCCGCGATTGTAGTTCTTGCAATGATGCTACAAAGCCAACTTTCTCCATGGCCACTGAGGATGTACTTTGTGACACCTGCACGACCACCGAACTCACAATTTTCTTACTTTCCATGTCCTGAAAGTGGTAGGTGCAGTACTTGGCTGAAAATCCTGGGCTGTCGCACTGTCCATCACCGGCTAGCCTGAAGCGTTTGCCCGCGAATGTACTTTCCATTGACATTTTTTCCATTCTCCAAGCTTCGCTGATGGCTGGAAATAGATAATCGGTTTGGTATTTGTAGAACTGACTTTTCGCAATGAAATGGATTCCCACAAACTGAAAGAAATACTGTAACTTTTTAAAACTTGAACCACTAAAAAGTGCGGCCGCTGCACAAAGTAGATTGCCTGCTGGCAGTTGCCCCAGCATGGGTTGTGCAGACCATGCGAACGGATGATATTGTGTACAGGTGGCATGTATTTTAAGGTTAGTGCCTCGAATTGCACGAGTCACATTAATCAATGGCTCCCCACATACTTCCCCACCAACCCAATGCCCACATTTCATCATCATAATAATATCCATCAAACAGCTATCGAATACAATGAATTTGGCCTCTTTCCTTATACTGTCACTCTGCATCCCAGCTGGTTCGGCCTGTAACGTTGAGGACATGTCACTCGCATGAAAGGTACAATCTCTGATATCGTCTTCCGCTATGCTGAGTGATATTGATGGTGTTTCATTGTCGTCCACTTCATTCTCTTCCATTGCAACATCTGTTCCTTGTCCGGAGATGGGAGAAAAAAACAATGTCTTCAACTTTCCCGCGCTCTTATTTTTTGCGGGTGTGGATTCTGTGAATTGATCTCCGACTGCATCCAAACTACCAGGAGGACATTCACTATCAATGGCTGGTGGTGGTATAGCTCCGTTGTCAATCACTTCATATTCTTCCCATTGGCACGATGCATCTCCAGTCTCAAGTCCCTGCCAAAAGGTTTGACAAGCAACATCTCTCGTTCGCTTCACTGTCTGTGTAGATCTAGTTCTTACACCCACTCGCAACTAGAGGACAGATTAGAAAAGGGATGTTCAGTTTAAACACAACTTACAGTATTGAACTATTGACAGTGAAAGACAACATAATATAGTGAACAGGACACTAACCTTCTTTTGCTTTCTTTTCTTTGAAACTTTCTTGCCTAGAAATTCAACATCTGGACGCTGTTGCTCCGACTCGTGTGTGCATGTCTCCACTTCCTCTCGCGCTGCAACGACTATATTTTCATGATAAGCACATCCATCACTCACTGAGGCTCCATCGACTCCCTGAAACATAGAACTTTCATTAGTATGTATAATAATATTGAAAACACAAAATGTACTTGGGGACCAATACCCATACGTACATCTCAATAGCAAAACACGAATGAATGCATTGTGTAGAACATTCAAACGACAATAGTTCACGCATTGTTGATCTAGTTAGATTGAACTGTCAAGATCCATACCTCGGGCTCCGCATAGACTTCCATTGATGATATTATTGAAGATGACGCTTCAGCAACTCCCTGAAACACAGTAATTGCATTAGTATGGTTTTCTATTTTGTTTAAAAGAACATAAACTTTCTGCAGGCGTCAACGGCTCATCTAAATAGACCTGCACAAATGATCAGTTGTCTAAAATAAATAATGGATATCTAAATATGATTCGATTTGCTCCATCGTTGGAAGTGTCACCACCCAGAGATCTGCATCAACTACTAGGGGTGATGTTCTTGTTGAAGAAGCTCCGTCAGCTCCCTGAAACATAGTACTTGCGTTAATAAAGAAGGAAGTATAGCGGATGTAATCACGTCATTTGATCTCGCATGATTGATCTGTCAGTATCCATACCTCGAAATGCATAAGAACATCAAGGGACGCTGTAACTGCGGTGCACACTTCTGCAAGCTGTTGCGCCGACCCGTAACTGCATGCTCCCCCTTCTTCTTGGACTAATGCTCCATCGACTCCCTGAAACATAGGACTTTCATTAGTAATGAACACAATATTGAAAAAAGAAGACACATAGGAGGGCGACGACAGAAGGACATACCAATGGCTAAAAACGAAAGAAACATTGTGTGTAACAATCACGCTACAAGAATGCAAGATCTGATGATCTCCATCGATGGAACTGTCCGGAAACGTACCTCGAGCATCTGAGTGACATCTACGGTTGTCGTCAATGCGTTGGACTCCTCAGCATCTCCCTGAAAGACAGTACTTGCATTATTTTGGATAACAATAATTATAACTGAAAACAAAGACTAGAGGACGAGTACTGTGGTGTACCATTAGGTAAAATGATTACACGATCAATTAAAACTATTGATTTACATGCCTAAAACAAGTCAGTGTCAGAATAGCTACGTAAGATTACCCGATAGGCGCTTGAAGTGGCTGATGACTGCAATAACGACACGGATGGAGAATCTTCCGCCTTCATATTGAGTGGATACATAAATGGGGAAATTATTGTTAGCTAATGCTACACACTACCGCAAGGCCGAGAGACAAATACGTAAACTTGACTCACCAGTGGAGGGATGTGGACGAATAGAGTGGGAATAGCGGTTGAGAGCAATTTTCGCCTCGCTCGCGGTGTTTTCTTCTTTATTAGCAATGATGTGGAGTACATGTCTGGGCTAAAGTGCCTGCTGCAGATGCGGTATCGATCACCCCTCTTGTCCGCAAAGACTTCAAGGACTCTACTTTCTAGCTCAGAGGCTGGATATCCGCAATATCGGACCCATTCTCTTATCTGATCTATTGTCTTAGGGAAAACATGCATTATAGTATCTTCAGATTTGTTATGGGTCTTCGAAGGGCAACCGCCAATGGAACAGGCAGGCATTATGGAAAGTTCTGAAAAGTAAAGATCAACAATTCTCTATGAATACCAATGTGTTAAAACATTAAATGACACATAAAAGGTTCAATGCAAGGTCCGTTTTGGTTCTTGGAACTATACACGTTATTCACATGCGGATAAGTATTTCAATAACTTTCAAAAAATAGAAAAAGTAATTTGACTAAACTCAGAACATGTGACTAGTTCCTTGCATGTACTGTCGTGAACGAAAAGAAAACATGGATGCAATTTGATGACTACTAGCAAATAGATATAAATTAAAAAATTGGACGCAAAATGATTATGGTACATGGACTTACCTTGACGAACAGTTAGATGCAGGGATCAGAGTAGTTTCTTGTCGTAGAACAGGGAGCAGTTCACAGGTTGCAAACTGACGAGTTTGCTCAAAGTGGTCACGGAAGTTCACAGAGACGAAGAGCAGATAACCAGCACCTTCACGGGTTGACTAGCAAAGCGCAAAGAAGTTCTCATTAGAAATATGAAGTGGGTTATAAAGAATTCGAAACAGGGGTGTGTTTGTGAATGAATGACGTGTATATGTCGTGGCATTATGCGGTCTGCAGGGGGCCGTCCAGCGTGAGGGGGGATGCTTGGCAGGAGACACAGGGTCTGGAGGTAGACATGGGAACAACAAACCCATGCTCTATAGACCACTTTGAAGTGTACATGGTCTTTGGCACCTCTTGGCCTTTATCGCTCCCTGACAGCTCCACTTGCCAGCAGCGCAAGTACCCCGGTGCGAACTGCCTTTGATAGGGCGGGGGGTGGATCGGGGCGGTGGTCGTGCAGACAAGACACAGGAAGACTCGTGAATGGAGACACACTTATGTGGATTGCAGGGGGCCGTCCAGCGTGAGGGGGGATGCTTGGCAGGAGACACGGGGTCTGGAGGTAGACATGGGAACAACAAACCCATGCTCTATAGACCACTTTGAAGTGTACATGGTCTTTGGCACCTCTTGGCCTTTATCGCTCCCTGACAGCTCCACTTGCCAGCAGCGCAAGTACCCCGGTGCGAACTGCCTTTGATAGGGCGGGGGGTGGATCGGGGCGGTGGTCGTGCAGACAAGACACAGGAAGACTCGTGAATGGAGACACACTTATGTGGATTGCAGGGGGCCGTCCAGCGTGAGGGGGGATGCTTGGCAGGAGACACGGGGTCTGGAGGTAGACATGGGAACAACAACCCATGCTCTATAGACCACTTTGAAGTGTACATGGTCTTTGGCACCTCTTGGCCTTTATCGCTCCCTGACAGCTCCACTTGCCAGCACAAGTACCCCGGTGCGAACTGCCTTTGATAGGGCGGGGGGGTGGATCGGGGCGGTGGTCGTGCAGACAAGACCCATTTGCCGCAGGGCCTCACCAAGGAGAGGCCATCTAACTGAATGTAAGAGGATGGCTGCAGGATCTACTACATGGAAGGCAGGGGGGTGAGTTTATAAATACCTCACCCTCCCAGGAGAATATATGGGGGTCATCTCTGTACCCGGTGCCCAAAAAGAGGATTTATTATGATCAACCATATTTATTATTTACCTATAACCATGTTTTGTATCAATAAAATCCAACAGCTTTTTATTGCCAACGCTTGATGCCAACCCACAAAATAATATATGTATGACTGCTGCATATATGGGTTCAACGGTTATGTGGATTGAAGGTGTGCGGCCAGCGTGAGGGAGGATGCTGGCCGGAGACATGTGGTGTGACAAGACAAGGCACTGGAAGGCTATTCAACGGAGACACACTAGATTCATTTAAAAAATCAAAACAACCATTGCTAAAATATATGTTGGGCTTTATTTTAGATTTTAGTTAAACATAAATAATAAACATTACACATTGTAAAGTTGAGGTTGCAGCACATCGAGGGAAAATCCGCGGTATTGTCCACTGTCACTGGGGAAATGTTGTCTAATGGCAAGTACCGCACAGGCAGGTATTACTCTCCGAACGCGGTGTCCGAGCCTCCCGTGAAGCCACCAAGTGAAGCAACGATAGGCCACCAGCCTGTACCACCTGTGAAAAAAAAAGATGCAAACTGTATTAAACTGACCAAACTTTCTTATCAATGTCGATTCAGGTAACGCATGTCATTTTTCTTAGAAAAAAATTATATCTAGAAAATGCACTATATGGAACCAATTTACATGCGTTCGAATGATATGTAAATGTAATTTTATATGTGGGAGACGACCATGAAATAGTGGTGGCATCACAAACAGAGTATACTTACTCGTTACTCGGATTACGCGGACGAACAGTGCCACGAAGTTCGTGCATAAGCACCATCATCATCCTCAACACTGTCCGTGAGAGGCAGGCTTCCCTGAACTCTGGCAGCTCGGTGATGCATTGCGGACTTTGCTCGCCTTCCTGCAGACTTTGCTCGCTTTCCGAAATGTAGGCCAAGCACCCGGAATTTTCACGGCAGCAGCAGTTCTCCTCCTCAGTTGGCATTAGCTCGCACCGATTGCACGTGCACCAGGTGGAGACGCCGTCCATGCGACATGGTCCAGGCTCTTCATCCGTTGACTGGTCCTCCCAACTGCCGTCCGAATCCCCATCGTTTTCGCGTGCTTGCCTTTCCAGTAGTTCCTCCTCGGTGTACTCGGGCTCGTACATATACGGCATTATTGTGGCCATTGTGCGGTAAAGATAGTAAAATAATTTACAGAGATGGTACAGGTGTTCACACGGGCTACAAGCGGCGAAGGTAGCTGACCAGAGCACTGAAACGAGTCACAGAATACTCAAAGTAACACAGAGAGAGGAATGGAATCGAAAATCTGCTGCTGTATGTTGTGAAACGGTCTGTTTATACTTATTGGGGAAAGAGGCGTCCTGCCATTTCCATGGCAACACGTCAATAGCTGAGGCGCAGCGATTGTTGACACGAGACGTGCTTGAAATGGGCAGTACGCGTCTGCTGATGTCAGGCTCAGGGGCGGGGGATTTGATTTAGTGCCGCAAAGGCAGGTGAGCCAGGTCGATGCGGCGGAATGATAGGATTATCACAAAATGGAGGCTGATTTCGAGTGCGATAATGGGCGAAAAGTCGGGTAAGGTCCATAGGAAAGTTTCCTACGATCTACCGATTTATGCTTACAAACACATGGCCGACCCGTAGGGACAATAAAAAAAAGTCCCGGAACTATCCTTTAATTAGCTGTGCCTGAATGAACAGGTCCTTGTGGAGATGAGTAGTTTTGGGTAACAAGCAATGACATTTAAATTTTGGAGGTTCTGAAAACCTAATCCATATTTATTTGTGCCTGTTATATTAGTATAGGAAGGACATGGCCTTGATATCAATACCGCTGGTCCCACACAGCTAGCATGGCGCTCTAATACGCCTCTTTTGGCCTTTGTGTTACTCCTTTTGCAGAGACACATAGCTCTGACGAGCAACCAGCAATCTAACTGCGGCACGCTGACTTTGACATGTGCTGTTTTTAGTGCCCAGATAAGCCCATGATTTCAAGTACAGACCTCTATTCTCTCACTTCTGCCATGTATTCCAAGTACATTTGTCACTATTTGGAATACTGCATGCGGATTTCAGAGAGACACCTATTTTATGTGGTATACATTTGTGTTTCCCTCTAGATAAGTGAAGTGTGTACACACGTTACTGGGTCCTCTGGTCATCAATACCTTCCAGTATACAGATACTACCCAATCCGGTAACACTGCATGTGGCTCCAGACCTTTGTTCGATCGCCCAATTTGAGGTAAAGATACCCCCTCCATATTGAACACAAGATTCCAACTTAGGGGTGATTTCTCACTTGAGGGTGTCACAAAAATGTTCCCATATCTGACTCTACTTAGATCATTTGGCCTCAATATTCATATTTATTTAGTATCTCGGCCTACTCTGACACACGATTGTTTTTTGCTTGATTCATTATTCATACATTGTCATATTTCGTCACGGTGCTGGACTATGCACACATATTGTATCTCGTTATGAACAATATTCCTTATAATTTGGCTCTTCATCCTGTGATGGGTTTGGGTGTTTCCCTCTTCTTTTCTGTCTTTTCTCCTGCCTTTTCTTTTCATGTTCGGCTTTTTCCCTTTACATGTATTATTTGAATAGAAATTGGCACGCCTCTAGTTCTTTAACAGTCGCTTTTGGTTGGACTTTTTAATCTTCCCAAAACTCTTTTTAACATTATTTTTTGTTCCACTTTCTTGCCCTTTCTGTTTTTGCTTGTTTTTATAGGGGCTATAATTCTTACACATCTGACTTTTGGTCCTGAGGAAGGCGTTTTCTGTCCAGATCATTACGCCTAAACGTATTTCAACTACATCTGCCTGACCTTCTTTGGCTGTTTGAGTTGACCACTGGACTTACATCAGCTATGCCAGTTTGCATATACGTAGACCTGAGCAGTACTGTAAGAAACAGTAGTCCAATGTGAATACACAAGTCAAGTTGAAACCAGTCATCTATTCCCAAAAAAACCCCACAAGGGAAAAAAAATTGGCTCCTGTTTTCCTTTGTCTGGGATTCCTTGGCAAACACATATGTGGATTTCCAGAACCAAAATAGGGTGAAAACGAAGCATTGTCAAACCAAAATAGGGTGAAAACTAAGTAATGTTATAATATCCCTCTGTCATAGGAATATAATTTATTTTCTGTGTTATTTATAGTTCTTGTCCAAATGAAAACATTTTTTATTGGTTCTTTTTGCAAAAAATGTTTGTATGTTCTTTTTGTTTCACTTGCACTTAACCTTTATTGCTCTCCATGGTGCATGATTATTTCAAATGCTGTCATTTTGATTGAAAAATTATATTTTTGTGTAAAATGTCACTGAGGCTCTTGCACCAAAAGTTGTTTTATGTTTTCTATTAAAATAATGAGAATTATAGCCAAGTCTTTGGTCAATATTTAAGCGTTAAATTCCTAGCAATGACCCTCTGAAAACAGCTATGATATGACCACATGCTAAGCAGAGATAAAATACAAAGAGCCAGAGTCAATTAGGACACTCTTTGGAACTAGAAAGTAATATGCCCAATTGAGAGTGATCCTGCAAGGGAACCTTATGCTAGACCTGTTTACTAGTCTGTGGCATCTTTCTTGTATGCTACAGTGTTGTACACTAGTTGTTTGCTTTTTGAGGTTAGAAAAAGTGAGGTGAGTATCAGTAATAGGTATACTACATCACCTGTATTTTTTACACCCTGTGGGGTCACTATTTGTTGATACTTGTTGAATCTTTACCCCAGACCTCCACAGAGTAGGGGATTTACCCTTCAGTTTATATATTCCTGTCAGCCTCGGCTGACTGTAGGGTTGTATATAGGTCTAGGGCACCATAGCACATTTAGGGTCCCCTAGCCCTACAATTTATAGTGTTTTCTTGGAACAGTTCATTTTCTTTTATAGGTTTTTTTGAGTTCACGCTCCTTTTCATCCTCTGTTCCACACTCTATGTCCCCCATGTTTTGTCATTGGTCGTTCTTTCAAACTTTTTCTAATACTCTTCTTAAATAGTTCTTTTTCACCCACTTTGTCTTTTCATTACACACTTTGTGGCCAGGATATGGCCGAGAATGCCACACTGAGTTTCAGTGAGGAACAAATATTGAATATAATTGGAGGCCCGTCGTTCTTTGACCAAGGTGATAATACTGTCCCTATATTAACACAAAGTAACTCTGAGGAACTGTTAAGATTAAAGAAGAAGGGATTTAGAACAGAATTACATGGGCATTTCTTGAGAGAGTACTTGAGAGCAAGCATCATACCAGCAGGACTGGTGATACGCAATGAGCCAGGCCTATTTTTGGAGGATGAGGAATAGAAAACTGGCTTTAGTAAAATTGCCACAAAATGCAGCAGAGACCTCATGGCCCTAACGATCTCAACAGCACAGAGACTAGCAGTAAAAGTACAAAAAGAAATTGAGATAGATGAACTGAAATTTAAATCCAATACTTTAATTGTTAACCCGGAGGATAAATTAAGAGAAATTGAAAAACTTTTTGAAGAATTCAAAACATCTACACTATCAAAAAAAACTAAAAAACTCAATAAAGATATTCAGGAATTTAGATTGGAGAAAATATATCCATATCTGAGTGCAGAATATCTACAGCTAAAAAACCAGGAAAGAACGCAACAGACAGGACGAAATAGGAGAGGCCCTAGAAGGTGGGTCACTTTTTCTGACACTAGCAGCGACTCTGCAGGGGAAGACCAATATCAATTGGGAGTCCAACAACATTTTAGACCTAGGGGCCAAAGACCTTTTTTAGGGAGAGGCCCCTTTCAAGGCTACCAAGGGGACCCCTACAGTCAGCCATGGGATACACGGGGAGGTCGGAGATGGCAACGATCACGCAGGAGAGGCTACAACCAACAGTAGCCCCTGTCACTCCTCTGGCTACTATCTCGGAAGATCAAACTATTCCAGTTTTTAATTTATCAGATGTAATACTATCTGACGAACAACTTTTGCTTCTTACAAAAGGTCTTTCTTTCGTCCCCACCCACAGGACGGATTGGTACTCAACGGAAATTGAAATGAAACAATTCTTCAGAAAAATTAGATTAAGTAATTTTTTCTGCGAACAGGGGGAGAGTGAAACTACAACAGACACAGGATTGAGGGTGCCATCTACCTTTACTCCATCAGACAATCAGGTGGCTGAGGAAATTGTCCTATTTGAGAAATGTGTCCTAAGTGACCTTAAAAGACTTCAAAACACAAATCATCAGGTTAGAAATAACCTTTCTAATAAAGAGCAGAAAGCCCTGGAACAATTAACATCTAATCCGAATCTGATTATTAAACCTGCAGACAAGGGGGGAGGGATTGTCCTTTTTTCTTGGGCTCGCTACAATCGCATGACACTGGACCTCTTGGAGGATACCCAAAGCTATTGGCCGTTGAGGAAGGACCCCTCATTAGACATTGAAAAAGAGATCAGGGACGCCACCCAATATGCAGTAGATCGATCATGGATAACTAAGGATGAATTCGAATATCTGAATCATTCAGAGAAAAGGACTCCCTCCTTTTACAGTCTACCTAAGATACATAAAGATCAAACTCAGCCACCAGGTAGGCCGATTGTGTCTGGCTGTGGCTCCATTTTGGAACCTTTGTGCAAGTTCATAGATCTATTCTTGCAACCAATCAGTAAACAAACTGACACATATCTAAAAGATACTACAGCAACTATAAAAATCTTTGAGGGAGAACCATTTGATATAGACCAGGACTTTTTAGTCATGATGGACATTACTGCCCTCTATACGAATATTCCACAGGAGGAGGCAATAGAGATAGTTCATCTCTTTCTTATCCACCAGGCAACCCAACATGGGGTCCCAGCGGCATTCATAGTCGAACTAATGACCATTGCGCTACAAAGAAACTTTTTTGTCTACTCAGGACAGTTCTATCTACAAAAACGAGGAACTGCCATGGGGGCAGCCTTTGCCCCGAGCCTCGCGATTCTATTCATGGCTGCTTTTGAGATGAAACATGTTCTCTCCGAAAACAACATCTATAATCCACATATCAGAAAGTGGTACAGATACATTGATGACATTATTTTTCTCTGGAGAGGAAATATCGAGTCCCTACAGGAATTCTTTGCCTACTTGAATTGCCAACATGATACTATCAAATTCACGATGCAATATTCCAAATTGACTATCAACTTTTTGGACCTATGCATTAATGTGAAAGTTGGACATTTGGCCTGTAACTTACATAAAAAGACCACAGACAGAAACACTTTTCTACACTTTAAGAGTTTCCACCCCAGATCTCTCGAAGAGAATTTGCCCTTCAGTCAATTCCTTAGACTCCGAAGAAATTGTACTGAGGTTGCTGACTACTATATACATGCTAATAAATTGGCCGGTGAGTTAAAGGAACGAGGATACCCCAAGAAATTGGTATCCCATGCATTAAAAAGAGCAAGATTTACGCCCCGTGAAAATCTATTGGAATGCAACCCGAAAATACAAAATCAGGATCGCATAACATGCGTTACGACCTACAGTACACAATCATTTGCCATTAAGAAAACCCTTTTGAAGTATTGGCCAATGGTTAGAAACTGTCTTCAAGACAAAGGCAAACCTCTCTTTGCATTTAAAAGATCGAGAAACCTGAGAGATAAATTGGTGCATTCCACTAGCCATGGCAAACCCAACATAAGTCATAGAATTCTTAGACCCCTGTTGGGACACTTCCCGTGTGGAAACTGCCGGGCATGTAAATACACAAAGAAAATGTCCAACTTTAAAATTGAGGAGAGAGTATGGGACATACGTTTCTTGTCTAACTGCAAAACTACGAATGCAATTTATTGCATCCAATGTCCATGTGGACTGCGATATGTGGGCCAAACCACAAGACCAGTTCACATAAGGATCAATGAACATCGATCCAGGATTAAGTGCAAGAATCATCAAGCACCAATGGTGTCACACTATGTGGCGGATTAAGTGCAAGAATCATCAAGCACCAATGGTGTCACACTATGTGGCTTTTGCCCATAGCTCTGAGGACTTACACTGGTGGGTTCTGGACACTGTCAAAAACAGTTCCAATCCAAAGAGAGCATTGAATGACAAGGAATCCAGATGGATCCATCGTTTACAAACTTTGGATAAACGGAGAGGTCTAAATGAGGAAACTCCGCAATGTCAATTTCTACACTGACCTTGGGGTCCCTCAGAGTCAAACATGGTTTTTGCTGCAGACCATTCTGGAGCACAGCTTTACTTTCTCTCCTTCTCTCTTGTCTTTAGCCATCTCCATTTGGGGACACTGCTGTTCAGACAGACTTCGGCTTTCCATTTACCCTCCTGTGGCCCCAGGAGTCCCCCCCGTTCCCCCCTTCCCCCCCTCCCCTTTTCCACCTTCTGCACTCAGATGTATCAATAGCTGGAGTTTTTTAAGCTGCATAAACTGGACAAGTCACTGCCAATTTGGCCCCATAGGTATCGCATGCTTAAATATACCCCAGTCCTCTCTAATTTTTGCTTTAACCCATAGGATTTGAATATTGGCATTGATTCCCTTTCCATCTTTCTGTTGAGACATCCGATAGTTTTTTTTTTTTTCTTTTTTTTTTTCCCTTTTCCCTTTCCCCTGAGTTACTATCAGCATGAGATTAGACTATACTTGCCGCTTATGGGCAGCTTTTGTCTACCAGAATCAAGCTGAGTGTCATTCCCTTTTCTGGCCACCATCATAACAATGGCGCACCTCCGGCAACTCGGACTGCATTCCAAGTTCCACGTTACGTAATTACAGCAGCCGCTCTAGCTGTACGTCTTTACACTCGCTGGCTCCATAGCCACTTGATTACAACTAGGATATATTCTGCCCTATAGAGGCTGCGCCCTTTATGTGTGACGAACACTACTGAGAGAGTTACTTGCCGGTCACAAATGAATCTAGCAGACCGCTAGCGGCCACGAAGACGACATTTGCCGTTTCTTGTTTCTATTTGACCCGTATGCCCGCCATACAGAGAAGACCTGAGTTCCCTCGTCTTACCTGCTCAAGGGCATCGGGTGAGTACATGTCTACTTTTATTTCCATCGCTGAGTGCTGGATCAGCTTGATATCAATACCGCTGGTCCCACACAGCTAGCATGGCGCTCTAATACGCCTCTTTTGGCCTTTGTGTTACTCCTTTTGCAGAGACACATAGCTCTGACGAGCAACCAGCAATCTAACTGCGGCACGCTGACTTTGACATGTGCTGTTTTTAGTGCCCAGATAAGCCCATGATTTCAAGTACAGACCTCTATTCTCTCACTTCTGCCATGTATTCCAAGTACATTTGTCACTATTTGGAATTCTGCATGCGGATTTCAGAGAGACACCTATTTTATGTGGTATACATTTGTGTTTCCCTCTAGATAAGTGAAGTGTGTACACACGTTACTGGGTCCTCTGGTCATCAATACCTTCCAGTATACAGATACTACCCAATCCGGTAACACTGCATGTGGCTCCAGACCTTTGTTCGATCGCCCAATTTGAGGTAAAGATACCCCCTCCATATTGAACACAAGATTCCAACTTAGGGGTGATTTCACACTTGAGGGTGTCACAAAAATGTTCCCATATCTGACTCTACTTAGATCATTTGGCCTCAATATTCATATTTATTTAGTATCTCGGCCTACTCTGACACACGATTGTTTTTTGCTTGATTCATTATTCATACATTGTCATATTTCTTCGCGGTGCTGGACTATGCACACATATTGTATCTCGTTATGAACAATATTCCTTATAATTTGGCTCTTCACCCTGTGATGGGTTTGGGTGTTTCCCTCTTCTTTTCTGTCTTTTCTCCTGCCTTTTCTTTTCATGTTCGGCTTTTTCCCTTTACATGTATTATTTGAATAGAAATTGGCACGCCTCTAGTTCTTTAACAGTCGCTTTTGGTTGGACTTTTTAATCTTCCCAAAACTCTTTTTAACATTATTTTTTGTTCCACTTTCTTGCCCTTTCTGTTTTTGCTTGTTTTTATAGGGGCTATAATTCTTACACATCTGACTTTTGGTCCTGAGGAAGGCGTTTTCTGTCCAGATCATTACGCCGAAACGTATTTCAACTACATCTGCCTGACCTTCTTTGGCTGTTTGAGTTGACCACTGGACTTACATCAGCTATGCCAGTTTGCATATACGTAGACCTGAGCAGTACTGTAAGAAACAGTGGTCCAATGTGAATACACAAGTCAAGTTGAAACCAGTCATCTATTCCCAAAAAAACCCCACAAGGGGAAAAATAATTGGCTCCTGTTTTCCTTTGTCTGGGATTCCTTGGCAAACACATATGTGGATTTCCAGAACCAAAATAGGGTGAAAACGAAGCATTGTCAAACCAAAATAGGGTGAAAACTAAGTAATGTTATAATATCCCTCTGTCATAGGAATATAATTTATTTTCTGTGTTATTTATAGTTCTTGTCCAAATGAAAACATTTTTTATTGGTTCTTTTTGCAAAAAATGTTTGTATGTTCTTTTTGTTTCACTTGCACTTAACTTTTATTGCTCTCCATGGTGCATGATTATTTCAAATGCTGTCATTTTGATTGAAAAATTATATTTTTGTGTAAAATGTCACTGAGGCTCTTGCACCAAAAGTTGTTTTATGTTTTCTATTAAAATAATGAGAATTATAGCCAAGTCTTTGGTCAATATTTAAGCGTTAAATTCCTAGCAATGACCCTCTGAAAACAGCTATGATATGACCACATGCTAAGCAGAGATAAAATACAAAGAGCCAGAGTCAATTAGGACACTCTTTGGAACTAGAAAGTAATATGCCCAATTGAGAGTGATCCTGCAAGGGAACCTTATGCTAGACCTGTTTACTAGTCTGTGGCATCTTTCTTGTATGCTACAGTGTTGTACACTAGTTGTTTGCTTTTTGAGGTTAGAAAAAGTGAGGTGAGTATCAGTAATAGGTATACTACATCACCTGTATTTTTTACACCCTGTGGGGTCACTATTTGTTGATACTTGTTGAATCTTTACCCCAGACCTCCACAGAGTAGGGGATTTACCCTTCAGTTTATATATCTATCCCAATGTTTGACACAACTTTATAGTAATAATTTGTATTTGCAAAAGATGACAGGGCAGTCCCCTGTTCCCAAAGCGAAATTACACCGATTTGTCATTAGGATTACCAAAGGCCCTTTGACTGACAACCTTAGTGGAATGGATCTTCTAATGATTTTACCTTCTGACATACTCAAGAATTATGCCTTTAAGCAGGAAAGCATTACAAATTGAATTGTGAAACTCTGGAAATCCTTTGGCTTGCTGGACTGTGGTAAGAATGTTCTACTGAGCAATAACTAGGGGCTTTTGTGGATTTTCATGTGGCCGAATCAACAAAACGCATGACACAGTAGAACATTTCAAAGAACTGGTACGTTCCATCAGAACATGGTTGAAATTAATGGCTTGACTAGGTGTTGGTCTTCAAATAAGAGGTATATTCTTCTCTCAGAACAGTACAAAAGTGTCAGAATGGGTGAAACATTTGAGGTGTCAGTAATTTATTTAAAATGAATACTGGTCTCTCTCAGGTTCTCTCATCTACTACAGACTCACACATGTAGCAGCTAATGGCTTCTTTACCCAGTTGACATTCACAGAGATAATAGCACCCTGCCTGCTCTGCCGTATTTGCCGGAATATGGCACCCCACATACTTTCACAAGGATAGTTGTTCTCACCCTCTGTATGGGTGAGGTTCCTCCATTCAGCTCTCTTGACAGTGTCGGGGCTCATGGGTGCCATTATAGCTTCTTCAGACCCATGGTTATCTCTGGGCCGCCTATACCTCCCAAAGCCCTCTGGTCTATTTATTTCAAAGCCTCTTAGCACTCTAAGGCTCTTAACTGTGTCCACTCAGTTCTTTCAGTGCTCAAGCTCACTCGGCTCCTCCTGCAGCTTCCTTAACTCTGGCTTCGCTTCTTCCCGATCCACCTAGAAACTGGCTTGGCTAGATACTGGATTGGCTTGTTTGGGTAGGAACTTCCCTACTGTGTCCTCCATAGTAGTGAGATTTTCTTGTTCAGCACTGTGAGAGGGAATATTTAAAAGGGCTGGTGGCCATTTTGGATTTCAACCTTGTGCTAGGTGTGTTTGTTTGGCTGGCAGCTGGTATGTCTGTTTACCTGGTATATTGGTAGAGGGGTTGTTGCTGTATAGTTTTAGATTTCATTGGTAACCTTATTCATAAAAATGTTGACTTGGGTTTCCTTGTTGGCTTGGGAGGCAGTATAAGTGTTGCTTTGTTTATGCCTCATTGCTAAATGGGGAGGTAGTGGGTTTCTCCAGTTTAGGTTCCCTTTTAGGTTAGAGTGAATTAGTTTCCCCATTTCGTATTGCTAATTAAGCAGGGGTGTATAGAGATGTGATCTGCTCAGGGTCTGACCAGGTTTTATGGTATCTTGACTCCTACCCCAGGAAACCAGGAAAAAGGTCCCATTTAAAAAGAATAGGGTTTGTGCCTTGCTGAATGAGGGACTGGCTCTCCAAAAGCCTCATTGCATCTGTGGAAGTCTTGAGTGGGTCTGGGGTAGTCCTGGCTGTTGGATGTCATACCTCTTTCCCCCAGGAAATTGTATGATGCTTGCATTGAAGGATATGGGGTTTTGCAGATCCCCTAGCTTTCTAACGTCTATGGCCTCTGCGTTATGACTATGAGTAGTGGAACAACTACTCTGAGACGGGGATAGGACATTGACTCTGTCAAATTCAAACAACTTTGTGAGGGCTTAACGACTACTGTGATCAAGTCCCTGCAATTGTGCAAGGAGGGAAATGATGCCTGGCAAGGAATATATATTCTAACAGTACAAATATTATTTGCTGATAAGTCTTCGGATGGCACAAATGGATTTCACAGTATTGTTTCACAATGCAAAAAAAGCAAATCCAATAATTATTAGGACACCGTGTTTTTAGGATAGTCTTGTGTAAGGTTAGAAAATGTGCTTTCCAATGGCTGTAATGGAGGTAAGTGGATTTTGTTTTATGATTCCATATTAAGGCAAATTCTTCAAGGAGGCAAAGTATAGATTTGACCTAGCCTCAAGAAGGTATTCGGAGGGATGGTGGCACTACATGGCACCCCGAAAGGATGAATTATCATTCATAAAAATGTTTTGCCGGAAAGGCCTACTGCTGACATGGACAAGTAAGGCTATTTTCCATGGAATACAGAATATCTTTCCACTTAAGAGATGTTATTCCTAAAAAGAGGGTTGTTTTTCATTTCCTTTAATCTATGCCAGACCCACTTCACGTAGAATTAGAGCACATATTTCTATTTTTGATCGTATATAATTCTGGAAAATAGTTCAATATCTCAGTACCAATAGCTTTCTGACTGGTCTTTATTCTTAGAAAAGCTAGTAAACAGTTACTGAAAGAGCTACCACAGTCTCTCTTGAACGGTGAAAGGTTCTTCATTGATCAATCTAAAAACCATTCGGGGGAAATGCCTTCCTCAATAAATTCTTCTCAAATTGTCCATTGTTTATGGTTGTTTTTGTTTCACTTTATACTTTATGGGAGTTGCAACATGTCTGGGGTTGCTTGTGTTTCCGTGCAGAAGGGACGTGGCCTAGCGGTTCGGGCTGGGATCCTCCCATTGGTGGCAGTACCTGACTGATTTTCAAATGGCTGGACGCTCTTTGCAATAGTGGTGACAGGCAGAGTTTTCCAGAGCAGTGACAGTAGTTCGGATTTATTCAAACCTTCCACCCATCACTTTTTGGTTATCGCTTTATACCTTATGAGGGTTGCCACCACTTGATTGACCCTTCATCCCCTGCCCTTCCTAGGCTTTAGTTTTTCAACCATTCACCTTTGAACATTATCTTTTTTAGTTCAACCTTCTTAGCATTGAAGGTTATTAGGAGGCACGTTTTTCAGAAGATGTATTTGCATGTTACCTTTGACTGCTTATTTTTGTGCCTAAATTGGGAAAAATTAATATTTATGCAATATATTGAATTTGACCTCCAAGCTGATATTGGTGTAATACGTCTCCAACGTCTGTTGGAATGGCATTGAACCAAGGTCCACACTAAAACGTATCATCCAATCAGACCATGACCTCTGCATGACCCTCCTCAATCTTGGTTGAGAATGATCACGTAGAATCCATCACCAATGGCAGGTTAGCCAAATGAAGAAAACATTCAATTGTCTTAAGAATGCATCACTGGTGAGGTCCATTGCAGGTGTTACTATGAGCGTTAAATTACTCTACATGGGAAGTTGGACCTTGATCCGAGTATCTGCATGCAACTATTTAAGGAATTACACCATTATCAGAGGAATACCTAGATTCACAAGTGAGACACATAACTGGTTGTTGTCAATCCAATGAAATATGGCTTGGAAATGAAGCAACATTTGCCTTCCCTGTCTCATCGATATCAGTGTGAGCATATTACTGATCCTTCATTGCCAGTCATTTCTGGAACAGTGAATTGACTCTTTTAAATGTGTACCCCCACCCCACAATGATTTTTAACTTGTCCTATGTGAAGGCTTTCAACCTGGGAAGGTGGTCAGCTTGCAAGAATTGGAATCCTCCTCTCTTACACGTTACAACCCCGATTGGAGACAAAGATGTTGGGGTTTTGAGTGAACCAAGAGGAATAATAGGGTTTACCAATCAGTGAAACATTCAGGTGTCCAGTCAGTCTTATCAGGTGCCCTAGACCGCTTTTGTTAAACAATAGGATCCCCAATCTGTCTGGTGTTGGTAATAATAATTGCACTACTACTTTCTCTATCTCCATTCTTGGGCATATGAGTTCTACATATATTGCCTCCACTCTGAGAGCTCAATGTAACATTCTGATGGTCAAGTCTCACAAGTGCCTAGTGCGATTTGATGTTGCGATCCAAATCACTTATTTGCTTTTTTATGGGACATACTCAATGAAATAGGTTATAGATTCTGAATAAAGCTGGAAAAAAAATATTTTTACCAAATGTTAAAGTTGTCAGGGTTGGTCTTTAGTTTTTGGATCGAGTCTTCACCAGTCAGGCTTTCAGTGCAGTCATGTATTTTCTTGTGTGTTCCAATGAGTAGATGGAAAAGTCCTATTTCCAGTAAGCAGTAGCTAAGTCGTTACTGGATTCTGCATTGTACACTGGGATTCAGGATGCTCAGCATAAAGAATTGTTATCAGGTTTTTTCTTTTCTCTGTAAGGTGTCTTGATTGGCAGATTTTTGCTTCACTCCCGGATCAGAGCCAGTCGGATTCCTTCTCTACTTCCCAGATTTGCTCCCTTCACTCACACAGGTTTCCAGTGTGCAGTTTCTCCAACCCCTCCCTCCTTTCAACTTGCATGCACTGTTGCCAGACGTTTCTTTTTCATCCCGCTCTTTTTATCTGCTTCATTGCACAGTGTGAGTGGTTCTCGGATGCATGGCTCGGGTACAGTGATGCAAGTCTCTCCCTATGCTCAGCTCTTGATAGCTGTGATCAACTGAGAGCTCGGTGGTTCAGTTTTTGATATCTGGCAAACCCTTTCACTTTGGCTTAGCTCAGTGGTTCAGCCAGCACGACAGCGTTCCTCTCTTCTCAATGTTACTAAACCCTCTCCTCTCAGCAAGCCTTTTCATGTGGCGATGGTTCTGCAAGCCGTATCACATATAGCACCTCCTTATTTGGTATCACATCAGACTTCACGAAGCATCAGCAATGATGAGAAAATCTTTGCTCATGCATACATCATTGCTGATGGATCAAAGGACAACACAGTCAAAATGAAGGGTGACAAGGCTTTATTAGGAATGACCACAATACGAGAGGACTAAGCGCAACTGGTCACTGGTTAGGTGTTGACAAAACAAGTGCAATGAAAACAGGATATCTTATGACTGTGGTCCTCAATCCATCCCTCTCGCTCCCTCTTGGGTAAATTTGCCCATTTGGTGGCAGTTTCTCACAGACTCTGGATTTTAGGGGTCATGGCATTTCGTCCTGGTCAGTCTTGCAGGGCCTTTGACTTAGTTGATTCGCATCTGGATGCTGCATTGCCTTTCCTAGATTGATGCAAGTTTTTGCACCACCACAGCCTGTGCCCCTAGTTGGTCCGTACAGCATCTTTAGCAAATATTGAACCCATACTTTGTCTCCATCCCATTTGTTGGGGAGAGGCCTGGCTCAGCTGCTTTTCAGGCCTTCATCTGACAGCAAGGCTCCTTTCCTCACTGGATGATGTTTTGTGTGATCGATCTTCTGGGGACCCTTCTTTCCCACTTTTCACCTCAGTCGCACTGCCTCCTTTTGTACTTCCCCCTCCTTTTCTCGCTGTCCCCCCCGGCCTACTCAGTGGGATGAGTAGGCCGAGTCCTGTACTTATTCACCCTCTTACAAACACTTGTTGTGTCACTGGGATGAGTAGGCTGAGTCCCATAGTTATTCTTATAGACTCTTGTTGTGTTACTGGGCCATGTGATGAATCAGAGGAGGTCATCCCAAAGACCCTGACCTGGGACCCCTCTAATGTGGCCAGGGAAAGGCAGCCACTCCTTGACCCTGGGGTGGTGTTCTGCGGGAGGATCACATGGGAGGGGACTTGGTTGAGGAGAATTGGGAGAACCACCTTAACAACTTACCTAGTGATCCCATGGTCCTAATGGCCTATTGCAAAATCTAAACTTGTGATAAAATGGAGAATAAGAACATTAGGGACTTCAAGTCCCAGAATGTCATAGGTACGGTGATGAGGAAGAGGTGCTCAGAGGCCCAGAACTGCAGTATGCAGTCTAGTGTTTCTGGCGATCCACACCTGAGTAGTAGTTTTGATTATTTAAATCCCCTTCAGGTGTAAACTGAGGGAAGCAGTTGTAGAAGCAGTAGGAGAAGTTTTCAGAGATCTTGTATGCAGCATAGGCGTAGAAAGGAAGACGCCGGCACCACCACCGCATGTGTAGCGGATGATGGTGATGAGAGAGCCTGAACTGCAGAGGTCACACAGCAGGAAGCAGTTCTGTGATTGGCTGCCCCACAGGAGAGCGAAGCTCTCCAAAACCTGTGTCCCGCTCAGGTGACTGGCGAGCATCAGGGAACACAAGGAGCGATGCAGGCTCCTGGTGTGAAAGCCGCGGGTCAAAGGAATCCAACCGGAGCGCACCATAGCTCCAAACCTGACGTTCAAAGAAAAAGTTGCAGAAGCAGCGGGTTAAACAGACATGCAGGGACAAACTGGTCAGTTGGCCTTTGATAGGTGACCCAGGGGCGCTCCGTACAAAACCGCTTGCTGCTTATAATCATTTTGAATACTGAACTAAAAAAAGTAAGTATTTTTGGTACTATCTTTATATTGAAAGGAAGCAAGTAACTTTTAATGTTGAAATAAAGAGGGAGCAATATTCAAAAAAGGCTGTAACCAGCATTACCCGAGTAAAGAGGGGGTAATATTAACAAAAGACTATAACCACCATTGTCAAAGTCGAGAGAAGGCAATATATAAATCAGATCACAACCAGTATTGCCTAAGCCAAAGAAAGACCATTGTGAATAACAGAAGAAACGGCTGTATTGAAGAGAGAAACTTGAATAAAAGACATTAGCAGCAATTACTTGGTGTAATAGTAGACACTCAGATGTGGCAGGAGAAAACCCTCCTTGGGAAAAGTGTTAAGGGGGAGAGGAACATAACCTGCATTTCATGTGGCAAATCAATAAGGAGTATTGAATCTCAATCCTGTTGAAAGTCAAAGACTTTACTAATGTGTGAAGTAAGCCTCACCACAGCATATTAGTAGTAGAGTTAGGAATGTTATCCTGGCATGTGAGTACACCAGGAAAGGGATTGTTTGGGGTAGTCCTGGCAGGTTAGTGGACCAGGAAGAAGATATTGAAGTACTACTTTGTGGTGAAGGGTTCTGGTGGAAAGAAAGTGGCAAGTCCACTCAAATGTTTGCTAAATTATGACAAAACCATCCTGACAAAAACCTTGTTTATAAAGAAGAAATGTGAAGTCATTGTCTTTTCAAGAAGAATATAGATTGAAATATTCACTGGAAAAGTGAAGGAAAATACTTTTTGGTTTGACAAACAAGAGCTTGTAGAAACCTTTGTTCTGAAGAGTGCACCTTGTTTAATTATTGCCAAGTAAAAACCTTAACGAGAAGAGAAACATTTGTGTTTCAAACAAAGCTTGGCTATTGAAAGGAACTTTGTGTTGCTCTTATAAGTGCAAGTTTATTTAATATACTTACAGCTGTCAAGCTTTGTATATACAACAGTTAAAAACACATGCAATACGACAAATATACAATCCTTAAAACAATTCACATTACTTTTAATCATTACACTTCATTATTCTATATATTTTAAAATCTCACTTATTCTCAGATAACATTTTACAAAAAAATATATTAAATTAAGGTAATCACCTTGCATAAAAGCTGTCCACAAACTCTGTCATCCTAACATCAATCTGATTGTTGTATGATTTAAAAAACAAAGATCTCGGCGCTCTTAGACTTTCACAGCACAGCAGAAGATGGTGTAATGATTCAATCTCTAAACAGCCACACAGTCTGCAGAGGTGTCTACTCCGCTCTATACCAAGCCATGCTCCCTTTATCTCTAAAACTATGGACAGATTGAACTTCATTAAGAGATAAGTTCTAAACACATATGGACTAGGATATGCCTTGATCTAGTTAGGGAGTTGTACACGATACATGTAATACTGACAAAAATGTCCACTATGTGCTTTTGAGGCCAAGGAGACTAGATGCAACTCATTGCAGTGAATTGCTATTTTTCTTTTGAGCCACCGCCTAAATGAATTCACAGGACTATTCATTGATGTCGTTGGAAAACCTGTTTTCCAATGCTCATACATGGACATGTCAATTCCTAGTACTCCCAAACTATTACAATTATGTAATTTCAAAAAGGCACGCATATGAGTTACCGCAATGGTGTCATTGTCAAGATGCAACAGATTTACATAGCTCATTACAGAATGACTAATATATTCTGCTTTAATACACTTCATATTAAATTCAAGATAGCGGTATTCAATGGAGGTGTTCCTAGGGAGACGCATTAGTTTTCTCAATATAAAGGCTTCCGGATTAATTAGGCAAGGCAAAAATCTATGGCCCCATACCTCTATTGCATACATAAACATTGTGCGAACAGTTGCGGTATACATTAATAGAACCGCCTCGGCTTAAAATCCTACATTAGATCCTATAAACGCACTGAGAGTTAGCAGCAATTAAACAATGTGCTTTCACAGAGGATCAATGCTCTTCCCAAACTAGTTTGCTATCCAGCAAAACCTCCAAGTACTTGTAACTACTAACTATTTCAATCTCGATACTATTAAGGTACCACGCATATTTTTTATAAATGTGCTTCGCTGGAAACACCATTATTTTACTTTTTTCAATGTTAATGCGTAACCCATTATTTTTTGAGTATGCCTCTAGTGCATCTAATAGCTTTTGAAGGCCATCTGGGGTATGGTCTAGAAGCAACAAGTCATCAGCGTATGCCAACCACCCTACTGACGATTCACCGCATTTTACAGGATGTGTTGATTCTATGCAACTAAAATCTAGTTCCATATCAGCTGAGTACAGGTTAAACAAGGTTGCGGCAACAATACAACCCTCCTTAACCCCGCAACATGTAGGTATTACAGCAGAGAGCTTCCCTTGCATCAAGTCTTATGCTTACAGTTGTATTGCTATTTAACAACATTAGCATCTTGAGTAGTCCTCTGGGAATACCCACAGGCTTGGAGCTTCAGCCACAGACAATTTCTCAGCACAGTATCAAACGCGGCTGAGAATACATCAGGGCACAATATGTATTTATGTTCCTACGTTTGCCTGCATATTCAATGCTAGAGATTAGTACCATAAGATTATGGTTTGTGCAAGCTTTTTCCCTGAAACCAATTTGATTAGGTGGTAAAATGTTCTTAGTTTTAATCCAGGAATTAAGTTCCACTAAAAGTACTCGTGCCAACAAAATGTTAGAAGGGATATCTTGCATCGTCAACAATCTAAAGTTCTTTGGCTCGGCCCTAGGTCTTTTCTTATACAGGGTTAGAATGTGGCTTGTGTGCCATGATTCTGGTATTAAGCCGAATTTACCGATTTCTGTGAATAGTGAAAGGAACTTCGGCCCAAAGATGGGGATTAAGTTTAAACAAAAGTTTGCAGGACCCATGGGACCTGCTGCACAAGAGTTTTTCAGATTGGCAATAATTGATGCTATATCTGATATAGTTGATTTACACTGTCAAATATCCTTTGGTATAAAACATCTCTGACTGATAGTTTCAGTACGGCCCAATGTAGTTTCAATATAAGAACTCCATGCTTCCTCTGATATACAATTAATTGTAATGCCTCTTTTCTTATTTTTCCTGATGACATCCCATATCTTAGAGGATTCATTGGACTAGGCCAACAGTGCAATTTCCTTCCATCTTGCATTTTCCAAACTCTTCTTATAGGCACTGAGCCAAAGACAATACTTCTTCTTGATAAATTTAACTTTAGTAGAGATAGATGATGGTTGAACCCCTGGCGCTACTTTGTGTACAGCCATTGCTATCTCACTTCTTACCTTCTTTTTTTCATTACTTATATTTTTGTCATAATGTTTGTATTGACCCTAATTGTTTCGTTCAAATGAGGACTTATATGTGTGAAACTCCCTAACTTCTTTCTGTATTTTTTCGATCATTAGAGAAATCACCAATTAAACTACTTCCTTCTTAATTTACCTCTACCTTCCTTTCTAGTAAAAAGTTGGAAATAAGAGTTTCCGCAACTATGTTCGCGCGGGACAGATTATTCGAATGCCATTGTATTCTATTCTTAGCTGCGTTCACAAAAAGCTGTCCATTACTATCATATTCCGTTAATGGTACCTCTGTGTATGGCAGTTTAAGGAGGATACTCAAAGGAAGGTGGTCACTCTCTTCTCGATAAACCAAACCCATATCTACAATTAATTCCATGCCTGCATTATTGACAAAAGCATAGTCTAAAACAGAGGCAGCTTTTCCAACCACCCTCGTAGCCGCCATTGTTTCATCGCCGGGCATATTGCCATTTAGCATGGTAAGCCCATGGTTAATTAACATACTTTGCCATAATCTCCCCTGCCTGATTTTTCAGACCGGTCTTTTAACACCTTGAATGTGTGGTTAGCTATTTTCGCTTTAAAGTCTCCTACCATTATTACCGGAAATGTATAACTATATTTCATCAAAATATTGTTGACCACAATTATGTTTCTTTTTGATTCCACTGTGTTGGGAGCATCCTAGATATTAATTAGAATTACTACATGATTCAAATGGATCACTTTAGCAACCAACACATTCAACGTTGATTCATCTAGCATAGCCGCCACCCATGGATGTTTTACAGTACTCAGGAGCCCACCTTTGGGCCTCCCTAAAGTCCCTTTGGTTGCGACCTGATGGACTGTGCTCTGACCATCAAACAACACTTTGTCCATTAACCAAGTTTCTTGTAGGGCTACAAAGGTTACGTTTTCAAGGACAGGTACAAGACCCTCTTTGGCAAATAGATGACAATGACCCCTAGTATTCCATGACAAAAGACAATCTGATCAACTCAATTCCTTAGAAAAATATTGTTTGAATGTGATTGCGAAAATGGTTATTTTCAGTGGTTACCAATCGACTGGCTGAGCTCCATCCGATTTCGTATTGAACAATTTAGATGGAGACACAGTCGCCAAAAGAGGTACCTTTACACTTTTACCTATTGGTGGTACAGTATTTGCTACTTTACTTATGCTGCGTTCTAGGTTAAGACCAGCCCTTACACTATTATCTGTAGTGCCATTCAAGTTAGAAGTGATTACACGTTTATTTACTGTTGTCGATATGGTAGTAGTACAGCAGGTATAACCCATGCACACAAAATCCTCTTCAAATTGCAATACATATGATAGAATGGAGTCACTGTTGAACCATATATTTGATATGTATGTGTTGGGCTTCTCAATTTGATCTACCAATTTGATGTCACTGGCCTTAATAGACCTCAAAGGTAGAATACAGTGAAATACATTTAGTACCGCAGCTCTGTTTAATGGCGCTTGGTCCTCATCATGCAATATTTTCTGTAATTGCAGTACCTTGACCATATTATCACTATTATTGTTCTTATTGTTGTCCACTTTTTCACATGCATGATTATGGGTTGGCGTCGGTGTGTCAATAATAGATTTAGTTTTCCAAATCTCGGATAAAGTACCTTGTTTATGCTTTATAGGCTCAGACAAGGCTAATTTTAGTATAGTGGGTTGAGATTCTAACTGTGGCATTGATATAGGTTGGGCATTCCCCTCCTGACTGCAGGCACTAGAAACTGCAGGAGCAACAGCACATGCTAGTACATCAACATTAACATCACTAATTAATGGAACTATAATAGGCTTAATATTTATCTTTAATTTTTGTTCGCTTTTTTGTTCTTTCTTAGTATGGGTTTATTTCCATACATAAACGCATGATGTGTTTTATTTTTAGATTTAGGCTTATGATGACACACATTGTATTTTCGCCTTTTCAGAGATTGTCATCTATATTCTCTATACCAGATACACTATTACTACGTTGACATAGTACCTTTTCCCGAGCCATCATACATTTATGTATGATGAGTGCCTGGATATCCATTTTCACCTCTAAGCGCGTACATTTTGCCACTATATCTGTTAATAAATTCTCAAATGCATTAAACATCATAGACAAAGACATGCTAGTATCGCCAATACTTTCATTTCCCACGTCATTTGTGATAGAAGCAATCTCTGTTATAGGGGCTTTAGTAAAATCAGATTGTTTCATCACCTTTTTTGTATCACCAAAGAAGAACCCAACTTTCTCATCACTTTTCTCTCCTACACCCAACCCCAAACATATTGCCCCACATAAGGGCAAGCATTCCAATCCTGATGGTGATTTCTTCATATCACCAAGAGGAGTGGAACATTCACAAAAGGAAGCTGCCAAACCTTGACCCAAATAAGCCACATCGTCTTCCAAAGCATTGAGGCAGATCTAAACACTCCCCTTCATCTATATCACAGCACATCTGTGCTTTAGTGCATATTACTTTTCCCGCTAAATATTGTGGACAATTAGACACAAGACGCTCCTTTCCTGCTTGTAAATCCATTTAGTTTTCCACACCTTCAGCACAAGAAGAGCCAGTTACGGTAGTTGCATCCAATATAACAAGATGACCCTCATCAATACTATCAACAACTCGGTCAGCGGACTTGGTAATCGAATGCAGCACTTCTCCACATATAATATCATCTAGCAGTGTGTCACTGAGACAGCCCAAATCACGCGTTAACTCAGTGGCACGTTCTTTTGCCGCTTCCACATTCTTACTGGATGCTATGCCCGATTTTGGGTAAAATTTCCGGTAGTTATTTACTCAAAACTTTATGGTGAGATCTTACCTTGGGCATACAGATACGCCGCCCCCGCAATGTTTTGAGGGTATCACAGCCCAACTCGGGCATTATAGAATCCTTCATTATAAAGCGCATAAGAGGGCACATATCCTAAGAGTTAAGAGTCAGCACTTCTCAAACGCTTTACACTTTTCCACTAACAGCCAGTTCAGAAATACAAATGCACAGTGTAACACAACTTGGTTTTCAGCTAACAAACCTTTGAATTAAACCTGTGACCACTAGATGGTAGTATTTTACAGCATAAACTCTGTACTCTCTATGTATTTTCTATGCACTTTCAACTCAGCAAGGTTTGGCAAAGATCAGCCTAATTGTATATTTCACCTACACACACGCAAGTGTATTTTGCAAATCGCATTCATTCCCATTCAATCAGATTTAAACTGTCATTTCTTCAGCACAGCTCGGCATTTAAAACACAAACTCCACCTGAAACACTACAGTTAAAAGTATATAAACAACCTGCGAAGCAGTGCAAATCCCAGTCTTACCCGCACCACGCACACAGCAAACAGCCAACAGCTACTTCACAAGCTACTTGCCAAAGCGCGCGCCAATGACACGTGGGCTCTGGGTAATGTAGTCTTCTTAGAAAGGGGGTGGGGCTTAACCTAATACAAGACAAAAACGGAGTTTATATTACTTTTAGAACTTTTAGCAAGTCCGTTAGAAGTCCAGTATAAGTCTTGTTCAATGTCCGTGTTGAAAAGCAGTTAATTTCCATACCCAAACAACGTTTGCAGTGTTCCAAGGACTTTGAGAGTTCCAGCCTTCACAGCCAACAGCTAAACTACTTGCCAAAGCTGGCGCGCCAATGGCGCGTGGGCTCTGGGTAATGTAGTCTTCTTAGAAAGGGGGTGGGGCTTAACCCAAACAACGTTTGCAGTGTTCCAAGGACTTTGAGAGTTAGGCAGCAGGATTCAGCCTTCACAGCCAACAGCTACTTCACAAGCTACTTGCCAAAGCGAGTGCGCCAATGGCACGTGGGCTCTGGGTAATGTAGTCTTCTTAGAAAGGGGGTGGGGCTTAACCCAAACAACGTTTGCAGTGTTCCAAGGACTTTGAGAGTTAGGCAGCAGGATTCAGCCTTCACAGCCAACAGCTACTTCACAAGCTACTTGCCAAAGCGAGTGCGCCAATGGCACGTGGGCTCTGGGTAATGTAGTCTTCTTAGAAAGGGGGTGGGGCTTAACCCAACAACGTTTGCAGTGTTCCAAGGACTTTGAGAGTTAGGCAGCAGGATTCAGCCTTCACAGCCAACAGCTACTTCACAAGCTACTTGCCAAAGCGAGTGCGCCAATGGCACGTGGGCTCTGGGTAATGTCTTCTTAGAAAGGGGGTGGGGCTTAACCCAAACAACGTTTGCAGTGTTCCAAGGACTTTGAGAGTTAGGCAGCAGGATCCAGCCTTCACAGCCAACCGCTACTTCACAAGCTACTTGCCAAAGCGTTGCCCTTATAGCAGAACTGGCATATGTATATATTTTATTTTTTGTACATTTGTAGGAGCACACAAAACCCACTGGCATCTAGGCTCTGGTTACAGACGAGGAAAGAGGGGAAAGGGTTAATGAGGGGGTGGTTTTGAGGTGTTTTCTCAAGGTGTAGTAGGAAGGTTCATTACGCAGATGTGGTAGGAGATTGTTCCAGAGAGCTGGGGCGCGGGCTAAAAAGCTTGCCCCTCACTCTTTTCTGGTTGATGCTTGAAGTGCGGTGTGATCAAACAGTGTTTGTAGGCAGATCTGATCGGTCTGGACAAGGAATGTTTTTTTGATAGTGTCAGCGAGGTATTGGGGGGCCTCTTTGGTCATGCATTTGTAGGTGATTGATAGCATCTTGAATTTGATTCTGTCCTTAACTGGTGACCAGTGGGTAGACTTTCTGGCCTCTGAAATGTGGGCATGTCTTTCAATTTCAAGGGCAGCTCAGAGAGCATTGTTTTGAATAGTTTGGAGTTTGTGCACATTTTTTCTGATGTTCCGCAGAGTAGGGCGTTGCAGTAGTGCAGTTTGGACCCTATGAGGGCTCGGGCAATTTCAAGAATATTCTGAGCCGAGAGGAAGGGTTTGCTAGCGTTGATGAGTTTGGTTGCATATCCTGCGGAGGAGGCAAAATGGTTGAAAATACCTTTACTAACTGGAACGTTTGTTTGGAGAAATCCTGCTTTAAACCTGCGGATGGGAATCCTACCTTGGTTACAAGGTCATTTGGTTATGAAAGTTGTGTATGAATATAATTGTTATTCTTGTTGAATTTGAAGAGCCATTTTGAATACTTATATGATTTTATTGGCTGCATAAGTATGAGGGACAGATACCTCTTTGATAGTGTGTTTTCCTTTAGACTTGGTTTCATAGGGCGGGAAATCCACGTTAGTTAGGGAAAGTGAGGTTTTTGTCACACCGGTATAAGTAAAAGAAAAAGGCTGTTTGTGAAAAACCTTCATTAAGTTGTCCGCCTCACATTTAGAATCTGTCACAGACGAGTAGGCTGAGTCCCGTAGTTATTCTCGCTCTTACAAACACTTGTTGTGTCACTGGGACGAGATGGCCTGCTCCCGTATCCATATCCATTTCTCCCGCCTCTCTTGTTACCTTCCTGTTCACGGGCTAGCCCCACCGGGTCACTCTTTGGGACCAGGATAACTCTTGTTGTTGAAAAGGCACCATGCGGTCATGCTGACCCTTCATGGTTCTTCAGCATGCTCTTGCGTAGCCACGGCTGTAGCGGTCTTGGTGCTATTTTTGGACTGAACAATCCACCTTTCCCAGGTCACGCCACTGCTCACTCTGTTCTCTTTTCCTCAAGGTCCTCTTCCCTTGCATGGCACAAACCTCTGTTTTCCTGTGCCTCTTCGGTACGTCCACTGGCCAGGCCCTGACGACCAATCACTGGCAAGGTCCTCACGACCAACGAGATCTCGGTTCTCAGAATCTCCCAGCTCTTCCCAGGTTCGAACTTCGGGTTTCACTCTCCATCTTAAGTCCTTCTTTGATTTTAATATCCAAATTCTGGGTTCTCCCCAACTTTAAAGTCCTTTCTCTCTTACTCGTCTAGGCTTCTTCATCGCAGTTTGGTTAACTTTAGCCCATGGAGCAATCTGTATTACTCACTTATCTCTCTTCTTTGTCTCAGTGATTTTGGCATACGTTTCTTCAAGATGAATGTTGGGGCTATTACAATAACAAACAGTGTCTTGTTCTGATGGACTTCTCTGAAGCATGGATGTTATTGATGGTTCACAAGAAAGGTTTTTGGGGGTTCCTTGATGGAATGTGAGTTCTTATCTCCAAGAGGAGAGCCTCTCATTGTAAAGTCCCGCCTACCACCACCTCCATGGGGTATGTTGCACAGCAGGCTCACCTCCCTAGCCTCACAAGGAAAGTCTACCATCTGGGGGGGAAGTGACAAAACCCTGTGATTTGTCACAGCTAAGAGGTTCAAAAGGGCAAGAGTGGACTGTTCAATTGAAGAATTCCCCCTCCCCTCAGATCTGGGAACATTACTGAAACAAGCTGACCTCCTTAGTCTTCATGGTAAGTTCCTTTAAGCTTTATTGGCATCTTATTCAGTTACATTGGCTTAACCTATCAGGGACTGTTTACATAGGACTTTATAGAACAGATAATACAGACACTGGCACCCATCACCCAGGCTGGGGCTCTCCGACTCTCTGGGCTTGGAACTCTCACCACAAACATTATCTCATCCATACCATGACATTTCACATTACATCACCAGCTCCTGCACACACTGACAAGCACATCACAACAATTACCTTCACAGAGCAGCACCTACTGCTTAAGCAGAAAGGCACCCCCACCCTAAGCATGTGTATGCCTTAGGCCACAAACCACCTGCACAAAGGTATTGCACCCAATGAACCCTCACCTTCAGGAAACCTATTTAGGGAGTATAGCCAGAGTACAGCAATAGTGTGTCTATTGGGCTTTGGACATGGAGGCCTAGCTATGGGCCAAAGGTGTTGAGAAGGTGCTGCTCCCTTCAACCAGGTGGGCTAGATCCCAATCATTGTTCTTCTAGTTGCTCCAAAAGGGGTCCCACAAGTTACTACCTCCTCTTAAGAATGCTAAATGCAAGCGAAATTGCGGGCCACATCGCTGTGACGTCACGCGCACGCGATGATGCCATATGTGCGTATTCGCGATGACATCACGTGTACGCAATGACGCCACACGTGCATTTGTTGTAAACAAGTAGTAAAGTCCCAAATATCATAAGCGGCATGATTTGCAGCTCATAACTTTGGTTCCCAAATTGTTATTGGGTAACTGATATCTGCCTGCACAATTAAAATGTCCTCATTTTAACTAAGTCCGTATAATGCTACACATTTCACTCTGGTGTTACTCCTTTAATATAACTGAATATATATTTGGGTCAATATATCAAGATCTCATTCTTCGATTGTGTCCTTTTATTATACATGTATGAATTAATGTATCACTCTTAAATTGTAGCCCAAAACAAATCTATTTCTTTGGTGCATTAATATATCTTTCTCTGAAAAAGGTTTTGCTAATGCGTCTCTGTATAATCTTTCACTAAAATTTAAATGAACTTGACATTCAATTGTTGTATATTGCATCATTCAGGTAAGGCTAGAATGGCTTCACAAGCGGTAAGCATATCGATTTTTGCCAGAGAATATTGCTGATCTTGATGAATATTTCATAGAAATACATGCATCTCATGGTCCTCATTAAGACCAACTATGGTGCTTCTTAAATAACAAATTAACTTGTATTCTTGTTGCCTAAGTTCGAGCCTAAGGTTACCAACCCGTTTCCCCATCTTAATTTGCATTAGTCCAATAAATCTTAAATCTTCTTGATTGTCAAGCTGGTGTTGTTGCTGCCAATGTATGGCCAATGGTGACTTCGGATCAGTATTCCTTAAACTGGCCAGATGTTCCCTTATTCGAATTCTCAATTGCCGAATAGTGCTACCAATGTAAAGTTTGCCACATTTACATATAATAGCATAAACAACATAACACGTTTTACAGTTGATGAACTCATTAATCTCAATTTTCATTCCATTAGCATCAGTAAAAGAAACACAGTTTGCATGAGCATATTTGCACTGGTTGCAGTTGCCACATTTAAAAAATCGCTTTTTTCCCCTTAACCAAGTTCCTTTAGTATTGTCGTCTTTAACATTCAAAAAAGGAGGACTCCATTTTTGCTTAATAGTATTCGCTCTCGTGAAAGTGAACTTGGGTTTCTCAGTCAAAAAAGGAACTAGATCCTTATCTAGCCTTAAAATATTCCAATGTTTGGACACCATTTTGTAAAGAGGAATCCTGTGAAAACTGTTATTATAGAAATATGATCCTTCCCTATTTTCTCTTTCGCACGGTCACATAAAAGTTCTGCTTGACTGCACTCTTTGTACTTATCAGCTGCTTTCTTTATGCATCTCAGATTGTACCCTCTCTTTTTGAATCTATCCATTAGCAGATCAGACTCCTTGAAATAATCCAAATCCAAACTACAGTTTCTCCTGGCTCGATAAAATTCCCCAGCTGGGATATTGTCTATTGTAGATCTTTGGTGACTGCTTTGAGCATAGAGTACAGAGTTAACCTCTGTTGGCTTACGATATGTTTTGGTTTCAATCTGCCCATTCTTAACAAAAATATGTAAATCTAAAAAGTCAATGCTCTGTGAACTCGCTGAGCCAGTAAAGCTGATCCCAAGTTTGTTATTGTTAGCACATGACACAAAACTTTCAAATTATGCCTGAGACCCTTTCCATACAATTAGGACATCATCAATAAATCTTCTCCATGCGATTAGATTCGTTTTAAAGATTTCTTGGTCACAGATATGTGTTTCTTCATATTGGGCCATAAACAGGCTAGCCAGGGATGGTGCAAATTTAGCACCCATGGCTACCCCTTTGGCCTGTGCATAGTATCGTTCATTACAAATGAATACATTATTATCTAAAGTGAATTTTAGAAAACTCTTAAGCATATGTATGTGTTGCATATAAGAAGCAGATAAGTTCTCAAAGGTGTAGTCTATTGTTTGAACTGCTAGATCATGATCTATACTAGTATAAAGCGCTGAACCATCTAGAGTAGCCAAAAGATGGTCTGATTCCCATTTTAAAGTCTTGAAGAATTGCAAAACATGTACATTATCTCTAATGTAGGACTTCACTTTAAGAACATGAGGTTTCAACGCTTCATCCAAGTACTGGGACATGCCCTCTGTGACCCACCCTATACCACTCATAATGGGTCTGACTGTTGGTAAAATGTCATAAGTCTTGTGTACCTTAGGTAGAAAATATAGGGTTGGCATGGTGGGTTCTGTATTAGTCAAAAACACCTTTTCATCCTCTGTTAGGAAACCTCTATCATACCATCACTGTATTAGTTCCAAATGTTCAGTTACAATTCTCTTTGTTGGGTTAGATTTCAAAGGGGTATAACATTGTGGTGTATTTAGATGAGACATAGCCATGTTAATATACTCCTTAGTAATCATCACCACAATGTTACCCCCCTTATCCGCTTCTCTGATGGTTACAGACTTATCATTCATTAAGACCTCTAAAGCTTCCATTTCCTCTTTACTCAAATTTGATCTGCATCTCCTTCTGTTATAGATTCTTTTATCCATAGGCTTGTGTATATCCTTTATAATTGTCTTGTGGAAAGTTTCAATTACATTATCTGTACCCAAACAAGGTGTACATTTTGATTTAGGCTTCAATTATTTTAAATCAAGGTGTCTGGTATTGACACCCAGTATTTGGCAAACAGATTCGGAATCTACAGTGGTTTCTTCAGCTAGACTAGTCAAAGTAGTAATATTACGAATGTCAGAAATAGTATATGAACTTAGTGGATTCAAGGCGGTCTTAGGCTGGAATATTTGTACTTGAGTTGGGAAAACATTTTTTAATTTCAATTTACTTAGAAATTTAAAAATATCTTTCTGAAAATTCACAAAGTCTGTCCTGACACCTGGTGCAAAAGAAAATCCTTCATTCAGCACAGCATTTTCAGCATCAGAGAGGCATTTGTCTGACAAATTTATAACTAAATCACATTTCACTGGATCGCCTGACTTTTCTTGCTGCTCGACCTGGTCGATATTCCACTCCTGCTTCCGCTTGCCCCCTCTCCTGCCCCTTGTGTGGCACCTGGTATTGGTATAAATCTTGGTGGTGGTGTTGCAAATCTGACTTGTTTTAGATTTGTGAATCTTATGTTTCCTTTCTTGTGTCTGCGTATCTGTTCTAAAAAACTTTGTCCTCCATTATGTGTGGGTTCTGTACCTTCTTTAGTGCTAGCATCACTCTCTCTAAGTTCTTCCTCTGAGTCAGAATCTGAGCTGGCAGGTGTAGTATTGGAAGAGCTGGGTCTAGATCGTGGTATTATATTGTCATATTTAGGTTGAAAGGTATACACCCGTTCCTGTCTATAGTCCTTGTTTTCTCTGAAAAACGTTCTAAATTTCCTTAATTTAATATCATCCTGATATTCTCGTAAGATTTTGTTCATTTTCTCATAGTTCTTTTCTTTAGTGGTTTCTGCATTTGGCATGGCCTTAATTTCTTCTTTGATTTTATTAGTTTGTACTATAACCCTCTTGTCTTCTCTTGTAGCATGTGTTATCAATAATTCTAACATTACTTTAGAACTCTGATTCAGATCCTTCTCCCAATTCTCTGCCAGATCAGCATCCTCATCATTATCAAAGTTAGGGAAAATCAGAACTCTCAAACCTTGGGGAATTATATCATTTTCTAAATAATTTGCTAAAGATTCATGTTCCCAGTACTTATTAATTTCTTTTTTCGACAGTCTTTCTAGTTTTATAAATTTCTGTTAGAGAGTTTCTGTTGCAGTATAACTACTTCTAAAAGGGTTGGATGTACTTCGCCTAGGTGCGAATAAAGCAGCTCTATCTTCGTCCCTGTTGCACATATAATCTGCCATTTCTAGTCGTGGATTTCAGCAGGCACACAAAGCGAATCTGACAAGCTAACAAGCTATTGGATTGCGTGTGCTATTTACCACTCTTAAAACTTAAAAGAAAGGTTGGCAGCAAGTGATATTCTTCCCTCAAACTTCCCACAGAGCTTTTATCAAGTAAACAGAAATTAAGTTTCAAATTATTACAAGTCCAACATCATTATTCATTAAGTCATTCATTTGCATAGTGTTTCTCAAATATGAATGTTTTTAATTCTTCAAGAAAAAAACACAGCCGACACGTGTTTCGACCACCGGTCGTTCTCAAGCCTGTAATTACACATTCATGCAATATATACATTTTTCAAAAACCATACCATATAGTGTCACATGTCAGGTCAGGATGATGGAAAATTCACGCCATGATCAAGAATTTAAATCGATGTCCAAAGAAAGAAACCTAAATATAAAACCACAAATTAGTGTCTCAATCAAATGTTTGATCAACAAAAATAGACAGATCTTAACTATATTCCACAGTAAAACCCACTAGTATCTTCACTACGAAATTAAACAAAGTCGGCGTAAAAACAATTCAACTTCAATATATAAACTTCATGCATGGTTAATTACCTCTAAATGAGAAACTTATACCCACACACCTTGTGAAGCCATTCCAACATGACCAAAATTTAAGTTGCCAAAGTAAAAGTATAAGTGGTCGAAACACGTGTCGGCTGTGTTTGTTTTTTTTCTTGAAGAATTAAAAACCTTCATATTTGAGAAACACTATGCAAATGGACTTTTTGGATTGACTTGGAGTGACTTATGAATAATGGTGTTGGACTTGTAATAATTTGAAACTTAGATCAAGTGTATGCTGTGAACGGAAGATATCCTCCCGAACCACGGTATTTTCTGTTTAACTCTCACAATGTGACAACATTGTAGTCCTTGTATGAAAAGATATGTATTTTATTCATTTTATTTTTTCATATACATAGCTCATAGAACCCGGAGCAATGGAGGCGCTGTTACAGAAACCAGTGCAGACGATTAGCGGTTACAGTTACATGTAGATCAAATGGTAATTACATGCAGACAATATTGACCTGGGCGAGCTTAATGTATTAAATGGACTCTTTTTACTGGAGAACACTGGTTATTCTTAATGTATCCAGGCGCAAAACTATGTTAATGCTTGCCCATTCAATTTGAAAGATATTGAAGCGCTTCTACTCTCTTGTTCCAAAACATGCGGAAGAAAACGGAGAACTAGAACATTAAAACTCCTAGTTAATGTTAGGCATACGTGTGTTACTTGCGCCCTCTTGTGGTTATTTTTTATTTTAATAATGTGATGTTAGTTCCAAAGAACTTCACACATCTGTTTACAAAAATAAAATACACCTTCAATTGTACATAATAAAAGAAAAAGAAAATGAACACACTAAATACATACAAAACATATAGTTTCATACAATAGACCTCAATTTAGCGTCAATCACCTTCCATATGCCATGTAAAACTAATAAAGACACACATTACCGGAATTGAGGCAGTAAAGCCAGAATTCATCTTCACGTATAGAGGCTTAATTGTGTACAAACCCCATCAGAGGTGTGCATACGCTTTGTAAGAAGTCAACACATGTTCAGCCATCTCCTGTGTGTTAGGAGCTCCACTAAGTCGACGAGTACAACATTCATGTGGTGTCCCTAACTGTGGTCTTAAAGTGGTCGAAGTAGGCAAGTGGTCGATTCTCAACATTATCTTCTAACCAGACTAGAGGGACATTTTACCAGATAATTATGTGACTTCATGTACATGTATTTAATATAGCTGTGTCTAGGATGTCGTCTTAGAGTCTCCATGTGATTAAAATTACAGACCCAATTCTAGGCATCAAGCTTGCGCTCAAATTCGTCCTCCAGCAAGCAGTACTCGTCATCCCAATTGGGAGACCAGTCAAGTTTGTCTAAACAGTTTACGGACAGATTCAGCCCAGGTGCACAGTCTACAGGTCCTATCATCTTTCATCATGACATTGCTAATTAGAGAAACAGAACGATTGGGGCTTTAACAGTCCGGATGTATAAGGCCCCTTTTCATCTCAAGACCAGAGATTTGAGGGATCGAAGTCCAAATTCCAGTCGCACCAGTTCTATTGGCACTGAGCCAAGTTCCGGTGTGCCCTCCAGAATTTCACCTCCACTACTTTCAACCATTGGTAGTTGATCATCGATAGTGATTCCAAGCCATAGACCATCACTGAACAAAAGCTCTGTTTATACAGCATCACTATCCCCGCATAACTGTAATCTGTCATAATATTCGCAAATGTTCTGGTCAACGAGGTTAGGAGGCTAGCTTTCCTGTTCTTTTCCAAAATAATCGTGATATGTTTACTCTGCCCAAACTCCAGACCAATATACTTGCACACTAGTACAACATTGGCAGCTCCTGGTGGTAATTGCTCTTCTCCGACTCCCATCGTACATGGATTTGTTTTTTTTCTACATTCAGCACCAAGTCGTTGGCCTCTGCATACCTACTTAATGCCATGGATGCCCTATGGAGACCAACATAAGTATGGTCCAACAGGACTGACGTCTGCATAGGGCAGCCATTCCACGTGGTAACATGTGATTATATCGAATGAGAAAACAAAGAATGAATTTTGAATAAACAAAAAACATCCCAAAAAACAGGCCTCCCTTTTTTAAATACTCCCCCCACCACCACCCCAAAACTACTACTCCCAAATATCCAAATATAATTTTTTTTTAAAAATCGTAATTATTTTGGGATGTTTTCGGTTCGTTCAAAAATACATTTGTTTTCTATTCGATAATATCACTCCATACCATTCCACGCGCACTCTTCCAATTATTGGGTGGCAGTTGTTAACCAAAGCCAGGAAGGTATTCAGGTAGGCGGTGTACAGATTGTAGAGCAACGCGGCTAACACACACCCCTGCTTAACGCCTTGATTAGTGTGGAGAGGGGCAGAGCCAGCCCCGCCCCTCTCCAACTGCACACACACCATCGTGGATTCATGTAATTGCATTATTGCCTCAAGGAGCCACTCATTAATACCAGAGCTACTACGTTTCTGCCACAACATAGTGCAGTTCACCATGTCAAAAGTTGCTTTTAAATCGACATATAACACGTAGAGCGCACTAGCGCCTCTCACCAGACAGTTTCCAGTCAATGTACTGTGAGAAACCAAATGGTGTCTCATTATCTAGACCCAAGGGATCTCTTGCTCAAGGCACAGCCATCACTTTTGGATCCAGACCCTGGGGGTGGACAAGAGCGCGATGATCACATGGGTGAGCGGTCCTCTGGGAGTCGGGGTGAGACATCCGATGGCAAGACGCAGTATCCCCTCTTCACAACACACCCCTACCCAGCCCTTCCTCCACCTTTAGAGTTTTTTGCCCCCTCCACAATTCTAACAGATACTCACATTAAAGGGAGGTGACCGAGAAGAAACACAACACCCTATATCTCGCAGCAACAAACTCGTTCCCCTTCTTCTGACAATATTTTTACCAGATCTTGAAAAAATTACAACCTCCACGATTCCTACCGCCTCTAGAAATCCCATTTACCAAACCACAGGGATAAAGAAGAGGTGAGAGGGAGCTATGAAGTTTACCAATAGAAATCAATGCACCAGGGATTCATAGGGCAGTCGCCATTTTGTCCCAGTAATGATGCCTGGCAAGGTCAGGACTCCCTTTACAATCATTCCCACTTGAAACCTGTTATCTCTCCCAGGAAGTATAAATGGTGGCACACACACACACTTTGAGGCTGCTGGGGATGCTTGATGGTGCACAGAGGTTGAGGGAAAAGAATTAGAGCTACAGAGATTGTGGACAGCCTGGAGGAAGAAACACTATCACTACAGGGCCTGTGAGTACAGGGGAGGATGCAGTGTAGAGAGGGAGTTATTACACCAGGGAGCCAAACCAGGGGCAGCTGGGAGTTACCTGGCAGTGCCCACTAGAGAGCTCCTCCCCTGGGCAAAACAGGAATGCCTAGACCTTTGAGGGGCAGGTGGTGAGACCCTGACCTCAACACGTTATTCCCCATTACCTCCATAGCTCCCAAAACCCCAGAATGCTGTATAGGGGAGCTGATGAAGTGGGAGCAAAATAAGAAAAGTGCATTCTGGGACATGAGGCCAAAGACGTTAAAACTTTGCAAATCAAGAGGGGTCCAAGCCCGACTGAGGTAGACCCCTGAGAGGACAGAGCGAAGGAGAACAGTGCATTTGAAAGATACCAACAACCCCCTCCCAGGTGAACAGAGTTGGGAAGGCGAGGCCAAGGCTGTGGTATCATTCTTCGTTCTCAAATCAAGGATACGAACAAAGAAACCAACACAGCCAGCGAGCTGAAGCGAACAAGTGACAAATAATAACGATACAGTATAACAGAGTGGTCCGGCATAGCGACAGTGCCCAGTCGAAAGTCTCTGTTGAGCGAGTACTGATGTGAGCCTGAAGGATACAAAATGTGTTTGGTTTCAAGGCAAGAGAAGCCTGAATCAAGTTGAGTTTCAAAGTGAAAGTTCTGAGCCCGGCAGAGCAAGACCTGTAGCGAACTTTGAGAAAGTCAAAGTGGTCCTGTGGATGTCTACATTAAAAGCCTTGCACATTTGAAAGTCTTCGACATCAGTAGAAGGTCTGAGGCTGAGTGAGGGAGACCGGAAGTGTGATAAGTTAGGGGAAGGGAACCCCTAACTAATGTGAATTAAGCTTGGGGGAAGAGAACTCCTGCAAGTGCTGTGATTGCGAGGTCTGAGCCCGACTGAGGGGAGACCTATGTGAACTGTTAATGCTTTGAAAGGTCCGAACCCAACGGAGGGAGACCTTTGTGAACCTTTTGTTCAACTGTGAACGTTTTGTTGGCCTGTGAAAAACTTTTGGAATGCTGGAAAAGTGACTTTAAAGTGGAAGGCCAGCCAGGCCTCGATCCACGTTTTAAACTGCCTTTTGTTTTGAGAACCTGAGCCAGAGTGTGTCATCCTGTCTATGGGGGCAGCTTTACCTCATGCTGTCCAACTTGGGCAGGAGAGTTGACTCATCTGAGTCATCTTAATCTTTTGTATAACACTGATTTTCCTTTACATACACCTTTTGCCATGCACCTATTTATTGTAATAGCGTAAGGGCAGACCATAGGTTTATTTAGTATAGCCACTTTATTTTGACAGACATGACTAGGACTGTGTTATTTATTATTTGATGGTAGAGTGCGCTACCATCTTTAGATCTAGGGCCAGATAGGAGTTTTTCCAACCCTTATTATTCAATAAACACCATTGAACCTTGCATCCCTTGTCGGTCTTCACTTGTGATACCATGCCTCCCTTACAGTACCCAGCAATAACATCTTGTGTACAGTAGAGGAGTCTTCTCTGAATCCAGTCTGGAATATACACAGTATCTAGAGTGAGTCCACCCATCTCCGAAGCTCTCTGAACCGGTGAGTCGAAAAGATCTTACTTGTCACATCCAGCATAGAGAGTAAGCGATCATTTTTGGGCACAGTCCTGCTTCCTCGCTTATGAACTGGAATCAAAATTGCACGCTTTTAGGAAATAAGTACTTGACCAGCAGTGCAGATTTTGTTAAATAGTATAAGCAGTATTGGTGACCATACATCTGGCTCATGTTTTAAGACCACATTTGCCAGGCCATTAGGGCCCAGCACCCCAGACCATTTAAGGCCATTAATAATCACAATATCATATTTATCAAATATTAATTTAAACAATAATCAGTTAGCGCGCCTTTATCCTCATAAAAGATGTTTTTTAGATGTTCTAACCATTTACTCTTTGGGATGGGATTAACCACACAGTAGGAGGCAAAACCGCTATATGTGCTAAGGGACTCCCAGACCTGCAATTGTGTTTCAATGAGCCAGTACCTGAATCATATGTTGCCACTGATCATGCTATATAGAGCACTTAACGTCCCTTAACCCAATATGTGTGCTTATTTCTTATACTTCTAAGAAGTTGGTCGAGACTGAAGGGGTTGACCTACTCTCTATGGACCACCTCGATCTCTCTTCTTAATCTGCACTTTGCCCCTCGCAATCTTTGTCAGCAATTATTCTTACTTCATCCTACCCCTCCTTAAAAATAACAGGACGGTTAACCATAGCGGTTGTGTCGGTCATTCTAGCAAACTAGTCTTCAGTTTAGTCTGACAATTTCAAAAGAATGGAAATCTCTGGCTCCAAGTTATACAATATATATTTATCAATTTTTCAAGGTTGCAGGCCATCCAGTTTATTCTATTACCACCCAGATTAGCAATTCCCCTGATTGTGGGCAGATGAACACCCCATAAGCACTCAACACAGTTGTCTGAGCTAACACATCATGATCGCTATACTCCGGAATTATCTCAAGTCATCTAACATATTTAGTGAGCTCCCTGAGCAGTAAAACTACGCTATATATTTTTTTTTAAAACCTTTATTTAATTGGCATGTCAACACAGCATACACGGTAAGGCAGAGTATACACTTCAGCATGTAGTATAGCACATTTAAATGGGATAAGCAGCAAAACATACATGGTCCCAAGAGCGTTGTACAGTAAGATATATTTCAAGTTACATTTGGTGTCGGAGTGCAGGGTGAGTTTGGGGCAGGTGATCCAGTATCACTATTGGACAGGTTGACTGGGTAGCTACAGAATTCGGACCATATGTTTCTTGGGCGAGGGAGTTCATGCACTTCTCTTTGCAGGTTTGGTTCCAAGTGAGCGCGCTCAGCCACATTTCAATAGTCTGAGGGGAAGGTCGCTTCCAACACTGGAGAACACACTTCTTTGCCACCATACAACTTGCATCAGAAATGCTAACATTTTCTTAACATTGTTGTCTCTCCACAACCCAAATAGCACTCCCAGCGGGTCTGGATGCACAGTGTTTCCTACAATGTCAGAGTGTACGTAGTATCTCACCCCAGAACTCACTGAGTTTGCTGCACCCCCAAAACATATGTGTATGATCGGCTGACTCAGTTATGAATCTAGGGCGGGTGTGTGTCTCGTTGCGATTGATTTTGTTGAGTTTGTGAGGGGTGTACTATAGTATATTTAATAATATGTATTGTATACAGCGGTATTAGGAATTGAGGGAAACCCTGCATGTGTGAGAGCACAGTCTCGTCCACATGTCGTCTGTAATCGTACAGTTGAACTCATTTGCCCATACGTTTCGAGCCGTGGGGGGGTAGGTCTTGGGTTTTTGCTAGTAGCATTTCATACAGTGAAAAGATAACTCCATGGGCTCCGCACGAGTTTGCAATGTAATGTATTTCAGGTGAATCTGGTGGTTCACCAGGATAGCATGACCACATACTGCAGATGGGAGCTTGGATTCAAAAATATTGCAGCATTTCTAGCGCCGACCCAGTATGCCCTGGACGCCAGGTCTGTGGGGTGATACATTTACCATCTGGGAACAGATCATGCAGCACCTGATATCCTAGCGCTCGCCAATGTTGGGATAGTAGTTTATCGTGCGTGGGTGCGAGTCCGTAAAATTCCCAAATAGGAAGCCATTTATAATAGGGGCATAGTCCCGAGGTTGGCTGTAACAGCCACTTCCACGCCAGTAGAGTAGCCGCAGTAGGGTCTAGTGTTGTGTCGTCCCTATATGTTCGATGTAGGATTAGCGATCTGGGGTTCTGGTCAGCTGCTGCAAGTTTTTCAAGTTTGACATTGGGAGGGGCCTCAGTTTCCGAGTACCAGTACGTAGCGTATTGGGCCTGTGCGGCAATTCAATACATCTTCAAATGTGGGGCGGCAAAGCCCCCCCCTTTCATAGGGAAATGTCATATGTACACACTTTTTGCGACCTGCCCCTGCATGCCAAAGGAATTGTGCGCACAATTTATGGAGCTCGCCAAAATACTTTTTCCCAGGCCATAAAGGCACATTGGCAAATATGTAAAGGAGTTTGGGTACTAGGATAATTTTCACTAATGACATTCTCCCTGCCAACGATAGTGGCAGGGAATGCCATCTCGTTATCTTAGAACAAGTGTACTGTTCCACAGCTGAATAGTTGTCCACCAGCAGGGATGATTTGAGTTGGGACACCTGCACCTCCAGGTACGGAATTCCTTTCGGCGACCACCGGAGAGGGAACTCGCATGAGGGTTGGCTGGTCATGGTGGTGAGCCAAATATCTCAGACTTGGTACAGTTCATTGTGAATCCTGAGTATGTACCAATCTGGACTACATTTCTGAGTATAGGGTCAAGATTCAGTGATGGATTTCGGACGTACAATAGAACATCGTCCACATACAACAAAATAATTTCAGGGGTGTCCTTCAAGCGTATCTCCCTTTGGGCATGTCGCACCCTAATCTAGTCCGCCATTGGTTCAATGACCAAAACTAATAGGATGGGGGAAAATGGGCAACCCTGACGGGTGCCCATGTTGAACGCAAAAGGCACAGAGGTTTGAGACTTGACCAGTACCCGTGCCGTAGGGTGCATATACAGGAGTTTGATGTATTTAATCATATTGGATCCCACTCCCATTTTATCAAGGACTGCCCACATGTACTGCCAGGAGACCATATCAAAGGCCTTTTGGGCATCTAGTGTGAACGCAACCACATCTGCATTCTGGTCAATCCTAGATATTATGTTGAAAAGTCTCCTGATATTAAGGGCAGTTGAGCGTCCAGAGACCAATCCTCCCTGATCCTCATGCACTAGGTGGGACATAATAGGCAGGAATCTTTTCGCTATTGTTTTGGCAAAGATTTTTATATCCATGTTCATGAGTGATAGGGGCCTATAGGATCCACATTCAGCACTAGGCTTGTCTGGCTTCAACAGGAACTTTATGGTGGCTTCTCAGAGGGAGGGAGGGAGGGAATACAGACTTAGTAAGCGAGTCATCCCAGAGCTCAAGTAGTTTTGGTGCAAGGAGAGCTACATGCTCCTGGTAGAACTCTGAGGTGAGACCATCTGGCCCGGGGGATTTACCTTTCGGTAAGTAAGAGATGGATTTGACTATTTCCTCCAATGTGATCGGGGTGTCTAGCAGATTTCGGGTAGCTTGGGATATGTTGGTCATCGGGATACGGTCTAGTAGTTTGCATATGTCATGTACATCGTGTATTGGTTGTGACCAATATAGTTCAGTATAAAATCTGGCAAAGACATAAAGTATCTGCTGGTCCGTCCACTGCAATATGCCCTGTGTGTCAGTGATGCACTCTGTTTGTGACCGCCCACCCTCCTCCTGGACCTGCCTAACAAGTGTTCTACCTGGCCTGTCACCCTCCCCATATTTCCTGGCCGCCTGAGGACGAGAGAAGTAACTTATCTCTCTCTGGGCGTGGGACTCGAAGACCGCAAGCTCCTCCCTTATTTGTGCCAGCTTGGCAGGGGTAGCAGCAGTTACACACTCCTGCTCCAGGCCCTTAAGTTTAGACTCAGATTGGTTAAGGTCATTTCTAATCATCTTTAATATCCCCGCTTTCCGTGAG